>NW_027286786.1:6394117-6761617 GCF_022747635.1 Hetaerina americana | reverse complement strand
TGACTCACAGGGGTATCTATGATTTGGATAGTCGGCTAACAATAGCCGCATAGAGCAATAGAATGATCCGGCTGTGCCTTGGTGTTCATTCCTTCAAGAGATGCCGCCAGCTGAGAAAAAAATTTGATATACACTGGTGGTGCTCTCTGTTTGATTTTGCACAGGCTCCTCCATGTAGTTGGAGAATGGAGATAGGACTGTAGACTAATTAAGAGTATTTCAAACAATGTAAAAATGAAATTTGGTTTGATGTTGGTTTTCGGTTTATAAAAGCTAGTTTTGATGCATGACATTCATAGGATATATAATGTGCTCTCTTTAATGTCATGCTAAGGGGTAATTGTGTCCTCTACATTTTTCTGAAGGTTCGCAGATTCTACTTTGGGGTCAGACGTTGCAAGTATTTACCCAGAGGATAATCTGGATGATGGTGGGGATATGTCATCAAAGCATGTTGGCAAGGGCGTGAGGGCAAGCCAGGTTTGGAGGAATGAGCTGATCAAGTTAATGAAGGAGCGCAGAAATCTGGAAGCTGTTCCCCTCAAGTTCAACAAGTACGAGAGGGCTATTGAAATGTAAGTTTCATGTTTTTCCCTCTCTGTGTGATGCCATAGCCTTCAACTGGCTGGTTCTTGAACCCAGTTCAATTGATACTTACTTTTCTAGTGTTTTTGTTTCCAATCGCAGCCATTAGAATAAAGATTGGAAATTTTAGCTATCAGCTTCCAGACTAGCACTTCTGCATAGATAATTAAAATTTGCATTGACCTCATCATGGTGAGCTCTTGGTGGTTGATAGAGTAAACTAGATGGGAGCTGCTATTTTATATTTGGTACATGAAGACCATGGAGACTTACTTGCATGATTCACTGATGAAAATTGGGTGGTAAATTGAAAACTGTTTGGAGTCTCTCTCCTTAATTTTCAAAACCATGCATTTATTTTGATTTTATCATGGTGTTATATCATAGAAAGATGGATGAAATCTGCACAAGGACATTTAAATTAAGAAAATTAATTTTTTTGCCACCTGACTCAAAAGTTTAAACTTTTTGTCATTTCCATATGTCTGAGTAGATGGGGGAGTTGCTGTGCATGTGTTCTACCCTCAATCTTGTTAGAGCCTCTCTGATGATGAAAAGGCAAAAAAATCTAGTATCAGTGGATACATGTGATTTTGCAAAGAAGGCATAAACTCTGTTTGTGCAGTGAATTCTCAGTTCCTTGAAATATCCCTCTCTCCATAGGTTTATCATATGTATGTTTTGCCTGAATATTCCAAAAATATTAGAACTCTGAGGAAAGGCAGCAGGATGAAATATTAATGTATAGTACATTTATTTGTCCAGCAGACCTGGTGTACAGTGTTGAGAATGAAAGACAGGTGTGTAGGACACATCATTAAGATATGAGGTCTGTTCAAAAAGTGTCGCAACTTTTGTGTTTTTTCTAAATTATTTATTTATTCATGAATATCTATTTTGTTCCCTTCAAAGTAATCCCAATTAGATATTATACTCAAGTGCCAATGTTTTTTCCAATCCACGAAGCACTTCAAAAAATCATATTTTTTATCGTGTTCAGCTCCTCCTTCGATGCAGTCTTTATCTCGTCAATCGTAGCATAACGTCGTCCTTTCACGGGCCTCTTCACTTTCGGGAACAAGAAAAAGTCACCGGGGGGCAGGTCTGGGGAATACGGTGGCTGCAGCATCATTAGTGTGTTGCTTTTGGCCAAAAATTTGCACACAAGTAACGATGTGTGAGCAGGGGCGTTGTAATGGTGCAAAGGACAATTTTAGTTCTTCCACGAGTCCGGGCATTTGTGGCGGATTGCTTTGCAAAAATTGTGCATAACCTGCAGGTAATATTCCTTATTTACTGTTCTATCCCATGGCAAGAACTCATGATGCACCACGCCCCTGCAAATCGAAGAAAACTCTTAGCAAAACTTTCACATTCGACCGAACATGGCGCGCTTCTTTTGTTTTTGGCTCGTGCTGCAGCTTCCATTGGGATCATTGGGAGTTTGGGAGTTTCCATGCCGTAGCCATAAACCCATGATTTAGTGAAACCAGTTATGGCCCTCTGGAGCAAATTTGGATCGTCGCGGACAGCATCATTAGAGATGTTATTTCATTGCTGTTTTTGGTCGAAATTGAGCAATTTCGGTACGAATTTCGCGGCGACCAGTGTCATGCCCGAATCATGGGTAAAAGTTGAATGGCACTAACCAATCGATATGTTTAGGTTCTCGGCAACTTCGCAAATGGCGATTCAATGATTGAACAATACTATTTTCTTCATTTCATCAATGTTTTCGTCTGCCGTTGACGTGCTCGGGTGTCCGGCACGCTCTTCGTCGTTTACATCTTCTCGGCCCTCTGAGAACATTTTTTATCACTGATAAACGTTGCTTTAGTCAAGGTAGCTTCTCCACATGCCACAGTCAACATCCGGAATGCATCCCCACACTTAATTTTGTTTTTCACACAAAATTTGATACAGATTCTTTGATCCATTTTTGGAACAGGCAAAAATCGAAGACTAGTAAAAGCACATCCAAGCAAAACAGTTGTCAACAATTATCTGATCATTCAAAATGGCCAAACATTTCAGCATAAGTGAGAGACATAAGTACCAACATAATGCCACAAAAAAATCAAAAATCAAATATACGTTGCCCGCAAAAAATTTATTATTTAACTCTTTGTACTTCCTTCTGCCTAGCTCTCTGTTTACATTCTTCCATTTTCTTCACTCATCCATCTTTGTAATCATCTCAACTGTGATCCATGGTTTCCTTGTTGTTTTCCCTTTCAACGGTTCCTGTGGTGTTTTTTGCGGCTTTCAATATCCATTTCTTGATACATTCCCATTTTTCTTTGATAGTACTCAGCTCTTTACTAGCAGCCATGAATTTTTCTACCGCGAGCTGTTACTCTTCCTTGTCATTCCATTTCATGGCCACCCCTAATTGGTTCTCGTCCCGTCCGCTGTATATTACTCTGTAACTATCACTCCAGTAACCCCACTATCCTTCCATCTCACCTCACATAGACCTAAAATATCTATAGTTTCTCTTTCCATCTCTTATTCTCTAATTTTCCTGTCCTCATCATTGTCCTAACATTCCACGTTCCTATTCTAACTAATTTGTTCTTCTTCTCCTGCGTCTTCTGTCCTGCTGCTGTCAGTTTTCCCTTGCAAGGGTCGCGTGGGATGACGACCGCAGAAGCCTTGCCTCCCCCGCTGCCGGGCATGACACATGGCCGATTGGGCTGAGTCCCGTGGTGACCAGGACACATATTCTCTGTTTTGTCCATCATTTAAATCTTGGGAATGATAATTGAGGTGGTTTCCCGTTGCCTTCCTCAATTGTGTTTTTAACGTGATGCCATCACGCAATGGCCGCCCCACTAGTGTCAGATGCCTTTGCAGCCGCCTCACTGAGGAACAGGCGCTGCATTGACTACCTTTTGTCTGGCTCCTAACCTTTGATCTATCTGGCATGGGTGACCATACCAGAAGTAATTATCATAGCTCCTGCCAGCACAGCGCTATGGGTCATCGGAATGCACTAGCCCTTCCACCACATCATGGTTGTACTCCATGGGAGGCATATGGATATGTAAGTTTAAATATAAAACATAGTGGAATGTGCAATCTGTTAAACTCTTTTATTTAATTCAATTGACACTGAAAAAGTTAATGAAAAAGGTTCTCTGCTCAACATTTTTCCCCCCTTAATATCTTGAAGTAATATCTCATGCAACTGAAAAACTTGGAAAACTATTTCACTCCAACATTTTGCGCTTTTAGATCCTTTTCACTTGCCATAAATCAGAGAGGGCACCGGACAAGTGGTCCTTCAATGTATGTAACTCAATGAATAAATGTGTGTGATTTATTTAGACTATTGATACCAAATTCTTATACCCCACTGCACATGGTCACCATCATAATCTCAGAGTGCAGCCCCATTCAAATAATATGGTAAAAGTTCAGTTTATTTTGTAATTTTCTGTGAATTATGGCATCGATGTCTTTTATAATTTGTTTCGGGACACATCTTTCCAAAGGTTGAGTGTGTTATTTTGTGCTAAAATGTGAATATTAATATCAGCATGTAATGTTGGATTCTCATTGTTGAAGTGTAATAAATGTGTGTGGTGCCATGGTTCGAGTCCGAGCCCCAGGGTTGGCTGTGCACTGGTTCCGTGGATGCCATGAGCATTTGAGCAGCCTTTGAGTTAACGATAGGTCTCCACTCTTGCATGTGTGCGCCTGCAGCTCGTCGTGGGTGAAGACGGGGAAGGCCTTCTGCTTGTTGCCCTTCTCACCCTCCACCCTGCTGGAGTGCGTGCTGGAGCTGGAGTGGGTGTGTGGGCGATCCGAGGGAGCAGGCGATGCAGCCACCGACGATTCAGGCACGCTCACTGCCCTCAGCACCGACAGGAGCAGGACTTTGGTGAGCCACCAGCCGTCTTTGCAAGCAAAATCATGTCCATAGTAAAATGGGGGCATGGCAGTCTCTGGGTCAAAGCTCAAACGCCTTGGGCCATGCCTCCCCTCCTCCTCTTTCAAGATCCTAGGGCTGCAATATTCTCCCCTTGGAACTTCATTTGATAACAATTGCTCCCACGGGCACCAGAACTGACCTTTCTATTTATCCGGCTCAATGCTGAATTCATAGGCCTCAGGGATAAGTGCGGAGTGTGCTCTACCCTCACTTGTCCAAAGCGACCCTTGTGTTTATGTGCGTTGTGGTGATGTTGAAAAATCACATTCTTGCCCAAAAGTGATCAAAACAACTGAACTCATATTATTTTTAAATGATGTGCCTCATACTTAACCCAAATGCCATGGCAGACAATAGATTATTAACAATTTTTGTCCCTTAGATGCCTTTTCTCCCTTCAATCAGCTAAAAAAATCAATTTTGGTTGAATTGGAAAATAGTTCATTATCAAAAATTATTATGAGGATTACACTACCACACTCATGAGAATTAACACCGGTTAACATTTGCTAAATCAATCAAGAATTTGGACCACATGAATTGCTTTAAATTTATTCCATATTATATATTATTTTTTTATATTTCATTTATTCCATTTCTGAATCATTTACTTTAAAAAAAAAACCATCTATAATCCCAACATCGTCATCAATTGAGCAGATAAAAGTTCCACACTTGTAGTTTTTAACACCACAGATTACATAAAAGAGACCAAGAAACAGCTTAATAACAGATCCTCATGCCTTGCAGCCACCCTGACTGATCCAAACCCTATCTTTTAAAAAGATATCATATCCTTTCTTAAAGAAGTCCCTGTGAAGACAAAGACCTGACAAAGACATCTCAATCCTCTGCCCACCTAACCCCAGTGCACCTCAGTTCTACATTCTCCCAATAGTTCATGAACCCAACATTCCTGATGACTGATTGTTTCCTCCCATAACTCTCCAACAGAGCGCATCTCCCCAATCCCGTTGACTACCATCCCCACCCACTTGCCCACTCCCTGCCACCATACATAAAATGCTCTTTCCATTTCCTAGAATAAGGTGATATTTTTTTTTCAATGTATATGGACCCCATATTTACACGATTCCATTTTCAGTTTTCCAGCTGTTTGCATCACTTTGTGCTTCAGTAAAAAAGTTTCACATTCTAAAACAGTTAGTCTTGTGCATCAGTCTTTATTTAAAAATACTTTTATAAATTCATTTTGTGCGTATACTCCTAAAAAAGATGGAAGAGAACATTAATTTGAACAGAATATTCTGCTCGGAATATTTTTATCTGCAACTAAAGCTGTTTGTCCAAAAGCCGTAGCTTTCCCATCTCCAAGAAAGCTGCACACCCTACCTGTTCTTTCGTGCCTTCTTCTTCAGCAAATGGGCAAAGAAACCTAATTCTTACTTCAAATTTTATTGTGAAACACATGTATTTATTAGCCATTGATACAAAATCAAACATAACCTTTGGTTGGATCGCTATGATGTGTTACGATAAAGATAATTTGGTACTCTTTATTTGCAGCCGATTTGACATGTTGCTCACCGCACGTTATCATGCGTGTTTTTTCTCTCATTTTGCAGTTGCAGTGGAGCTTGTGTGACCTGCGGTGTGTTGCTAACTGTAAGGGGTGGGCGGCGGGGGATGGAGGGATGATGGAGTCAGACGGAAACATCTCCCCAACCCTCCAGGATGGTGACTCCATATCCTCCTCCAAACTGTATTCTCACCCACGGCTCGCCATCCATGCCACAGCCACCCACGTGCCGCTCCGCTTGCAGTTTGGCTCCGAGAAGGACCTTGAGGACTGGACCTCCACGCTCACCTCAGGTTCGGTATCCCAATGCTCTGCCTGCCCTCACGGCTTGACCCTCTGAACTGCATTCTTTTGACGGGTTTCCGCAAATATTGCATTGCCTTACGTACAATGTTTCCACATTTCCTTAAATCCCATAAGGTAGGGTGTGTCTTACTGCCTAAATTTTTTACGCATTCTGTTATTAAAAGGCCAGGATATTATTTAAGCATCAAACATTTTAACATAACTTGAGATGAGCACAGGCACCTTATTTTACATGATATAGCTGTAATGACTAAAATATAACATTCTCTCATAGCAATCACTGCATTGTCTGTTCAATTTTACAAATGCAATAATCCCTTGTTAATATGGAATGGGAGGCTGTTGTTGTGTGGGTGGCTTATTAAGGATCCTGAAAGGCAGCACTGTTGTACTCTTCCAAAATATATGCTCTTCTGGCAAGTTCATGTACTTCAAGAGGAAACTCATTTTGATATTTCAATATTGAATTTATATTTCAATTGTACATTTGAAATGATGAATGAACTCTTGCCACATAAAAAATAATTCACATATTCATTGAAGTACCACTCATTCTGCAGATGGCATGCGTTTTTGATTATTATTATCTATGCTATTCAACCTGTATTGGTAAGTTTTTCTTAGACATAGACAATACAACACAATTCAATGATACATTTACTTGCCTATTCTAACAAAAAAACAGCCTGACATCAGACATTCCAGTTGGTCCCTCTGTATCTCTGTGTACTTCCTTCCTCCCTTCATACCATCCAACATCCCTTATCCTATTCCTGCCCCTTCCTCATTTGCCTAACATACTCCCCTCTATAACAGTCTTCAATATCCCACTGCCATTAATATTTTTGCATCCATCTTTCCTGCCTCCTTTAGATTTCTCCCAGCAATCCTCTCCCTTCCCCCACCTTTCTAAGCCTTTCCTCGTTTGTTTTCCTTTCTCTCCACTTAACCTTTTCCACTCCCACTTTTCAAAAGCCTCCAATTTTTCATCTTGCATCAATGACCATGTTTCAGTGCCATACATAAACCATGATCCACCAAAAAGTAAATGGGCTGATTACCAATTTTGTATGATTAGCATTAGGTTATTGGCCAATTTCTCCTTAAATGGCTGGGCGTTGACTCTTTCATATTATCCTTCATTAGGCTGTATAATGTTTGCTATCACAAAATGGGACTATCATGACCTGGCTTTTTCCAGTGTTACTGTAATATACCCATAAGATGTACTCTAATGTAAGCAGCAAATTTTAGAATCTATGAAAAAACCTTCTAATTGCACCGACTCAGTGTGCCACTTCAACTGAGCAATTGTCCTAACGAGAGAGCTCTTTTGCCTCGGCTTATGAAGGAACAGAGGCTGGCTGTGTGGCACACCTTTTCCTGCCGTATTGCCAGGCTGGGGGTTACAGTGGAGGGCAAGGGGACCTTCCCCCACCTCACAAAGAAAATAAATTGTCCCTAAGAAGTGAGGTTTTTGTGAATGTGCTTATTTGCCTGAGCAAGACCCTGCATTTAGCGGCTCATGAAGCATGAAACATTGAGGAGTTTGTAGAGGAACAAAAAGTTCACCCTCAGATCAAAGAGCTGCAGGAGTTAGGAAGAGATCGGAGGGGAAGAGAAGGATGAGGAGGAGAAGCAAACATCTTCAGGGAGGAAATGAGACGGCAACCAAAGTGGAGCAACGGGGTGACATTAGGAAACGGGTTAATTGATTTCCCACAGGGTCAATTGGAAAATTGAGTTTAGGGATGCAAACTGTGGACGAAAGTAAATTATTTTCACAGTTCAAGATACCGCTCTGTTGGGTTAATGAAGAACCTATAAGGGCTCAGTTACGTCTCAGAAAAATGTTCAGGGAGTGAGCACTGCATTTGGTGATTTTAGCAGGGGAGGAAATGGAAATATTGTCCTCGTGGGCAATTTTGGCCACATTGTGAGAATTAAGGTTTCTAGCATTTCAAAAGCTTTATTACAATCATCTCTTTGTAATTACATTTAATAAAACTCCCTAAATAATATTGGAGTGTAAGAAACAACTTCTTTTGTGTAAAATCTACTTGATAAAAGTGGTTCTGCTTCTTGAGACTGAGTAGAATAGTACTTATATCATTCTAATTCCCAGCTGATAGAAGCCCCAAATAGATGTCCTCATTTGATCCATTTCTTTGTTGGCTTTTCCTTTTCAGTTTGCTGCCAGTTGCAAGGGATCCAGGGCCCCCCCAAACCAGGATCCATTTGGGCTACAACTTCGCATGGTGATGTGTTTGTCTTTGACCCCTCAATTTTGCAGGTAAGGTGAAGCTGTGTAAATATCACCATAATTTTGTATATTTTCCTATTAATTACATGGTTATCAGTGATTTTATTTTGGTATGTGCATTCCTCAATGGATGCTGGATACTAGGCGTGATTCTGCTGAGAGTTGGCTTTTCTTTGAATCCAAATTACCAACTCTGACACCCTTTCACTGATAAGGGATGTTTGCTTACAGAAACACACTTTTCAGGAAGTACCTTAATGTTTCAATTTTGCTCCATGATCATGTGTAACTAATTCAGTATTATTCCAGCGATGAGTCATCCAAATAATCAGGGCTCTCGATGAAGCTGAGGGTGCCCAGAGGGGTGCGTGCCCTTGGAAAATTGGACCCAGACCCTCTGGTCAGGAGTCCCATACTCTACCAACTGGGCTCCTTACATTGCCGTGTGCATATTTTTAAAGATCTCAGATTTTTTCCTTCATTTTGATGAAAATGGGGTGTGTATATAGCATGTGTGTCTATGTTACACAGAGTTACATAGTATTTTGTAATATTTCTAAGTGGACGGTGTCTTTTTGCAGCATTCCATCAATGCAGTGGCTAGAGTGCTAGTCTTCCACAGAGGCAATCAAATTGTGGAAATATTGTGGATTGAACTCAGTGACACACATTTCTAATTATGATAAATTTCTCAAGAAGATTTAATGGGTGTTTTATATGCAAGTTGAACTTGTTTCATTGCATCATTTGCTCTCTCCTCAAATAATGCAGTGGAATCTCAAAATAATGAAAGCTCACCTTCCACACAAATTACTTGCTCTTTAGACTTGTCATTATTAACAACAACGGTGATTTAATGATCCCCATTACCCTTCAGCTGGGCTATTTTGAAATTCAAAGCCACGCATTAGGTTAATGCCACGACAAAGTTAGTGTACTGTGATTATGAGTGTCGGTTACCCAATCTGCATACCAAGCCTTTGCACCTGTCTGTTTCATGGGTTCATTTCCAGAACCATTTGCCACAGTTTGCCAAATGTACTTCTATTTCCAACATTTTTTTTAATTTCATGGCATTGATTTTAAATAAACAGAAAAAATTAGACACCAAAGGAGAAGCAAGAAGATGATACGAGGGTCATCCGGAAAGTAGTACCCGTTCGTGCCGCATGAAGTGCTGACGACGCGAGTAGCCGCTGGACGAGGTCAGATAGCTTCAGTGGCTTGTCTGCCTTCTCTGAGCCAAGTTGCGTGACGCTAGCATTGCCTGTGTTGTTTCTGTGATTGTTTACAATGTTTAAAAAAATTGAGAACGCCGCCAGTTGTGAAGTGAGGGCAGTGATTAAATTCCTCAATGCAAGAAACGTTCGCCCATGTGATATTCATCGCCAATTAAAGGAGGTGTATGGAGACAATGTAATGGACGAGTCGTCTGTTCGGCGGTGGTGTCGCAACTTCAACATGGGGAGGGGGAACACACACGACGATGAGCGTTCGGGGAGACCGTCTGTCATTACAGACCAACTGGTGAGCTCAGTTGACGAATTCGTGAGGAACGATCGGCGCGTCACAATTGATGACATCTGTGAGCATTTTCCCAATGTTTCTCGAACAATTGTTCATGAAATTGTTAAACACCATCTGCATTATGCAAAAATTTGTGCAAGATGGGTCCCTCGCGTATCTCAATGAGCTGGCGGCGAAGGACTATGCAGCAGGAATACAGAAACTTGTCACACGTTATGACAAATGCCTTAATTTGCTTGGAGATTATGTTGAGAAGTAGTTTAAAGTATCCTCTTTCAAATAAAATTTTTTATGTTTGTTAATATTTACTTTTGTGTCTTTATTTCACGAACGGGTACTACTTTCCGGATGACCCTCGTAGTAGAGGTATGAAATGGTTCTGGGGATCATCAACGAGAGGGTGGAGAGCAGGGCAAATGGTTACTAAGGGGATGATCAGTTTGGGTTAAGCAAGGGGAGAGGCATGCGTGATGCCACTGCGGTAATGATGTCACTAACAGGGAGGAACACAATCAGGACATAATAAAAATACAAGATATATTTGTCTGTTTTGTAGATTTCAAAAAGGTGTTGGATAGAGTGAATTGGGTAAAACTATTGAATAGATTACAGGAAATGTCTCAGACTGCTCTGGTGCGAGTGGCAGACGGTGTGTGTGTGGCAGTGTTAGGAAGAGGGGTAAGGTGTTCAACATATATGTGAAGGAAATGATTACATAGATTTGGGAAAAACTGGAGATAAGACTGCAGTCAGTGGAAATTCGTAAAATCAGTTAGGTTTGCAGATGACCAAGCTTTAGTTTGTCTGTCACCCAAGGGGTTGCAAGCATTGCTGAGTGAATTGGAAATTCAGTGCAATAGATATGGGATGAGAATAAATTTATTTATTTTATTTATTCAGTATTAGTCCGAAAACAGCACATTTTGGCCTTTACATCGAACTATTAACAATGATAACAATGGTCACATTTACAAACACCCAAGCCCTAGATGGAGGGAAACTCACCCAGGCGGGAATCGAACCCGCGACCCTTGGAATGGCAGAAGAGGACGTTACCCTGCCGCCACCAGGGTCTGCAAATGGAGATAGACCAGATGTTATTCATTTTTCCAGAAGACATAGTTAATTATGAAAATGTGAGGGCAAAAGCTAGAGCTGGTGGAACAGTTGAGGTATCTCAGAATGTTTTATGCCAAAATGGCCAAAGTAGTTGGGACATGAGGAAAAGAATTGCATTGGGCAAAAATCTGTCGCAAAGATGAGGAAATTGATGACAGAGTGGTGGAGTAAGGATGTCAAGAAAAGGCGTACCAAAACTTCCATATGGAACGTAGATATGTAGGGCATGGAAACGTGGTCATTGAAGCAGGATGACAGGCGTAGATAGGAGGCTTATGAAATGTGTGTGTGGAGAAGGATGGAGAAGGTGAAATGGACAGAGAAGAAAAGAAAAGAGGAAGTGCTAGGTATGGTGGGGGGACGAGAGGGGATTGTTGGGAGGAAGGAGGAAAGGAGGCAGGAAAAAGAGGTGAAAAGCGTATTGATCGGCAGTAGGATGATGAAGAAGACTGTTCGGCAAACGAGGAAGGGGCAGTAATAGGATAGGGATGTTAGATGGAATGGAGGAAGGAAGTATACGGAGATGAAGAGGGGCTTGTCGTGTGGCAGAATGTGGGGTATTGTTTTGTTAGGAGAGGCAATTATGCGGTAGTTTTTGTCCATCCAAAACCTACCATAGCTGGTAGATTACCATAATAATCTTTCAATGTACAATGTATGACGCCTCAGGTTCTGCACAATGTAAGGATTGTGAGGCATCATATGTTGGACAGATGAAAAGAAGTCTTCGGGTACAAACAGTGGAGCATCACTAGGACTTCAACGAAGGAGTGGGAGTATCACAGTTTGCAGCCCATCTCCTCAGCAAGGGACTTCATGCTGCAAATTATGAGCAAGGAGAGGAGGGAGACGTGGATGGACATTCCTGAACGATTGGCCACACTGACCTATGTGGGGAGGAAGGAAAGCATTACCATTGACCTCCTTTTCCCTCACAAAGTCGGGACCATTGGTGTTATATTTGTGTAGTACTGCTATTAGCCAATGTTAATCCTTGGCTGCCTTGGCCCCAGGGGGCCTGGGTGCAAATCCCGGTGGTGATGAATATTTTTCAGTGTTATCTCGATCCCTACTTGAGGAGCTTTGTGGAGGGCACTTTGAGTGAGTATGCCATCCGTCGGATGGGACGTTAAGCTGCAGACCCCTTGGTGCCTTTCATAAAGAGTGAGCTAATGCCAATGCCTGGTTTCTCTCCACCCTTCATCCTTTCCAGTCCATCCCCCATGGCGCAAATGACCTCAGCTGTCGGTCACCTCCCCTAATACCACCAGTCTGAATAAATCAGGATCTCTACCCATCCAGGACAATCATCAGAAGTAGAATGACTCGGAGAAACCCTGGGAATGTTGACATGGGCGTGTGAGTTTCCTCTTTTTGTTCCACTCATTCTGTGATTGAGAAGCTTCGGAGTGAGCAAAAAATAGAGTAAGTTGGGAGAAACCAAGAATATGAATGCAGATAGAGCCAGGAAAAACCTTTTTGTCATTTACACCAATCGACAAGATAATAATTAGTTGGCGGTAGGTGTGGGTGTGCCAAGAGAAGAGGTATTTGTGGCACAGAGGCAGTGGTGGGTTGGCTGGCATCTAAGGAGCTGGATGAGTGGAGTTGGTCATCCTGCTCAACTTACACTTGACCAACTTAAAAAGCAATGCTGCTTACCCAGTTTTTGTTGCAATTGAGGTATTCTGAGATAGTCAGGGGCTTGGGAGAAATGGATCCTCTCCGCTAATCCCAGAACTTCCACTGACATTCTCATTTCAGTTGGAGCAGTGGGAGTGCAATGGGCGGATAGTTGGAAATAACTTTGTGGGAGAAGAGAAGACTGGTCATTATGCCGTGGAATGGCCCTTCAGGGGAAAGGAGGGCCCTTACGTGCAAATCCTCCACAACGGAATGCTAACTGGGTCCACTGTGGTCATCAGGGGGACTGTTTTGCCCAAGGCCAAAAGGTAGGTTAACATATTACATATTTCCCAGCCCATAAGAAAAACCCTTTTTCCACTCCACAATGTGCCCAGAAATCAGCCTGCATCTTATGGGCCAAGGGTACATGAGTGTAACTTCAACCTATAAACTCAAGCTGATTCATGGGAAAAATACTTACTATTATGTATTTATTCCAGCATTAGGCATTGAAAATGGTTGTCTTTATCACAAATTTCAAATGTATCACTGTTTTGAGTGTGTAATAAGGAACAGAGTTTTAATATTTCATTGAAAGTATGGTATTTTCCCATCGATAACGAGTGCGTTATCTATATAAAAACGTTCAGAGGATGGAAAAAATAACGATGCATATTATGCAATATAAATTGAAAAAATTCAGACATTTACATATATATGTGCACAATAATTTAAAGAAGATTCCCACTAAAATAAATTAGTCTGGAAGCATGTCTTTCTAATTGCATTCCATTTTATACATGTATATACAGATGTGTGGCATCTATATACCTTCAAGATAACTATGAAGCCCTGGGCTCGCAGTATCTTTACAAATTCAGGATAACTACAAAATTCTGGGTGCGAGGTATCGATGGGAAAATACAGTACATCCTAAAAAAATCCCATATAAATTGTAAATGTATACAAAACATGCACCATAAATGTATGTAGCCTTAGTGCATTTAGTTACATCTTGCATGTGATGCTTGATGCAGTGTTGGTGATGCCATGCCACTGCATTTCTCTAAAAAAGGGGAAAATATCATGGAAGAAGTTAAGTGGCGTGCTCTGACAAATGTAGTGGAGCCTTGGATGTCATCTGAAAGGCCATGCATTTTCCAGTAGGAGGGTGTACCAGTCCACATGGATAATTCGGTGCAAGATTAGTTGTCTGACTGTGGCGATTTGCTTTGGCACAAAGAAATCTGGCCTCCCAACAACCCAGATTTAAATCCCTTCAACTTCTCTGTGCGGGAAGTGGTCTAAAGGGTCAACAACAGCAAGTCGAAACATCCAAACGATGCATCATTGAGAGCCATTATTGAGACGACAATCGCTGATATGGACACATTAAAACAAGCCTGCAAACACTTCAGATCCAGAATGGAGACCTTCATTCAAGCAAGTGGGGGATATATGGAATAAATTTGTTGTTTATGGTCATACAAACAATTTAGTGCTTAAAATTTTGTGAACATTTTCATTTTTGTAATAGAAGATTGTTTGGAAAAATTGTTTAAATATTCCATATTTTAATTCCACACACTGTATGCCATGAATTAGTCCATTAATACTCCATGTTTTCAAAAATCTATGAGTATTTCCTGCGGAATGTTATATACACCATGGTCTTATTTCATCTCAATTCCTTTTTATCTTGCCATCAAGTATGTCTGGTCATAAGCTATCCCCATCTGTATCGTAAATATTCTCTTTCTGTGTTAAGCTTGCTGGCCTAATATTTTCACCGTATAGTTCTTTTATATGTTCCTTGCATTCTCTTGAAACTTTTCTGGTTCATTCCATAATGTTCCTCTTACCTCTCTGTACAGCACACTAATTTTGTCCTTCCTTTTTAAACTTTTCATATCGTAACTGCCTCCTCCGCCATGCTTCTTTCCCCATATTAGGTTCCCACCTCAGTTTATTAATTATTTCTTGGAATTCCATTCTACTTAACTCTGTGTTTGCATTGTCATGTCCACACTGTGTCTTCCACCATGCTTCTTTCACTCTGTTAGTTTCTTGCCTCAGTTTACAAATTATTCTTCTACCTTACTCTATGTTTACATTTGCCCATTTCCTCCTCTCATTTATCATCAGGTCTGTAATGCAGGTTTCCTTTCTCTCTTACCTATTTGCTTTTCCTATGGCTTTGCTTGTGTCTTTCGGTATCTCTTTCTGATATCTTCCCATCTTTCATCTACTTTTTCCATCTCCCTTTCCTCATTCATAATTTTCTCTGCATCGTGCAAGTATTCCTTTCCTGTCATTCCAGTTAACTCGAGAATTTTTGAATCCATCACACTGTTCTTAAACCTGCGACTAACCATAACATAGACTAACTGGTATCTTTCTGGATCCCCCTAGTATTTTCCATCTATTTTTACTCCAATTGTGATATTTAAATCAATTGTTTGTTATGATTAACCTCTACTTCATGCTGAACTGTCTTTGTTGTATTTCATATTTTGATCCTTCATTGCGTAGCATTAATGATATCAACAAATCTACTCTAATTACAGGACTCTAATTGATCATATTGATGGTTTGCCATGAACTGTTATGACGAGAGAAAAGAGTGGGGGGTGTTCCTAACCTAATCCACTGACTTCTCTTTTCAATTGTGATGCCAAAATTCAGTAATATTAGTAGCAGCTAGTACAATTAGGATACCATTTATGTGCATTGTCTACTGGTGTTTTAAGAAAATTATTCATGTGAGAATTTTGGCTTGAACATATTTCCTGTTGTCCATTCCTGTAGATTTTCTGTGAATCTTGTTGTTGGCTCAAGAAAGACAAAACAGAAGACAATAGCCTTGCACCTAAACCCTCGCTTTGGCAAGGATGGGTCCCTGTCCTTGGTCCGCAACACAATGGTGGAAGGTTCCTGGCAGGAAGAGGAGAAGCAAGGGGACTGCCCATCACTTGCCCAGGGCCAGGATTTCACCATAACAATTGCTAGTTTGGATGAGAGCTATCAGGTAATGTTTTTGTGATATTTAAATATTGCCTCCGATTATTCAGTACAAGCATGGGAAATATGTGTGACTAAGTACATTGCTGGAATCTTGTTGGAGTAAATTAAAATGGCATTTCCCAGTCAGAGCACATTTTTTTAAGGAAATGTCATTTAAATTAGAACGCATCAAATAGGTTCAAGGTAAATTGTAAAAAAGGATTTTTTATTGAATATTTTAGTTGTATTTAAAAAACTGATGATGTGTGGATATTTTGGCTATTAAATAATGCCTTTGTTACAAAGAATTTATCAATGGAAAATTTATCAGTCTAACCATCTACAATATGGATGGATATAATAAAATAAGTCAGCAATAAATGTAGTTTTGAGGTTCATAAATTTTGCAAAGAAAAATGACATTGTATTTGAAATAATAGTCATTAGTAATGGACATTTTTTTGGTATTTCCTTGACAGTTGCAATGCCAAGCTTCATATCATAGCATATCTCAGGCTTAAGCAATGTGACTCCTCTTAATTTAATGCTTCCAGCCGTACAAAGTCTTTCGTGTTGCTCGAGTCAAGGCTTCTCTTGTGAACAGTGTCCATTTCCTTTCTGGAATTTACCTAAATGTAGACATTGCTCGACTTGTGAAGAAACTAATTTACTGACCCAGGTGTTCACTACCCTGCAGGAATAACAGGGCATGGTTTAAGCGTGTTACACAATCATAGTTTGTTCTTTATTGTTTGTCTGTGTTTGTGTCCATTTTTTTTACAAAGAGCAACCCATATAAGTGGTACATTTAAAATTTCAAGTTCGAGTAAACCTCTAATAAAATCAACAAAGACTTGATTATCATGCCAGTTTGTATTTAAACTTGAAATCTTGAATAAAGCTGCAAATGCATTCAAGTCCTGGCATAAAATGAAAACTTGAAAAATGAAGCTTTTTCCCGCTTGGAACCCACACCCTTTTAACTTCCCCTTGATTCACCTTGCATTTGTGTTTTTTGTGTGTTTCTGTCCCTTGAGGACATCAAGGGGACAGCGAATGCTAGACTCTTCTCTTGATGTCCCTACTCACATCACACACTCTCTTTTAAGTGATTTTTGTGACATCATTGGTGGCATCAGCAATGGCATTAGAGAAAGTATGTATGCAACTATTTAGATAAATAAATATGCTTTATGGTAATGTGCCATTATTTCTATAATTGTGTACCAAATTTAAAAAGAAAAGGATCAGAGTTCAGGTGTGTACCAAGTTGATGGTGACAGTAGTTACATCTCAGGGAAGCTACTAGTTCACTTACATTCAATAAAAACAGAAAGCATGAATCTAATGACACTGCTAAATAACTCAGTAACTGTAATTGTTTTAGAATTGTTGTGAAATTTGAATTATCGATGGCATTGGTCTCAATCACGGGGCCCGGTTGCACCATGCTTTAAGTAGAGCGGTGCATGGACGTGAAGTGTGCCTCACCTTCTCCTTTCAGATCCACGTAGAAGGGCAACCCATGATGGCGGATAACTTGAGTGTGGGCAGTGCAAGCTCCTCCTCGTCCTCACTGGCACCCTCCAACTCGTCTGCATTGTCCTTCCACCATCGCATGTCCCCCAAGCCTGTCTCGTACCTGGAAGTTAACGGCGATGTCACAGTCGCCACCATCAGCTATGCATCGCCTTATGTAAGTCATGACGAGCCATTGTGTTGTTGCCCCGGGGGTAGATGGTGACTGAAACTCTATATTTATTTTTTTTTTAGAAATGCGATTTATATTAAGGGCTGTCTTATTATGTATCAGCTCTATTAGTGATATCAGCTGTTATTCGTTATTTTGGCTGATCCAATATTTTGGGAGAAAATGGTTGTGTGTGCTCAAACATGAAAGGTTGGCCATCTGGTAAAATACTTTGAATAATCTGTAATGCGTTCATTTCTCGCTCTTTATAACTTGAAATTTGATTGCAATAAACTTCCATTACAATTATCGATAAATCCTATGAATCTCCTGGTTTTGCACTGAAATGAATACTGATTGTAGCACTTTTGTTATTCAGAATGTTTTTGTTCTGGAATTTCACAAAAGGTATTCATATGTGTTTTACAAAATCCCTGTGGACCTGCATGGGCAGTATAAAACGAATGAATTTGCAGGTGATAGTTGGCATGGAAGCAGTTTTCTGGAGGCAGCTGGGGGGGCATTTCCGCCAGGTGGAGGCGTGTCCAGTGGGCGTGGTGTGGGCCATAGCATACGATGGCACTCCGTGGATTCACACTGGTGGCTGGGGTGGAGCTTTCCTCGAAGGTGAGTCATCTGCAGAGGTTTTGCAAGTCCTCATGAGTAGTTTTAATTCTTGACCGACTCAATAACACAATCATTAATACTCACATGACTATGTAGGAGGCATAGAATATTGCAATTAGTATTCACAAAACCTCCTTAACCCTAATTGATCAATTTTTCCTTCTGATAAAAGGCACCGCCATTGCCCCATAAACCTTAAATAGTCCACTCAAGACAGAAGACTGCCTACTGTTCGCAGTAAATGGTACTTCCTTCATATATTCTTTGGTTTTTCCAGCATTAGGATATTAAGTTTTACATTAACATTGACAAGCAATTTGTGCAATTTTACTGCATGAAAAAAGTTTTCTCTGTTTTATGTTTGTGTGAAATTGCAGGAAGAATAATGTTTTGTCTTATTGAAATATGTTCAGCTATCCATATTTTATGGCTTTAATCCAAGATGGGCTATTGAATTTTCAGACTTGGAGATAAACTTTTGGTGGTGTGATTTATTTCATAACAAAATAAGTTGTGTGCTAAAATTTAAGTATATCTTCAATGCAACTTGCCTTAACTGGAGTAGTTGAATATGGAAAATATTTCTTCTATAGGGGGGAAAAAAGGGATGGGATGCTGGATACCTGCTGGATGTCTTGATACCTGAATGTCTACACATCTGAAAGTTTTGGTACTCGAAGTATTTTGCATCAAGAAAATTTTTCCGAGTTAAATATAACGAATATAATGGATCTATATAATGAATCTGAAGCCACTCAATTTTTTATAAATATAACTTTTTGAATTGCATGTTGTGTAAAATTCTGACATGTACTGATGTCAAGAGCATGAGAATCAGGACTCCTCTGTTATGGACTGAAGGATGTTCGGAAGTGACCCCCCTGAAGCTTCCACAAAGTCAGGTGTCCTTTTATACTTATCATTAAAACACTTCCATGAATCTATCCCAGAATAGTATCGCATTAAACGTATTTTGGTCCAGGTGCAAATCCCTTTACACTGGAATCTAGAATACCCTTGAACAACCTACAGTTCAACGATCTTGCATAATATAAATATCAAATAATAATAAAGCTAAGAGTAGTCTCCAACCAATTGTGCAGACTTTCCATGCTTCTCAGTGCATACAAATCAAAAGACATTGGCAATGAAGTCTGTACATCTGGCCCCGTCATTCACAAAGTCATCGGTCCCCACCCGGTCGACGTCCTTTGAAGGTTGATTTCCGTTGTGTTCACAGGAATGGGAGAAGAGAGTGGATCCCAGCACCTTGGCTCGGGTGGTGCTGGTGGCGCAGGCAGTGGCTCCATGCCAGGTGCAAAGTTTCAGGCAATGAGCGACACTCAAGTGGTGCATGTCTATGAGAATCAGCGGTGGAACCCATTGACTGGATACTCATCCGTTGGCCTGCCAACCGATCGGCCGTCCTGGAGCGACCGCTCGGGTCACCATCGCCGCTCGAGAGACTCGACCCGACTCCCGTCTCGCCACTGGCAGTGGGTGCGTGGCAGACGGATCTACCATCCTATGCATGAGATCAAAGTTTCCCCTTAGAGCATCATAGTTTGGATTTAGGTCAGGGGTGAGGATATGAAAAGAGTGTTATTGAGGTGGCACTCGCAATTGCATTACGGCCGTGCCTAATTGTTCATGGTGACATGATTGCCATATATTGAGTGAAAGGCTCCAGCCTTGTGATGTGACCTCTGCTCATCACAAGCAACATTTACAAGATTAGTATCGCAGTACACTTCACTGTAAAATCGACTTGGGTCTGTGGTGCGGTGGAATACGGTTGTCAATAGTAGCAAGCCTTTTGCCTTTGCACCGAGTTAAGAATATATTTAACGGAAAGATAATTCTGCTCAAGTTGACCATTGTTGCCAGGGTATTTGCTGTAGTGCCAATCAATTCACCAGCCCTATGAAAAGCGTGGCAAATGTAACTTAGGGCACTCTAAATCATGAAACTTCAAAAAGTATTTACAATTCTGGCTGCATTAGTATATGAATATTTAGTATTATAAATCATGCATTTATGTTAAGTACTAATTGCATATGAACCCCCTCCCTCCGTAATTTGTATTTGCCCTCAAATCATGATGTTTTATTCCTGGTTGTACAATTTTTGCATTCTGTTAATGTAATCTTATCCTCCTGTTTATTCTCTCAAGTTTTGAAATATTTTGCAAATTACAACAATTCATGAAAAGCAAGATGGCTGGCTGTCTTGGTTGGGAAGTGGGTGTTGGGTCGTTGGTGAGGGTGGTGTTGGTGGATGTATCAATGAGATGACCAAGGGCTTTGGAAATATAATCTTTGATGTTTAAGATTATTACCGAGGAACCATTATCAGCAATGGTGACTACAATGTTGGGGTTGGATGATAGGTATTTTAAGGTATGACAGGGTGGGTGGAGAGGTTATTGGTAGGTTTGAGAGATTCTATGAAGGATTTATAGGATACTTCGTGGAAAAGCTGACGCATAAAAATTTCAACTAAATAGTTACATGGAAGGGGTTTAGGTTAATGGGTTGAAGTGGGGTAGGATTTGCCAAGTGCAAGATAGGCACTCACGTGACAGAAAGAATTCCTCTGCAATTTCCAGGAGGTGTGCCATCAAAGATTTTGGAGGAACTTGAGGGTATCAGTTAGTATAATGATGTGGTTAAGCTATGGTGTAGGAGAGGACAAGCCTTTACTAAGAATGGAAATTTCGCTGTCGGACATGGGGAGGGGATGTGGGAAGGAGGAGCAGATCTGATAAGATCCTCTCATGCTATCCCTTCACATGCAAATTCCCACAACCTTTCCTTCAACGAGTGTTTCTCCCTAACCATTCTAGAATCCCCACCCGATTCAGACACCAATGCAGAGTTGAGAATTCACGAATCTGCGTATATATATGAGCTGTGCAATCTTTTGAAATTCCAAGGCTGAACCGTCACCACTAGATCCTTTCCCAGCATGCCCTGTGCCTCTCCCAACCCAACCTTCACCTTTGAGCCTCAAGCGCTCAAGGCCTCCGGGATGAGTTCAGCACAGATCTTTCGCATTACCAAATTTTCAGTGATAATGGTGTGCACAGTCGCCTTATCAATGCCAGAACAATTAGCAATCATGCATATACTTAACCAATGGTTTAAATTCAGTACATCATGCACAGGTTGTACATTGTCATCGGTTCTTGCCATCAACGGCCATCCAGCATGGGGCTTACCCGCCGCACTCTCTTGGCCATCTTCGAAGAGCTGGTGCCAGTGAAATACTGCAGTTTGTGAGACATGCTTTCATCCTTGAGCACTTGGCTAATCATGCCGAATGTCTCCATTCCTCATTTCCCTAGTCCAACACAAAATTTGATGGCACACTGCTGTTCAATCGCAGGTGATTGGCACTTGGTGCACGTTGGAAGCCAGACCCTCCACCACCAAGCCTGCGCAGTATGAGCATGCTGCTACGTACAGTCTATCAGGAAAAAATTGTTTATGATACTATTAGTACAAGCCTTGTATGACACATCTCTGCATTACCCTAAAAATTACCATAATACCATTTACTGTAAAAACCCATTTCCTCCATTTTCTCCTCAAACTCTCACCTCATTCTTTCATGTACTTAAACCTTTGATCTATGTCTCTCACCCACTGCCTTTTCATTCCATCATGCTCTGCCAATTCCTCTTTTCCTCCATTCGTAGTCATGTCACGGGCCTTCTTTGCAATAGCAGTCTACACTTCTTTTGTCTCCTTCTTTGGCATCACTTAGATTCTTCTTTTTCTCCCATTCAACATGCGCTAACATTCTTACATGATGCCCAAAGATTTTATGGAATGATTCATTTGCACTTAAATTATCACTTCTATTTTAGTTGCCTCTGCGATATTGTGATATTCCCAATTAACGTATGGCTGTGTTGTGCTTTTAAAATGAAACATTTTCTTTACTAATTGTTCACGGATTGTCATTAGGAATCCTGAAAGCAACTCCAAGGTCTGAAGTTGACTCCAAAGTGTGTTGCATGTTGACATTGCACCCTGATGAAAGGTCCCACCTCTCTCTCTCTCTCTGATGAAGGAGGTGGAGTTACCAGATGACCTACTACGAGCAGGTAAACTTCCTCCTCTTTTGGAGAGCAATGAAACTACTCCGTGGAAGTGAATATAGATGGATGCTCAGTTCATTTATGTAGATAGATGATGTATGTTTTTTACCGTGATGTTGTAGAAGAGATTTCCCTTGTTCAAAGTCTCTTGGACCATGAGATCCCAACTTTCCCTAATTCCTTCATCATATTGTTAGCTCAACCTGGCATTTTCGATATCGGAAGGACTCCTGTGCTGCCTGCTCAGTAGCCTTCCAACAAATGCTTTCATTTACTAATGGTTGTTTACATTTCCAGGATATACAAGTATCCATTGAATTGAATGTGAATCATTCATTTTTCAAATTTCAGGCAACAGAGTGGACGGTGGATTTTTCCGTGTCTGGTGGTGTGGACTCGGAGGGGTGGCAGTATGCCATTGACTTCCCCGCCACGTTCCACTCCTCCAAGGGCTTCACAGATTATGTTAGGCGGAGACGCTGGATGAGAGTGGCCAAGCTGTCGACCAAAGGCCCCTGGAGACCCCTCCCCCACACACCCCTCACCAGCATCTCCCTGCATGTGAGTTGGAACTCCAACATTGGGAAAGCACGTCCATGGCATCTTAGGCCATATTCGCATTATTTTTCAAGTTGGTAATGAAGTTCAGAAGATGGTGAAGTGATGAGTTCTCATTTCCTGATGTTGGTAAATTGTTGAAACTACAAAAAATGCATTGTGTGCGTGACGTCTTTTGTTGAGTCAAGCACTAATTATTAATTTAAGTAGGTGATTTCCACATTTTTCGGGCTGCGTCCGCGTATGTCGTTTAAATGTACAACAGTTTCGCCAGCTATCCTGCTGGCGTCCTCAGGTCAAGGACCTGAGGACGCCAGCAGGATAGCTGGCGAAACTGTTGTACATTTAAACGACATACGCGGACGCAGCCCGAAAAATGTGGAAATCACCTACTCATCGCCGCGGAAACCTTCGAACGAACATTAATTTAAGTACTCTACCGTTCGAGGTAGTTTTTGGATGGACACCAATGGATCATCTGTACACTTCCTAGCTCCATGCAAATATATGTTGGTGCATAAAACTGAGAGTACATGGCCACGCAGCTGCTGGTGCAGTAAGCAATAGCTGTTGTATACAAATGTACTTAGAAGCACTTGTACAAGGGTTGCTATTTATTTTCAGCGTAACAATGAAAAGGCAGTAATTTGTTGTTGAAAATAGCTTTATTGTTTGTCGAAGTATTCTCCATGATAATCTTTTGCATGCGCTCGAACCAATTTCCATAACCTTTTTCCACTCCGGTTGAGGTACGTACCTCCAAAACATGGTTTTTGAATGCATCAATGGCTTCTTCAGGGGCTGAAAAACGTTGGCCACACAATTTCTTGTTGATGAACAGGAATAAGAAGAAATCATTTGGTGCTTAATCAGGGCTGTACGAAGGATGACCCTTCAATTGGACGTTTTGGCCAGTCAAAGAGGTATTAGTTGTCTCAGCCAATCTGTGAGAGCTTGCATCTTGCATGATGAAGAATGATCCCCCGTTGCCTATTCTTTTTCCGTATTTCACCGAGCACTTCTGGCTAACAAACACTCGTATGCCATTCTGAATTTGCGGTTCTACGTTGCTCTAACGGTACAGTTGCCACATGTCCAGTTATTCTGAAGTAACGGGTGATCATTTGCTTCAATGTGCTTCTTGCACGAATCACTTTTGTCTGATTTGCTCGTCTTGGAATACTCGTACAGGGAATTGCTGTTTTGTTTCGGGCTCATATGCATAGGTTTCATCACCTGTGTAGATATTACACACAGATTTTGATGCACCGCAAATGTATTTGTTGAGCATTTCTTTGCACCAAGCAACTTTTTGAGCTTTCGTCAAATGATGAGCGATCCAACGGGGACAAATTTTTTCCACAGCTAAATGTTAATGCCTCAATCTCACAAGAAGTCACCTGGCAATCTTCATTTACTAGTTCTTGCACAGCATTAATGTTTTCTGGCACAACAACTGATTTTGGATCACCTTCATGACTTTTGTCGTTGAGCGAACGGCGACCATGATGGAATTTGTTATACCAGTATATCAAAGTGGCAAAGGATGGGGCTTAATTGCCAAAAGTGGAAGTAAGTTGATCGATGCACTCCTGTTTTGATAATCCACGTCTAAAGTCGTAAAAAATCATCACACGAAAAGGTTCACAAGTGAACTTGCATTTTTTTGCTGGGACAAAATTTTCGATTCACAATAAACAACACAAGTTATGATCGAACGGCATAATGTTCTGAAGAAAGTCACCGCTAAAAGGGTCAAACTGTCAGATGGCAGTGTCAGTTGGTGCCTAAAGCACTTAGTGTTGTCAAGGCTAAAAATATAAATGGCAACCCTCGTATCTTATCCAAATAGAGTGTAATCTCATACAAAGAGCATAATTTGTTCTGTTATCTTTTTTGTAAAGCAAAACACTCATTTAGTGAAACAACTTTTTTTGCATATAAATTAATATAGAATACAATAATGTTCCTGCTCCATTCCAAAAATATTGTGCAAAATTTATTTAAAGAAAATTAAAGATAAATTGTTTAGGATTGTGGAATATATTTATTTTTTCTTCAATCATGGAATGAAGCCCCTGGGAATGCAAAAGAATTAAAAAATATTTCTGTAACTAGAACAAAGACGTGGCTCCAGGCACAATTAATTATAATGATTGTGTAATTTTGAATCCCGTTTAGGCGGATGAAGATTCGGGAGATGGTGATGGGGAGGGTGTGGTCTCCGTTTGGGCAATCGCTGCCAACTCAGGAGATGTCCTCTTCCGACACGGAGTGACTAAATCATCCCCAGTGGTAATTCCCTCATTCTCTATTCTTTCTTTTTTGTGCTCATATTTGGCAGTCTACGTAAATTGACCCATTTCAAGGGCTTTTCATGTTTCCATGAATCCAGTTGCTGCACATTTTGATTGCAGTACTTCTCCAGGAATTATTGCAAACAAGAGGGGGAAGTATCATCCAAAATTCAATTGTATGCTTGGAATTCCACAAGCAGCTATTGATAATTAGCGACCTGTGATTATGGTTCTTTTTTGCATCATGTGACGAGGTCATTGTGTTTTGTAATTAGTTTCACCGTGTCTCATATGGTTAGAAATTTGTGCAACACTGAGAACTACTTAATTTTTAGAGAAAAACAATTTTTTTCCTCAGCATAATGTCAATTTATTGTTCCTTGGTCTTTTCCATGCACATTAAACTCTCGATTATCCATGTGTGGAGGATTATCCATTTTGCAGATTATCCCCGCTATTCTCTCTCTCTCTTCTCTTGGCACCTCAAAATTTTAAATAAAATTGTGATCAGAAAGATAATTAAATGCTTTTTGAAACTTCAACGCATTTATTTAAAAACTAAAAGTTTGAAATACCTCAGCTTTCTAAAAAGTTTTTAATTTCACAAAATCCAAAGTTTTCTATAATATTCAATGTTTTAATTGAAACATTATTATTCCCATTGTCATTTCTCTCGTATTTACTAGCCCTGAGAATTCCATATTCCCCTTTAAGCAAGAGCGAATACACCACTTAACTCTTTGCTACAAATAAGTCGTGATTTGGCCGCTATGCATAGGGGACGCCGACCGGCCCAGAGCTCTCTGTTTGGCTCTTTCTTGGTGGCCAAAAGGAATCCCGCACTTTCGACTGTGAGGATGACTACACCCTAACTTCCACATGGAAAAGGGTGATTCCTATTTCCCGCCAAGAAAGAGTCAATCAGAGAGCTCTGGGCCAGTCAGCATCTCCTGCTCACAGCGGCTAAATCCCGATGCAGATCACTTCGACCTGAGGACGCCGCCAAGACTGGGGCAAAATAGTTCTCCATCAACACATCTATGCGACGGTATTTCCCCGAAGCAGCATGGATTTTTCCATACTTTCTGCTATTCACTTGATCAGATAGTTCCGTGCTCTTGTACATCTATAAGTTATGTAGTTGGATAATTTCTTTGGAATATTGATTCCAAGCTGAGAGCTAAATTTTAGTGGGATGTTTAGAAGGAAAAATTCTGATCGATTAAATGGAGCGATTATTCTCTGAAATATGCATTCAAAAAGTTTGCTTTCATTTTGGAATAGGGCATTTCCTGTTTATCGTGAAAACAGGAATGATATTGCAAGTATACAAGCTCAGTGTATAATCAAACCAGTCCTCACTGAGGCTGGAGGCAGTGTGGGATATAAGTCTCTTTATTTTTGTCCTTTGGTGCACCTCTCTGAATTGAGGTTGGTGCTTGGGCGGCTGCGCTGCTCATTGTGCTGCATGGTTTGCGTGTCCTTGCAGGGGATGTCATGGGACTGTGTGGTGGGAGGAGAGCAGCCGTTTGTCAGCATCAGCTGTGGAGGGCACAACCAAGTGTGGGCGGTGGGGCGCAATGGGGCAGCTTACTGGCGCTTTGGCATCAACTCAGCAATGCCTGCTGGTGATAACTCACTCCCTCTCTCCTCTTTGGGCTTGGTATTTTTTAACGTAGGAATGGGAATAATTCATTATTTCAATCAAGGATATGATGATTAACCCCTTCCACTTCGATTTATTTTCTGAATATCCAGCCCCTATCCTCTGTTTATTTTCTCCATGGTTCTTTTAAAATGGTAAGGTAGGTAATGAAATGATATTTTGTCGTTGGTAATCAACGTAGAATAGTGAAATAAAAAGTTATTTTTATTTCATATTGTATAGTATCTAGTCAAATAATTTTTTTTCAAGACATTTTTCTTATTAACTGCTACTATAATAATGATAATAATATTAAATATTAACAAAAAGAAAATTACATGTATGTCACTAAAAAATGTATACATGAAGTTAAAAATTGGGAAATATTTATGTTTAAAGTAAGACAATATTATTATACAATAGATTGAAGTACATAATATTATATACATGTATATAATTAATAATCAGAGAAAGTATGATACTTCTGAAAACACTCTGGCAAATGTAAAGGTACCTGGTAGTGCTTACACTGCCAAGTTGTCTCACTTCTGACATTATTTTTGGAGCATTTATGACATTGTTTTGTTGGATGTTGTTTCTTTGCTGTTGATGGGATATGCTCAGGAAAATGAGCCCAATTTTTAGCTTGTAATCGGACTGGTATGTCACCATGTGAAGGTCATCCAGGAACATTGTAATTTGGCAGAGTGACCTTTGTCAATAACGCCTCGGCAACATCCAAACGGAAACTAGTTATACTTTTCTTCATTTTTTGTTTAATTTCGAGTATTATGCGTAAGAATGAAACAGTGCAATATCAAAAGTATAAAAGAACATTTTTTATATCCTTTCAGTAAAACGTTAGGAAACCATGGATCACGGATGAGATGATTACAAAGATGGATTGGAGGAGAAAATGGAAGAATGTAAATACAGAATTAGGCAAAATGAAATACAAAGAATTAAACAATAAATTGAGGCGGGCAACAAATAAAGCAAAAGAAGCATGGTGGATCCGTTGGACAACACAAAAGGCAAACGTATAGGTGTAAAATGCCTGGCGATTCAGGAAAATGTCAATTAGACTATACAGTGCCTCCTCATAAAACTGACATAATTCATTCCTTGATTTTTTTCTTTAAGCAAAACACTCATTTAGTGCAACAACTTTTCCCACACAAGTTAATGTTGTATTATGTGTAAAATTTATTCAAAGAAAATTATATACACCTTGTTTAGGATCATGGATTATATCCATCATTTCTTCACTCATGGAATATACAACCGGGAACGCAAACTCAATTCATAAAACCAAAAAAGAATGGAAATCAATTATTTATTATTTATGAAATGTGCCAAATTCCTTTTTACTAGAGAACTTACCGGAGAGTTTTTGCTGATACTAAAAATGCACCTCAGAATGATAATTAAATAAATTTTGAGCCTGCATCGCCAGGGCAATGCCTCATTGGCATGGTGCAGTTTCCCATGACTACTTTCACATCACATTTAATCTGCTGTTGTGAACTTGCACTTCTTGAAGGCTGGTGGACTTTGTGAGTGATAAACAAGGAAGGGTTTAATTTCCAAGTTTGCGCGAAATGGCCTTGTGAGGCGACCTTTAATTGGCTTGTGGATGGGCAATGCATTGCCTTCTTCTGTTATGTGCACAAGTGTATGTTCCCTTTGGCATCTTACTCCAGGAGACACTCATCTTGTCGCAATTAAAAACCTTTTGCGTCTTGCAACTCTCAGACTCAGAGAGCTTTTTGAAGTAACCAATGAAGTTCACTGCTGCCTTTGACTCAGAGCTTGGCGCTCCATCTGTGGATGACTGTTCTTCTCATTGACTTCTCCAGCCACACACAGCTCCCGTTTAAAACTGGTTTGGCCGTTGATGATCCTGACATCTTATTGACGACGTCTGCAAAAGTCACTTTTGCCTTCGCACAAATGATATCCTTGTTAATGGTGTCGCATTGCAATTGCTGTTCATTTATCCACATGAGAAGCAAACTGTCAGCATCATTTAGAATAAAAATTTTGCGGGGATAATCTTGTCGCCCTCTTTAAAGCATCCCATCTTCTTAAACTTGTCCTTGTTTTTGAAGGAAATGGAAGTTGTTGATGTCGACCGAACTTTCACACACGTATACTCGATCGGCTGCACCCATTCCATGTTCCCAATTTTCAATGACTTCACTTTTCATTTCTGCTGTTATTTTTATTCTCTTGTGGCCTTTTGCTTATAGATTTTCACTTGGGCCATTTTTAAATTTACTCTCAAAATATTATTAAACTTTGCACACAAAAATTACTAATAATATTTCTGAACACAAGTTTGGAAAACTGTGTGATCAGTTGCAATACTAAGGCTGGTAGAAAGATTACCAAATACAAACTGAAGGAGCAGGTGTGCGATCACTCTGGAAAGTCCGCTCTCCACAGCCGGTCACTCAAGTGCAAGTCACTCGTTAAGAGGGTCATCTTCGGGACCGACAATGTTGCTTGTTCTGAAAATTACTCGCTATGTAAGGTGCTTGTTAAGCAAGGTTCCTCTGCATTATGGTTGGGCACAGATTTAGGAGCAGTGTGATTAATCTCCACAGTTCCCAAGGAGCAAGTGCAGACTCACACATCAATTTTTGTGATAATGAAGAGTAGCATCATATCCAAGAAGATGAAAAAGAGAAGACAGTTTAGGAAATTTGGAAGCATAAACAGGAATAACAGGATTGACAAGAAAGGAGTATCAGCATGCATACAGAAAATTATGAGTGAGGACAGAGAACTGGGTACTATGGAGGAAAAATGGGAGAATATCAAAAAAGGGATATCAAAAGCCTCAGACAAAACATCAGAAACTGTAGAAAGGAGAAGGAAGCCATGGATCACGGATGAGATGATTAGAAAGATGTACGAGAGAAGGAAATGGAAGAATGTAAACCCAGAGGAAGGTAGAAGGAAGTATGAAGAGTTAAAACTGAGGTGGGTTACAAATAAAGCAAAAAAGACATAGTGGAAGGCAGGGTGCGAGGATTTGGAAAGTTTGCTGCAGAAGGATGAAATTAGTGTACTATACAAGAAGGTAAAAACACCATCTGGGAGTAAGAAGGGAAGATTTGTGTTAAGTCTGGTAAGGCAATAGTTGAAACAGAATAGATCCTAGTGGTATGGAAGTAATATATAGAACTCAATGGTAAAGAACACCAACAAGCTTAGACATAGAAAAGAGGATATTGTGTAGATTAAGATAGCTTAGGTCCAGGCATACAACTCGACAGGCATTCGACAGTGAGATAGAAAGGGCTAAGGGCATGGGTTGTCCATTGTCACCTTTGCTATTTAACGTATATGTGGAGAAAATGATTAAAGAGGCATGGGAAGAACTGGAGATAGGAATGAAAGTCAGCATGGTATTCGTAAAATCATTACGTTTGCTGATGACCAAGCTCTAGTTTGTCAGTTGTTGTCAGGTTGCAAACATTGCCGAGTGAATTGTAAAGTAATTCCTATCGATATGGAATGAGAATCAATATAAATAAAGCAAGATAATGTGCTTATCCAGTAAGAGAAAGGCTAAGCCTCATATTAAAATAGGAGGGCAAAAACTTGAGGTGGAAGTTAAACGTATCTCAGAAGTGTTTTGGAATAAAATGGTCAAAGCGTTAAAGGCATAAGAATAACAGTGTAAAAGTACTGTTTATTGAAAGGATATTAATGAGAGGGATTTTGAATGAGGTTCTTAAATAAAAACTAGGAAAGATTTAGTGCAGAGCATTGTTTAATATGGTTCAGAAACTTGCTTGTTGAAACCATATAATAATCATAGATTGGAGACTTTAAGATGTGTAAGGGTGTAAGGATGGTGTATGCGAATTGAATGAAAAGGGTTTATACCATTTAGCTTGGTGATGGAATGTTGGAACTGTGACAGGTGAGTTAGGCTGGAATTGTGGTTTGCGGGAAAAGAGCAGGCATGCTGGATGGAATGAAGGCAGGTAGACTAAGGTTTGCAGAAATAAAGAAGGGTTGACACTAGTGTCAGACTGTCAGGTTGTGTATTTAGCTTGGTGAGGTTTAGTAATGTAGCAGTGTCCCATCTGCGTTCATCCTTAACCCACATAAATTCGTTGACTACCAACTAATAATTATTATTCAGGACATGCTTTTAAACTTGCAGAATCGTTATAATAATTACCTTTATGGTGTACATGACCGTAGTATTATAATTTCAAAATCCATTGGGCTATCATTTTGAATAACATCGGGAATAGTGGATAATGTTTAAGTAGTGAATATTTGCTGAATGTTAAAGTCACTTAAAAGTGATGAAGATTCTCAAAAAGAAATTGTGTTCTCATTAAAATTCATTCAAAAAATTATATTATAATCCTGTGAGTTTCAAAACGACTTACTTAGGAATATTACAATTCAAATTTTAAAACCAGTTAATATGAAAAATGATAGATGTGTGTTTTCTTTCCCAGGGCAAGTCTGGGTCCACGTGGAACCCCCACAGGGTCGGAAGCTGCGACAGATATCTGTGGCAGCGGCTTGTGACTCAGGGTCACTGTCGGTGTGGGCGCTGGACATGCAAGGCACACTCTACGTGAGGAGGGAGATAACCCCCGTGTTTCCAGAGGGTACGCACTGGCAAGTGGTGATGGCCAGTGAGTTGGAGCACGGCAAGCAGCAGTCAGTGTTCAATCACGTGTCGGTTGGCCCTGGGGGTGAAGTGTGGGCGGCGTTGGCCGGCTCATCCGGCTGCGTGCTCCGGAAGCTTGGCAGTTACTCGGCCGATGGCTTCGTCGAGCCTGCATGGTCACGTGGCGTCCACGTAAGGACCGCTCTTGCCTGCCACACTGGGGGTGGTGTTAGATTAACCACACTTGCCATCTGTTTGTTTTTTTTTTTTTAATTTCCAGTTCCGTTGGTCTATTGGAGGTCATACCCTCGTGCAGACCCAAATAGGCTCAAGTTCCACACCAGTCGAGAGCTATGCACTCGTTGTTGTGTTTTGAGAAACAAGGTGCTGAATCGAAAGCCGTTATGGCCTGATGTGATCACAGATGAGTCGCTGCTGGACATAAGCACACAAAGCAATTTGAATGCCTGAGATTTATCGTTATTTTTTGGATAGTGTAATTGGAAAGCAATAGATGTAATTACTTAATTTGCTCAGGAGCCTCAGGCCCTTGTTTGTGGACATCTCTCATCTCTGGGAGAATTTAAAGGAGTCTTCAGTGTCCAAATTTCTCCCATGTGCTGGAGCTCCCCATGGGGTCTCCTTCATCAAAGATCATGGCAAATTTTGATCTAGATGATCCTTCAGAGGCTCCTAGAGCTGGGAGATGACACTCACTAATGGCAATCATGTGAACTGCTCGGAGTACTACTCTAAGAAGACATTTGCATGCTGTGTCATTATTGGCAGATATTTGAATTCATTTACCTCAATATTGTGCCATCTTCCTGGAAGTCACTCAAATGGAAATTAGAGTTTCTCAAAAAAAAAATTATGAGGGGAAAAAAGCATGAATTTCTCCAAAAAATCTCAACACCCCTCCGCCAGCATCAGTCTTTAAATAAAAGTATCCCTGGAAAGTTACAATTTTGGTTTTGAAACCTTCAGGCTGTTGTTTCAGTTCATTTGAACGGTGGACTTTTTCACCTGGCCTCTACCTAAACGAACAAGATGGTCTCGCCCGCAATGTCAGTGGCAGCTCACGTTGTCTTTTGTGATTTTCAGGCGTCGTGGCAGTACTTGAGCACCCACGGCTGGCAACTTAAGAGGAGTTGAGCTGACCTGGATAGTTCAGCACCCTGGCTAACTGCACCCCCTTGTCTTTCAACGTGAATTCCTTTAAGTGAAATATTAAATCGTTATGGGACACTGACATTATTTAAACAATATGGCTGTGCTCTTTGAGACATTTATCATAGAATCAAGGAAAATTAGTGTCCTGAAAACCCTCAAGTATAAATGAAATGTTTCACGAAAAGGTATGTTCAACTCCTGCTTTTCTGTATCCTTTCATTTTGCTACTTTGTACATTTTCGTTAAAGATCATCTTAACTATTACCATTTTGTGTCCCTTGGTGTATCCTTGTAAAGAATCGAGTCTTGCGTTGCATGTAATATGTCATTAATAGTGTTTGCATGATAATTCAGCTGCTAAAATTTGTATCATTTTCAACAGGTAATATTTTTGTATTTAATCTTTTGTTAAGAAATTTATTTTGCTCATGCAAAAGATGTTTGTTATGGTTTGAAAGTTTTTTCTAAGTAATTTTTGTTGTGTTGATGAAGTGTGTTTGTTAATAATTTGGCACTTTAATTTTGACTTGATTCAGGGTATCTTCAAGGCTTTGTGTCAGTACACACTGCATAAGCTGTAAAAATTGATTACTCATGAAATTTAATTGTACATTGGAAAATTTAAAACTAACCTCAGTTATTTTGTACCATGTAACTTAACTTGTCTGATGTATTGTTTTAACTCCACTCTATTAATTCATTAAAATGTGTATTTAATGATTATTGATGGAGTTCATTTAACCTACCTAATATTCAAGTTTGTGCCAGAGTCAGGTGACTACCATCTCCCACATCTTCCTTCACGCTCTCCTTACCCTTACCACCACCCACTCACTAGTGGCTCACGGACTCACCTCTCATCCGCCATTCGTTGTGCATATTGCTTGTCACTGAGGTTAAACAAGTGTGCAGGTCAGTGCTCCCAGAAGGCCACACAACGTCTTATTTGCTTTTCTTTAAAACATATTTGTAATTATGTATAGATTATTTTTTAAATATTTAAAGCTGTCTCTATTTATGGATTCTATGGCAAAGAAACTGCGTGCTCCTTAGTGTTTTGTGATCTGAATGCAAATGCACAAATTATCATTCTTACAAAATTGTTACACATGGCAAATGTAATTTCTAATCTTCCTCTCCATAATTGTTTCTTGGGAAAAAAATATGAAATATCTGGTTGCTATTCATATTAAGTTCAATCAGAGGTATCACAAAGATCCATCCAATGTACGTTATGAAAGCAATTAGGCATGAAAAAATTTAATCTATTTTTTCAATGAACATATTATCCACCTTAAGGTTTGATAAATATGTATTGGAGAGTAATTATTTAAAAGTACAACAGCATCTCTTGAAGTGTAAAATTAATAAATTAACAAATAAAAACATGTGGAACTTGATTAATCATCCCAGTTAAACTTAAAAAATAAATTATTTCCACAGATGCACCAAGGTAGACTGCAACTTATTGATTGGTATCTAAATGTACTATTTAAATGTCTCATGTTTATGATAAAATACTTTGAAATTTTATAAAATCGTAATATCTTTTCATGGTGGAAACCAAGTTGATTTATCTACAGGCAACTTTTATATGGAAAGGTGTTAAACTCCCCTTGGTTAGAATTGTCATTTTTATTGCTTTACAAGTTCCTCCTTCAGATGTTATAAGGTAGACACTCAACCAGGAAAACAATGAATTAGTGTCTAAGATTTTATAATAGTGAATTCGATCATATTGTGTACTATCTGCTTGAATCTAGTAGCATGAAACCAGATAACTTGTGCCCAACTGGGAAACAACAGTTCTAAAATAAATATTTGTCCATCATTTTCTTCTTTACGTAAAGCTGTTGTTTTTATTTCCATCTCTTTTATTTCAAATTCATGTCTCTTTCTGGAATCTTTTCCATTATACTGTATAGTATACCGTATCTTATTTTGGCATACTTATGTTTTGGGCCATGGTACTCCAGTAAGTATAACACCAGTCTACTGACTGTAGAACCTGAGTTGATTCCTGGTAACTTTGCCAGCCTCATGCTTCACTCAAGACATGGTTTTTGAGATATCGCATCTTCCTGGGAAACCACAGGCGGCATAAGGAAGGGAGCTGGCCCCCTACTCAGCTATGTGAACTCCACATTTCCCCTCTACATAGCGTGAGCTCTACTCAGACCTATCAAGCAAACCTTCAAGTAGATTTTTCTGCATTTAGTTTTGAGGATGCTTATGTAGGCAAATTCTCTCTTGCTGTTTTTTTTTAATATGGCAGTTGTTAAAATTACTTTGCCTGCACAAAATCCAAGCACCAGACAACATTTCCCTTGGCAGATTACCTCTCATTGTTATAATAATTCCACCCACACTCGTGGCTGTGTGCAAGACCCCATGGCGGTCATTTTTATTTAACGATTATACTTGAACATAAATATGTAGCTATTCATCATTTTATGTGGATGGCAGATGGGAGCACTTGTTAAGATGCCTATCGCATTTGCATGCCTGACAAACAATCCCGTTGGAGAGGGGAAGGGAGCGGCGGGAGAGTTTGGCGGTCGGGACGACTGAGAAAGCGCCAACTCGCGTGTGCGCACTCGATTGTCTCCTTTGGCGCCAAGGCCAAGGGGACCGCCATTTTGACTCTCCGGCGACTACAAGGCCGTTAAACTCTCATTCTCAATTCCGTGTTCGCGGAAACGCGAAGGACGACGGAGAGGGGGGGTGGGTGGTTCCGGAATCATCTCTACCGCCTTTCTCGTCGTATTCCTGGACGAATTCTTTTTTCGGGAATCCCGGGCCATCGCCAAGGCCCGCCATTACCCCAGCGTGTGAAAAAATATTCCATTTGTTGCATATCCATTGTTGCCTCTTCGCCTGCCGGAAGCGGCCAAGTCTGCCGGCGGGCGAAGTCCTCCCGGCCAGTGGTCCCGGATGCGTCCGTTGCCAGTGAAAGAAGCATTTCCTTATCTTTTTCTAACAAGAGTCAAATTTTCATATTAATGATGAGAAAACACGGTTGCTTTTGATAGGCCAGGGTAGTGGATCTCACTCCGAACCAAACCTTTTACGGTGATATTAATTGTCACGTTAACAGGTCCGTTACGATAATCCCTTTGTCTTCCGTGCCTCCATTCATTGTTTCCCATGAAGCTCTTGTAAGCGGGAAATAATAGCGCGTGGATTTCAGGTAATGTTATGCCATCACGATGGAACCCGGGACCCTCAGGTCAGGAGGTAAACGGTCTGCCCACTGCGCCACATTTGATATTCGAGTGTAAAGGACATGCGTTTAGAGTAAGATTCAGTATCGCCATAGAATTGCCATAAAAATACGTGTCACAATACACCGACGGTGGAGGTCATGAAGCTCTCGCCCAATGTCTGACAAGGGCGCCTAATACAAGTTTTTACGCTAGGATTATAATGCAAATTATTATTCGAAGCCTCTTCTTCTCGGAAACGGAAATTCGAAACTGTGCAAAGGTATCCTCGGACGAATCCCTCCGAAGACTTGGAGTGAATGTATTAGGCGACCATCATTGGATTGTGATGAAAGTTCCTTTCGTAGGTTGTAACTTTTGGTGGGACGAAGGAATGCTTTCGGGCCATCTTTTCTGCGCTCGCATATCTCCGCGTCACCCTGCTGATATCCTGACTCCCCCTGCCACACGCCCCACAGAGCTGTGCGACAGGGTGTGCTTGGTCGCAGGCGTGAAGAACATCCGTAGACGCCGCACAGCATTGGATGTGCGGCATCTGTGTTCTGGCCCCTCCTGGTGCTTCGTGCTCCAAGGGGTCGCCCGGCTACCACCCCGGGCTGGCCCCATGGTTCTCCATCGTTCAATTGGGAAAAGCCTGAAGTTCTCCTTCTATATAACGAACGCTTTCCGCGAAGTCACTTGCGTGCGATAGTTCGACAAGATTTCATATTGCATTGGTGAATTCTCAGAAATGAAGCGAGTCGCTCGTCGAGGTTTGCGCCTCTGATTCGTGGCTCACCCAAAGATGGGGCCGGGTCACCCTCTCTAACTCTCACGAGATTATGACTTGAATCAGTGTTTCATTTCTTAAATCTGGCGTTGCATTGGTGTACGGAAGGATATACTGCCTTCTGCATCAATAAATATTGTTTAATATTCCATTAGTTAAAATCGAGCTCAGGGTTTATTTTTATGAAAAAGGTGGAGTGGACTGAAAGGAAGGCAACGTGCTGGGAATGGGAGGGGAGGAGAGGGGATTGTTGGAAGAATACGTAAAAGACAAAAAGAGTCGGGAAAGATGGATGCCGAGGGTTTTGATAGGCTGAGGGATGTTGTAGACTGCGATAGAGGGGATAATGTTAGGCAAGCGAGGAATGAAGTGTTTCGAACGCAATAGGGGCTTGTTGTTGAGTTGGGTTGTGTTTGGTTACCTAAACCGGTTGATAACCGATAATAATAGATGGTGTAACAGGAGAGAAATGGCCGATCTCTGCATTTGTTAGAAGGAGGGGGAAGGGGTCGACCATGGAAATCCCCACAGTAATTATAGTAGAACGATTATGCGAGGGCCGTCCAGAAAGTAACTTACGTTTTGAAATAAAATATTTACTTAGCGGCAAAATAAAGTTTTATTGCATACATTTGAAAGGCCATTCTCGAACTATTTTCCCACGTAGTCGCCATTCACATTAAAACATTTATCATAGCGATACGAAAGCTTTTCAAATCCGTCTCTGGAGAAATCTGCCGCCTTACATTTTAACCACTTGTTTACACCGGCATGCAATTCTGCGTCACTGTGAAAGCGCTGTGTTACAAGCCACTAAGTCTAGCGAGATATCCGTAATCGTAAATTGGCGATATTCACGAATTTTTTCGTTGATTATTACCGTCAGTTCATCTGTCACCACAAGGCTAGATCAAGGTCACGGCGGTGTCCTCGTCGTGAACATTGGTGCTGTGGGCATTTTTAAACTGAGAATGCACCACTGCCTCACTCCGCCGCCTTCACTCATTATTCCGTCCATGCACACTTTGCCAAGTTGCCAACGAATTGAATTGTGGTGTTTTTCTAGTCAAAACTCAATTAGAGATATTGCAAACCCGCAGCTTGCGGGACTATCTATTCCAGCACACATTTTAACGGTTCACAGTGGGCAAAGTAGGAAAGTCACAGTCTGCTCTCACCACCGCAGTAGAATGCGGACTGAGTATAGGATTGTTTGGACACCAAGGTGGTTGTTGGCTCCAGCCCCACCCACCGCCACGCGAGGCGAAAACGTAAGTTACTTTCTGGACTGTCTGGTCGTAGTACGAGGGTCATCCGGAAAGTAGTACCCGTTCGTGCCGCATGAAGTGCTGACGACGCGAGTAGCCGCTGGACGAGGTCAGATAGCTTCAGTGGCTTGTCTGCCTTCTCTGAGCCAAGTTGCGTGACGCTAGCATTGCCTGTGTTGTTTCTGTGATTGTTTACAATGTTTAAAAAAATTGAGAACGCCGCCAGTTGTGAAGTGAGGGCAGTGATTAAATTCCTCAATGCAAGAAACGTTCGCCCATGTGATATTCATCGCCAATTAAAGGAGGTGTATGGAGACAATGTAATGGACGAGTCGTCTGTTCGGCGGTGGTGTCGCAACTTCAACATGGGGAGGGGGAACACACACGACGATGAGCGTTCGGGGAGACCGTCTGTCATTACAGACCAACTGGTGAGCTCAGTTGACGAATTCGTGAGGAACGATCGGCGCGTCACAATTGATGACATCTGTGAGCATTTTCCCAATGTTTCTCGAACAATTGTTCATGAAATTGTTAAACACCATCTGCATTATGCAAAAATTTGTGCAAGATGGGTCCCTCGCGTATCTCAATGAGCTGGCGGCGAAGGACTATGCAGCAGGAATACAGAAACTTGTCACACGTTATGACAAATGCCTTAATTTGCTTGGAGATTATGTTGAGAAGTAGTTTAAAGTATCCTCTTTCAAATAAAATTTTTTATGTTTGTTAATATTTACTTTTGTGTCTTTATTTCACGAACGGGTACTACTTTCCGGATGACCCTCGTATAAAGTAATGAGAGTAATCGGCGGATTGGACGTCCCAAATTTCCAGAGAAAAGACTCCAGCCCTGATAATATTTGGATACTCAAACTTGTGTCACACAATTCGTAATCTCAATGCAATTAATAAGTTTTTTAAGAAGACCTTTCTGTCACTTTCATATCCTTCTGCAATGAGTGATCCTGAAAGCACATTCATAACCTTTCGTATGTAAATGCATCACTCCAAATCAATGCATGGACTCGAAACGCTCCCATGGATGTTTTTACGGGGCATGAAGTAGAGATGTAGTAACAAGCATTAACAGAAACATAGACTTTAGCAAATAAGAGAATTTTATTCACTTGTTGGGATTCTTCGTAAAATTCAAGACCAGTATTTTACATGGTTTATTCATCTTACATTCATTGTACAAATTTCCCACATTGTGACCATATCCTGGCCGTGGATGTTGTGCGGAAGTCTTGTCCGTTAAAATTGGAAAAATTATTAATTAAAGCCAGAGAAAAATCGTCTGTTTTCCTTTCATTGCACCAGTATTAATCCCTGTGAGCAATTAATACATTAACATAAATAACTCGCGATCCACCAAACAGACCTCCTCCACACAAAGACAGTCCATGCAGAAGTGGTAAGTAAGAAGAGGGAAGACATGTTAACCCATGGCCATGCAACTTATGGATCGTAATAGAGGAGCTATTGTTTTTCAACGGTATGATTACAGCTCAAATACGCCTTGAGCATTTGTAATCCGTAACATTTTACTCTATGAATAATGTGACGAATAAAAGTTCTGGCAGAAAAGAGCAAGCGTTAATTCTCGTAATTTCGTCATTTAAAATCACGGATTTGGAGTCCTTGGGTAGGTGAAGATGATGTTGGCTCTAACGGCTTGGGTGCAATTTTTAGTACCGAAAAAAATAGTTCCAGGTGGAGGATGGGCATCTCTTCGGGAAAACTGAGTTCCGTGCCAACGACCCTCGACTTCGCAGAGGACACTTCTTGCGTGGATGATGCGTATGCGTAAAGGTATAATCTGAGGAAAGTGGTTGGATCGGGATTACCTTTCGTAGAAGGCATGGAAGTCGGTTTCGCCCGTGCTACGCCACGGCGTGAATGCAGAGCACGTGCTTGCTCCGCAGGGGGAATTCGTGGCCGTTGTACCTTCAATTCGCATTCGCCAGCATTTTAAGATTCCCAGATTTCCTTCGCGTGGTTCTTCGATTTTCCCTTCTTGGAATTGAAACAGTGGCTTGATGGACAACGGTTTGAAGACGACGAGGAACTCAAAACCTCCGTTATCATACAGTTTATTTCCCTGGCGGATTCCTGAGGGATTTAAGATACTGGTGCAGAGTTACGAAAAGTGCTTAGGTGTAGAGGGTGATTATATATAAACTGAAGTAGGTTGTTGGCAACTATAACCGTCGGTGAAACTTTTTCCTAAGCAATATATTTTTTGACAAAACGGACCTAACTTAAAAAATAACTCCTATATATCGAGTGAAGCGTGGAGGAGCTAGTTTTGTAAAATGTTGTACTAATTGAGCGAGTCATGCATCAACCTTATTAGGTTACCTAGGCTGGGAATCAATCGTGGAGCGAAGGTTAAATTACAGATTAAATATCTTGGATGACGAATAGATTTTTTATGACTGAACGGACCTAACTCAAAAAAATAACCCTCATATTTAAGTATTTTTGAAGGTAGGCACCATGATTACTATGTAAAGAGGTCCTTATTCATCTGAAGTAAATAAAAGAGCCCTTGTACAATATTTACCCACTAATTTAATAGTTTACGGAAACGGTATTATGTGGTATGGTATTCTTTAGGCATTGCCTGCTTTACAGAGATAAAGGCAGAGCATTTTCATGTTTATTGCGTATCAGTATAAATCCTATTATAACATGTGCAGCCTTTAGGGTGAGAATAATACTATCTGACCGCGCTGCGGGGGAAGAGTATTTTTTTCACTCTAACTAGTCTAGGATGTTGTCGCTATTTTATCTGGCTTTAGTTATTATTCCGTTTTTAACCTACGCATTCTCTTGTATACGTAATGAAGTAAATCTCATTAAGGTGCCGTTGTACATGTAGCTGTATTGTAAATATATTATAACCATAAATCAAGATAAAATTAATTGTTGATCTTGCATGCCTGGTGTGTATTCACCCGTATTCACCATACCTGTTAAAAGGTAACCTTTCGTGTCGATGATCATGGATGATATAGGGTGAAATGTTTGCTTTTACAGAGGATGGCAGTGGGTGCTATTCTGGAAGCATTCGAAGTCGGCGACAACGGAATTTGACGTAATGGCCTCGATTACTTCAGAGCATTTTAAGTATTGGGAATTATCGAGAGGGTGACGTCGGAACGAAAAGATAGCTCCAGCGGCCTCGGGAGTGCCTTCTTTGTCCGCGGCACGCGACAAGCGATTTCCATCACGTCCCCGGGGGGGGGGGGTTATGGCTATTCTCCTAGGGTGGGCACAGGATCGAATGCTGCTGAGCGCGGGGGCCGCATTCGACTTTCGCGGGCCTCAGTGGGAGGGAGGGCCACACCTCCCCCCCAGGCGTCGGCAGCCACCTGGCGGGAGAGGGCGAGACCTTGGGTAGAGAGGGCGGGGCCTTTCCCGCCCGACTCTCGCTCTGCAAGACTCAATGGTCCGCGCCAGGGCCGCAAAACGAATCTCCACCCCGCGATACATTGTCGATGTATCGTATGGTATCTTGTGTCCATCCAAAACCTACCTTCACCGGTAGATTACCGATGATAATAACAAAATTCCCACTTTTTGCTTGAAGAGGTCAAGGATGAAATTCGTAGTTGTAGCTCAAATATACGAATTATATTAAATGAATGGCAGAAATTGCCCGAGCATTTTCTGTCGCTATTCGACAGATAGATGTCCTCGTCCATTTTAACAAAACACAACCCAACATCATCTAGTAGTAGTATTTAGGGGAGGCGACCGGCAGCTGAGGTAATTTGCGTCATAGGGAATGAATAGGAAAGGATTAAAGGTGGAGAGAAACCCGGCGTCGGCATTAGCCTACTCTTTACGAAAGGTGCCAAGGGGTCCGCAGCTTAACGTCCCATTCAACGGACGGTGTATTCACTCAAAGAGCCCTCCACGAAGCACCTCAAGTAGGGATCGAGATACCACTGAAAAATATTCAACACCACCAGGATTTGAACCCGGGCCCTCTGGGTGGGAAGCCAGTACGTTAGCCACCACACCATCTCGATCCCCAACATCATACCTTACAATAAAATCCCTCTTCATCTTCTTATGCTTCCCTCCTCCTTTCACGCCGTCCAGCATCCCTATCCTATTCTTACTCTTTCCCCGTTTGCCTTAAGTTCTCCCCTCGACCACAGTCCTCAACATCCCCTCACCAATCAAGAGGCTCTGCATCCATCAATCATGCCTCGTTGTGATTTCTCCCACTCCTCCCCTTTCACCATGCCCTACCACCGCCTCATTTCTTTTCATTTCTGTCCACTCCACCATCTCCATCCTTCTCCACACCCACATATCTACAATAGCCTCCAATCTACTTCTACCATTCTGCTTCAGTTACGATGTTTCCGCGCCGCACCGAGCCACGCTCCATATCGAAGTGTTGACGAGCCTATTCTCAACATCCATTCCCAACGTCCCCGTCATCAACTCCCTCCTCCTCCTGAAAGATGCTTATCTAACGCAATTCCTCTCCTTATGTCCGTACTACCTTGGCCATTTTGGTCCGGAACACTTCCAAGATAAGTAAACTGTTCCACCTGCTCTAGTTTTTACCCTCCCATTTTAACTTATACCTTAGCCTTCCTCTATCTGGGAAACCTCGTGATTTTTGTTTTTTCTAAATGTTTCGGTATCTTTACCGTGAATCCATTACTTTAATGGTCGGCCAACTGTTAGACGTTTTTTCAACCATCTCACTGAAGAACAGATTCTCCGTAGACTATCCTTCGTTGGGCGCCTTTTTTCGAGATACGAGTATGTGTCCTTACCTGGAGCTATAATAATGGCTCTCGCCGGCACGGCTCTTGCGGTCATCAGAATATGCAAGCAATAGGTCACCTTTCAACACATCAAGGTCTATTGGGAATTGTTTTTGATTTGATATCTTATCGAGCAGCTGAAGAGTTCAGTACCTTATCCCAATTCATATCTCACCAGGCCAAATCAAGTTGTTGTTTATAGGTGATTGGAGGGATATGGCAAGCCACACCAAATTTCAAATATTCTCTTCGGCATGTGAAATCTCTTCCATCCACATTTCATTTCGTTGCATTACTTTAAGGAACAGTTTTCTCGTGTAGTTAATCGTTTCGGGCGTAACTTTGTGGCATTGTTCCACGATGAACCATGGCACGGGCCTGATGATTATGCTGTGCCGCAGTAAAACCTGGGTCGCATCAAAGCTTATTATTATTCTTTCGGATTTACTTAGTTTTATTTTGGCATTATTCATCAGTCTCTTTGCACTCTTAGTACGAAATATCATTCCAGTGCAAAGTAATGAAATACTAAGAAAACATTTCGCTCCGTATTAATAAACATAGCAATATTATCAGCGATCTGAGTCAGGATTTGTGGCTATCCTAACTTTACCCGCGTGGGTATATTCCAAAACCTTATATCCACCACCTTTCTTCGTAGCCCTACTCGTTGATCTGAGGTAACCCATGGCATCCTTAACTGACTTCACGTGTTCCTGTATTTGTCAAATCCTGTCAAGAGTATTCCTGTCAAATTGCTTTGAACATTGTAACGCATCTGAATTATAATAATTTGAAATAAATAATTTTTAATTTGAGAATTAAAGAATTTTTTATAGTGAAAATGTATAAAGGTTATTAGCTCTGGATTTATTGGAGTATATATTCTTACGAGTATCGTTACTAGTACTAGTATAATTCGTTTAAGTGCTGCCTCTGTTGAAATTGCCAAATGTGGGTCGGATTCAACATTGAACTACCATTTAAACACTAAATGACGATTTGATATGATAATATAAACTAAGTTGAGACGGAAGGATGCCTTATTCTTCATAAAACCTTTGCTGTGAATTCGCTCTGTGGCGAGGATTGAAAAAACTATACAATGAAAAATTGCGAATGATAGAGGCGGTAATGAAATTATAGTGCCGGTGAATTTTTTTAATACCGTTGCACTAATGCAACGGAGATAGTATTTTTCATTCCTCTCCGACTAAGCTAATATCTTTAATTAAATCTATTGATATTCATCCGCTAATCTTCTTTGCAAAACTCAAAACCTAGGATTTAAGCATTATATACATATACATATGTGCACATGACGTAGCAGATATATTAACTCCATTCCGACGTGGTATCACGAAAGAAAGGACAAAAAATATTGGACACTTCGTGAGCTTGGTGACTGACCGAAGTGAAAATGTTTCATGGAATGCACAAGGCCTTGAGTTTATTTCACTCGAAGTCGTTCATGAAAGTCCGGCATGATTACCATTCTTCGGAGTGTGGGCAAGCAATGCCGTCGCGACCGACATCCCTTCCGCCCGAGGCGACGGGAGCATGAGTCGCCCGCATTCAACAAATGACAGTCGGGTATAATTCTCCGGGGTTCCTTATTCTCGCACATTTCTTTATCTCACGACTAGATTCACAATCTTACCGTTTACCGATCAAGAGTTTTCAGCTGACGTTTCTCTTTTATCGCCAACGGGAGAGAGGCGGGAACGCGTTTTGAGGGCACGATTACTCGAAGCAGCAGCCGTGCAATCCCGCCGTGGACCTTTCGCATGCATGGCGGAACTGAAAGGCGACGCAAGGCGCACGCCCGCGTTTGACCGTCGGGTTGTCCTCCAAGCGCGCTCTCGGAACACGTGCCCGGGAAGGCGACCGTGACTTGCGCCGCCCAATTCGCTTCCTTCCGCTTGCCAGGAAAGTGCCGAGTGGGAGGATCGATGGGCCACGGGGAACAACGCCCCACGACCCCGATTTTGAACTAGGCCTCGCGGTCGTCCAATCGATTTTGAATTCGGGTGAGCGGCCAAAGTGCATTCATCACTCCGAGCACTTGCAACTTTCAATTACCGATGCAATAATAACTCGTTCTTTGAAATTTGCTAAAAATCATTTTATTTCTTGAAATTGTGCCGCGCCCTTGAGCAGCGGTCTTCGTCACCGTCGGTGCCGAGATCACTCGGATCCACTCTCGGCTCGTGTCCTATGTCGAAATTTGTTGAAAGAGAGAAGATTGGGTGGAGAGAATAGTATCCGATTGTCACAAAAATATGTTATAACTTTCAATCACAAAGTTGTTTAAAAAATTTCGGAAAAATATCATGAGTTCAGATATTGCGACAGCGCCTTAAAATTCTTTCAAAGTACATCCCTTGAGAGCGTCGACACACTTTTGCCCTTGTGGCTTTTCCGCAACTCGAAGGCTCCCTGGTAAGCGAATTCCGGAAGGAGGTCCTTAAGGGTACAACCGTGCATGCTTCTTTGACGACACTTAAACATGGCGGTTTCCTTTTTGGGAGGATTTCACTTTTGGGAATAGGAAATAGTGTGCTGGTACCAAGTCGGGACTGTAAGGGGGTTGGGGAATCGTCGCGACGTCGTTTCGAAAGGTCTTTGCAAGTAGACACTCGACTCTGCTTTTGGTCGTACGTGGAGAACTTCGGGAGGACGAGTTTAGCACAGATCTTCCGCATCGCCAATTTTTCAGTGAGAATGGTGTGTACTGTTATCTTATCAATGCCAATATAATATCTGCGATAATGTGCGCACTTAATCGACGACGGTCTGCATTCACCATTTCACGCACACGTTGCGGCGCGCAGTCGTCAAGACAACAAAGGAAAAGTTTGAAGAATAAATGATGATGATCGGTTGATGAAGGAGACTAGGGTGACAATGGCTGTTTGTGCACGAACTTTTTATTGCACGCATTTTGCTTCGCATTTATTCTCTATCATTTCCACTTTCGTCGAGAGTCCTGGAAACTTGAAGAGCACGCGTGATTTGTGTTTTCGCGCTCCCTGGGATAAAGCTTTAATGTTTCTCTTTTGTTTCGTCTAAGGAGTTTGGGTTCTCAGAATTTCTAGGTTTCCAAATAGCTCAAGAAAACGATAATCTAAAATTTTATTGAACGCTGTTACTTGGGGAAAGATATTTAATAGTATTGCGACCGCCATTATCAGTTTAAGACCACAATAAAAGCAAAAAAATGTTGTTTCCTCCATTTTACTGTTATAGTTTGTGGAAATATATATTGATTTAAATTGTTCATCTTCGTAGTCTTTCTTGAAAAGTGTTTTCTCCAGTGGCATGTCCGTTTTTCCAGCTGAGCGAGTTTCGAAGGGCAACATAACCCGCGTCGTCAATAGGGAGGTCAAACCAAATCTCCGCCATTCATGAGCTGGGTGTGGCCGGGGTGCCCGCCGTGTGCTTGAGGTCCGATAGTCCTCCCCCCCCCAGTTGACAGTCCGCCTAGGAAGCACGTGAAGTGTTGAATTCTAATTAAGGCTCCTTGCCGGAGTCTTAATTATAATTCCATGCAGCCATGCGGGCGACTGCTCGCGGCAGGTGGAATAATGCAATCGGAGATACATTCAAAAACTCTTACTTTAAGATTGAGTTCCCGAGAGCAAGTTCAATTGCCAAGAATTTAGATCAATCATCTCAATGTGTTGTGTCATGGTGATGATCAATGAAAGTTAACTCTTAAGTGTCAACCTTTGGAATTCATTTATAACGCTCAGTTATTTCTTTGGTTCCAAGAAAGCTTATCTTGATTGATAGGTCGTAAAGAGTACAAAAAAGTTGACCGGACAGATATATAACTTCCGCGAAAGGGAGCCCAGGCTTTTTTTAAAAGTCACGTTTAAGGTCATAAATATGGTTTAAGGCTTGAAGTGGGGAGTTGTTCCATATTGATGAGCATATAAACTTTATATTATCACTTAGAAAAAGAAAGTCAATAGTATCTCTGTATTACGTAAGTCCTTGGGATCCCTCTTAAGAGCGAGGCAGGGTAGGACACGAAACAACACAAGAGGTCTTCAGGTCTTTTGCTCCCGTGCCTTCCCCGGTAGCATGTGGCACCCCTCAGATTCTGGTAATTCATTCTTAAAACTTTAATCTACGTATGTACCACCCCGAAATCTGCCTCAAATGTGTGTGGCGTGGAGTTCAAGGTCACTAACCATCTAAGCATCAAAAAGCTCCTAAACACAAATATTAATGCATAATGTACATCAACATACATAAACATATGCGCACATGTACTCATGTATCCACAACATCAAATTACGGGCTTTTTCGAGTGAGCTTTGAAATGTAACTCTTTATTAAGAATATAAAAGTGGCCCAGGTTCGGTTTTGCTTTGAATGAATGCGTTTCGTGCGAGGAAAGGAGGAGTACTTGAATCTATCTGTGGTGGCGAGTCATTCGTTTATTTTATCCAATCTGCAAATGTCACCCAAAGGATCAAATCGATTCCCACGCTCTCACTAGGGAACTCGGGTCTCAGCCATCTTAAATTCATGGCCTTGTGACTTCTTTATGCGTGAATCAAGGGGCTCTCATCCGAATTCCTTCGTCATAGTGATTCTCTACTCGTTGTAATTTTTGAAAATCTAGAGCATCTTCTCGGCACTCTTTCCCATTGCTTATTTAACATTTTATTTCATAAATACTATATACTTGCCCAAATTCCAAAGGCGGCCTAACTAATACGAGCTCTTTGGCCGTTTAGTCACATTTTCCTGCGACCCGTCTGATTAAACAGTTTAATTGAGGCTGACCCGTATATTCTTTCGAAATATTATTATTACACGTCATCTTCCGTTGAAAGTAGGATTTTTTATGGACACAAATTACCAAATAAATATCTTGCCTCTGCTAGCAATAGATATCCAGGCATCCTACTCTGCAGCAAGCCCCTCTTAGTTTCCATGCACTCCCTCAGTCCCTTCATCCCGTCCAACAAACCTATCCTATTCCTCCCGTTCCTCCTCTGCCCAACATTCTCCCCTCTCTCACTGACTTCGAAATCCCACTCCTAATTAAATTTCTCTGCAATATCCATTTTTCCAATCCCTTTATGATTTCTCCCAACAATCCCCTCTTCTACACTACCATTCCTAGCGCTTCCTCATTTGTTTTCCTTTATGTCCAGTTCACCTTCTTCATCCTTCTCCACTCCCACATTTCAAAAGCCTCCCATCTACGCCTATCATCCTGCTCCTAAGGCGCTCTTTCCACGCCATGCATTACTACGGTCCATATCAAAGTTTTTACGATTATTTTCATAACATCCTTACTAAACGTCCCTGTCATCAACTCCCTCCTCCTTGTGAAAGCTGCTTTGCCTGGTGCCATGTTCTTCTTACATCCCTACTACTTTTACCGTGTTGGTCCAAAACACTACCGAGATACGTACACTGTTCTACCGGCTCTACTTTTTGCCCCCCTTTTTTAACGTTTAACTTAGCTCTTTTATTTCTGGAAAGTCGCATAACCATTGTTTTATTAAAATTGATTCTCATTCTCTATCTATCGCACTGAATTTTATATTCACTCAGCAATGCTTGCAGCCGCTTGGCTGACTGACAAACTAAAGCTTGGTCATCAGCCAACCTAATTGATTTTAGGAATTCCCCGCCCACTTTCATCCCTACTTCCAGTTCTTCCCTCCACATATACGTTTAGCAGCAACGGTGACAATGGACAACCCTGCCTTACACCTCTTCCTAACACTGCCCATCCGGACTCTCCGTTCCTCACTCGCACCTGAGCAGTCGGAGACATGTACAGGTTGTGGATTAGCCTCCTTTCCCTCCAATCTATTCCTACTTTCCGCAATATAGTCAAGAGGCATTCCCAGTTCACTCTATCAAACGTCCGTTCGAAATCTACGAAACAGGCAAATACGACCTGATTGTATTCTATATTCCTCTCGATAAGTGATCTCATTACTGCGATAGCATAACGCGTACCTCTGCCCTTCCTAAACCCAAACTGATAATCTCCTGAGTAATCATTTGCCCTACTCTCTATCCTTTTGTTTATGATCCTGAGAACAACTTTAGCTGCGTGGGATATCAAACTTATTGTCCTGTAGTCCTAACATGATGTAGCCTTTACCTCTTTCGGAATATGATTTAAAACTGATCTCACAAAGTCTTCCGGTCAGATTCCTTCCTCATAGATACTACGAATCAGCCCAAATAGCCTCTTTCTCCCACATTTGCCTAAACATTTCAATAGTTCCGCGGGAATTTTATCCACCCCCACGGCCTGATTTAGTTTCATCTCCCTTAATGCCCTTTCTATCTCATCTTCGAGTATGCCTAGACCGTAGATATCTTTCTCTACATCATGCTCCTTTTCTATGTCTATCTTTGTTGATCTAAGTTCTTTACTATACAGTTCTTCTATATATTCCTTCCATCTCTCTTGGATCTTTTCTGTTGCATCTACAGGGAGGAGGAGAATGGACTCCTTAGTTTCAAAAAATCACTGAAGAGCGCGTAGGTGGATTAACGGAGTGGCAGGTTAGTGGTGGCATTCGCTGGGCGAAATAACGCCTATTTTAGTAGCCACCATGCACTGGTCTGGTGAGTATCTAGGCTCTCTCGTAGAAATGTTCTTTAAGAGCAATGATGGGATCGGGATGGTGCGATGGCTAACGTACTGGATTCCCACCGAGAGGGCCCGGGTGCGAATCCCTCAGACGGCAGATATTTTTCAGTGGTATCCCGATTCCTACTTGATGTTCTTATGAGAGCACTTTGAGTGAGTGCGACGTCCGTCGGATGGGACGTTGAGCCGCGGAACCCCTGGCGCCTTTCTTCAAGAGTAGTCTAATGCCGACGCCGGATTTCTCTCTACTTTCCATCCTTTCCCATCCATCCCGTGTGGCGCAAACGACCTGAGCTGTCGTTCGCCCCCTCTAAAACTACTGCTTAGAACAGCAATAGTGTTGTGGTAACGCAGAGGGCGCGTTGTGGTATAGCGATGAAGCGCATTTTTACCTCTCTGGCTCAGTAAATAAGCAAAATTTTCGTTACTGGTTGACTGACAATCATCATCCAAGACCTCTTTAAAGCCCTAAAGTGACAATTTGATGCACTTCGTCCTCCATAGGCATTATTGGGCCTTACGTTTTTGAATCTCGTGGTTCAACTGTTACTGTGACCTCTTAGCGCTATTGTGAGGTGCTGAAGAACTAACTCCCAAAAATGGAAGATTATGGCACAGAAGCCTTTTTTTCAACAGGATAGTGCCAAGACTTGTGGTACCGCCTGTCGTTAACCCCTAATCCCGCAATAACAATTCCCGGCTGATATCCTTACGAGGGGATGTTCCATGGCCCCCACGCTCCCCGGATTTGAGTCCAAGTGATTTTTTTCTTTGGGGATGCCTTGAAGCTGAGGTTTACAAAGTTTTACCAAGGACCTTGGAAATTCTGAATGAGGCAATCTCAGATGTCATCGCATTGGAATAACGTAAGATGTGTCGAGAAGAGTTTGCGAAAACGTTTTTGAACGACTCAACACGTGCATCGCTCGCCAAGCTCGTCACCTGGATCAATTGATTTTGAAAACTTAATGAAGATAACGTAAAATTGGGTGTAGTTTTCAGAAATATAAACCTTTTTTGATGATATTCGTAGGTTTTTTACAATTAACCCGTCAAATCAGAGACTTCATTCTGTACCACACTTTAGTATTTTACCTGACTTGACTCTAGTTGTTAACACAGATTTTCCATTCTCACTTCCTGATAGTGTTTAAACCTTCTTGTATAGCACACCAATTTCACCCTTCCTCTGCGCACTTTCCATAACCTCGTACTGCGTCTTCCACCTCGTTTCTTTTACTCTATTTATTACCTGTCTCAATTCATTATTTTAGTCTTTGTACCCCTTTCTGTCTAGCTCTATGTTTACAAACTTCCATTTCCTTCTCTGGTCTATATTTCTGATCATCTCACCCGTAAGCCATGGTTCATATGTCATTTTCCCATTTTAACAGCTCTTATAGTTTCTTTTGCGGTTTTTGATACCCCTTTTTATATATATTCCCAATTTTCCTTGATAGTGCTCAGCTCCTTTCCCTCACTCTAGATTTTCTCTACAGACTGCTGATACTCCTTTCTCGTCAATCCAGTTAATGCTTCCACATTCCATTTCCTAATCCGCCGCCCGCGCTTTATCTTTTTGGGCCGGACCCTACACTTCATTACAAATAAATTGTGGTGAGTCCGCAGCCACTCTATGAAAACTATACGCATTGATCACACTGTTCCTGAAGCCGTACCTAATATTTATTTAGTTTGATACCTTTCTGAGTCACCTGGCATTTTCCATGTATACATGCGCCTTTTGTGGTGTCTAAACCAAGTGTTGGTGATGACTAACCCCTGTCCCCGACCTCATCCCCATCTCTTCCTTCGCCTACCGTCGCATTCCAATCCCCCATCACTATCAAATGTTTCCCTGTCGGAACACACGCGATTATGTCCTCTAACTGATCGTACATCCTATCGACCTCTTCTTCCTTATGGTTGCTCGGTGGCAGGTATACTTGAATAATAACCAAGTTCGTCGGTTCTGCTTTTATCTCTACTAGTACTAATCTATCCGTTACCTGCTCTATGTTGACTACGCTTATTCCTATCTCTTTATTTAATACTATGGCAACCCCATCGCTGTTTATTACTCTATAACTATTCCTCCGGCATTTCCCTGCTATCCTTCCATCACACCTCGCATAGAGCTAAAGTATCTACAGTTCCCCTTTCCATCTCTCGCTTAATATTCTTCAGTTTCCCTGTCCTCATCATTGTGCCGATATTCCACGTTCCTATTCTAAGTAATTTGGTCTTCTTCTTCTGCGTCTTCTGCCCTGCTGCTGCCGGTTTTCCCTTGCAAGGGTTTCGTGGGATGACGACCGCGGACGCCTTGCCTTCCCCGCTGCCGCGCACGACACACGGCCGATTGTGCTGAGCCCCGTAGTTGCCAGGACTCAAAATCTCTGTATTGTCCATCATTTAATTCTTGGGAATGATAATTGAGGTGGTTTCCCGTTGCCTTCCTCAATAGTGTTTTTAACGTGGCACCATCACTTACTGGCCGCCCCTCTGGGGTCAGACACCATTGCAGCCGCCTCACTGACGAACAGACGCTGCGTGGACTACCTTTCGTCTGGCTAACCTTCGACCTATCTGGCAAGGGTGACCCTACCAGGATCAGTTGTCATTAGAGATGAACAGGAAAGGATGAAGTGTGGAGAGAAACCCGGCGTCGGCCTTAGCCCACTTTAATGTCGAAAGGCGCCGAGGGGTCCGCGGCCTGACGTCCCATCCGACGGACGGTGTGCTCACTCGAGTTGCTCTCTTTGACGCACTTCAACTAGGAATCGGGATACCACTAAAAAATATCTGCCGTCTCCGGGATTCGCACCCGGGCCCTCTCGGCGGGAAGCCAGTATGTTAGCCAACGCTCCATCCCCATCCCCTTGCTTAATAATTATCATTAATCATTGTAGCCTTAATCCGGAAACAGTATCATTCGGCCTACACATCAGACTAGTAATCATGATTAATATAAGAATGGGCACAATCACAAATACCCGAGCCCTGCGTGGAGAAAAACCCCCTCAGACGAAATCGAACCCGCGACCTTTTGGATTGGTAGACGAGGACGTTACCACGCTGCCCCCAGGGCCGGCAAGGTGTGCTCCTGTTCGTGCATCGAATAGTATTGATGGACAATGTTGTTGAAGGTTCTCTTAAAATCTAAGGATTCCGCATGTGGTCTTGCGTGATATTATCCCGGTTTCAGGGTATCGTCTCCCGGCGACTCGGGTGTCGCGGGGTCCCGTCCGCAAGAGGCGGGAGGCGTACCCGGCGGTCTCTGACCTCTTGCGTTGTCCCACCGCAATCCATGCCGCGTAACATTCACGCGGGCGGTGGATCGCAAGCGTGGTCTATTTTGCAATCGAGGCTTTGGGATTCACTCAGAGATAAGCCGTCACTTTGCAGCCCCCCCCCCTCCCCAGGTGACCCCGTCTCCGCAATCAGCAAAGCTGTCCAAATCGTCCTCCTGTCCGCCACATATGTTAGTTAACTGCTCACATCTTTCCACACTCATATTCTCTCGTGAACTCAAAACTCCCATGGGATAATTTGTCCCACTGCTTCAAAATTCTGCATTTTTAAAAACGAGCCAGTCTCCGTGGAAACAATGGCTTTTTTTGTTGAGCGAGACTCGCGGCACACGTCGTGTTTCGCTTTCCTCGAGGTGGTGTCGCAAAAGGGCCGCTGTCTGCTCTCCTCTCCTCCGGCGCCGGAAGCGATCTTATCCTTCGAGGCTGAAATGAAAGCTGCTCGGTTCGTTCCTCTCCTGCGACAACGACGAGTTGGTTGCCTCGGCGGGGGCTCGAGCCAAGGGCTGTTGTCCGGCTAAAGGAGGGCAACTCGGTGCCTTAACTCACGTGCAGAGCAATGGCGTCATGGAAATTTCAAATGACCAATGCCGGTGAGCATACCTCCACATAGTGATCACATCGTATTTCTGCAATTGATGAAGTAAACTGCAGATAAACTCAACTAGATGTTAAAATTACGAGAAAAACTACAGTAATTTTGCACAGAGGTGAGTGCGAATGCCGCATTTTCAAATAAAATTGGAAATTTCGCATTAAAAATCATAACCCATTCTAAAATGTTTATTTTACTTAAGTTTAAGAGTAAGTTACCTCCAGTCTTCCCGATTCCATCATAGCATATCACCACGGTGATTAATATGGACCGTTTTTCTTCAGGAATTATGTTCTTTATGATTCTATCAGAATTACGTAAATATTCCAGAAATGGGCTTCTTGAAAGAACGGCAATCTTTGTGGAGTAAAGCCCACGCGTATGCTCCAGCGGTCAAAAATAGAAGTTTTTCCATTTACGCCAAGCTCACTAATCCTGTCAGCGAAATATGGTGAAGTATTACTATTTTGGTAATGCCCGCCGTTTTTAATGTGTTTGCCGATTTCAGAACATGGATTGTATTGTAAAAGATTGACGTTGTACAATGTACATTAGGTTCATGTCCGAGAAAATTAAATTCAATTAGAAGTTCACGGAACCAAAGTTGGCTTGATATTTTAGAACTCCTATGGGCAAAAGAACTTCTTTCAAAGCAATGAATTAAAAAGACGATCAATAATTTAGAAAGTATTTATGTGTCAACTCCTAATATGTAAATATTTACTCTTAGAAGTAGAGACTATTTTCAATGTAGCACCACGGTAAAGGGAATGCTTGTCAAATGTGACTCCTGATGTTTCGTGTATTTAGTTTTAACCGCATTAACATATTTTGAATGGGATGCGTATCATTCGTGAACGAATGTTTTTTCATCTACAGCTGAATGACCAAGTGACCCCTCAAGCCGCCGTAAGGTCGTGTGGCGGGAGAGTTGGGTCGCCAGATATACATGCACAATCATCACCTCTGAAGGATATTATGGCCGTACATGCAATCGAACAAGTTACTCGCCTTGTAAGAAGCTACTTGCATGCAAAAATGTTCAATTACAGGGCAATATCCAAAAAGTCGGGAACGATAATTGACCTATATTAAATTTACGCTGTAAATTTGACCTGTATTCGAACCTACGGTCAACTAGTCGCCCCCAACCTAATGCTTCCAATAGTGTCGTGACACTGCCACCATGAAAACTTGTTCATAACAACTTTTCACAGACCTGGCTTCTCTTCACTGCACTCGATCTAGTTCCAAAAAGGTCAGGGTTCGTCCGGAAAATAAGTGTACTGAGCTCAGGAAAAAAAATTTATTACACTTTTACATATCTTAAGCTAATATTCCTCAAAATAGGACCCTTGTGAGTCGATACACTTGTTCCAGCGGCGTTCCCATTCCTGGAACGCTCCCGCGAAGGCATCATCGGGAACCTCTCGAAGACTCGTCGTCGACCTCTTCTCTGCCCTCCACGAACATCTTGTGCCACCGAAAGATCATGTTTCTGGACATGGCTGACTCCCCGTAAGCCTGGTTAATCATACCGACAGTTTCGGTAGACGATTTCTCAAGCTTTACCGCAAATTTGATGGAATAACGCTGCTCCAAAAACTTCGGCATCGCGTTCCGTGACGTGGGTCGAAGCGTGGAGGTTCGCGTTAACAGAGCTCCTCACTACACCACAGCTCAGAGCCGACTGCCTTTTTCAGCGTCGCTTGCCTACATACCCCCCTCCAATCGCAGCCCGTCAGAGCGGTGCTGGGCGCGTCTGGAGCGGCGCGCCCAGCCCAGGAGTCAGTACACTTATTTTCCGGACGAACCCTGTAATCCTTACGAATGAGGATCCGATTCACATGCAGTATACTCCAGATGGGGCCTAACTTACGTGAAATAGCAAACCTCCTTGATCCTTTCCTTACGTTTTCCAAGTATTTTTCTAATGAAACGTAACTTTTGATTTGCTATTCCGAAAATTATGCGAATGTGTTTTTCCAAGGACATTTCTATCGTAACACGGTATAGCTAACGTAACACCCAAATGTTTTACCGATTGTATGTTTGTAATGTAGGTTCTCTGTGCAGTGCACGTGTTTTCAGTGAAATATTCTTCCTACAAAAATTTATTGAAACGCATTTATTCAAATTTAATTTTAGATCCCTTGTCTCGCAACACTTTGAGATTGCATTCAGATGGTTAGCTAATGTTTCCCTTTCTTCCTGACTGGATATGCTCCTGCATATCACTGCATCGTCAGCAAAGAGACGGAAGTTTATTGGAACCTGAGAACTGATGTCATTGGTATATAAAATGAAAAATAGCGGACCGGTAAGGCTTTCTTGTGAGACAATGGATGAGACTCATATTCTTTTGGATGAAATGTAATCTATATTGCGACCCCTTGCTCGTCGCCTGTTACACATTCAAACATCCCTTAGCTTTCCAACTTTTGGAGGAACTTTCTTTGAGGAACTTAGTCGAAAGCATTTTACAATTGAGAAATCTTGCATCGACTTGAACATTATCTTCGCCCGAGACCGAAGTGCGATCATGAACGAAAAGTACCAGTTGGGTCTCGAAAGATCTACTCTTACTGAAACTGTTCTGGTGTTTTATCATTTAACTTTGGGAACCGCGACACCCCATTGTTAAACTTGCAATCATGCGGTCTAAAATGAGATGGATGTGAGAGAGATGGGTCGGCAATTACTCGTATCTTCTCTGTCGCCTCATGTGCGTGACATTGGCTACTCTCCAGTCCTTGTGAACTGTGCCGATATTTAGGGATTTGTTGAAATATTATTTCCAAAAAAGGAGCAATTTCTGAGGCCATCATTTTTAACACGTGGACAGGGATTTGATCGGGGCCCGGCGATTTCTTTGGGCGGATGTCTTTAAATTGGCGTTCGATTCCAAGAAAATAGGTGAAAATTTCACTCATATACATTTTCGCTCATCCCACAATGTAAAATATCAACATATATATATATATATATATATATATATATATATATATATATATATATATATATATATATATATGTATATACAAATATATATGTGTATAACAACACATATAAATATATATAATATATATTTATATATAATATACTAGCTGACCCGGCGGACTTCGTACCGCCCATCAATCAATGAACAGTTAGTTACACCATTTATAAAACAAGAACGGATGTATCGATTTTGATCATATTTGACTTGTTATAATAATAGAAGGAAAAAATTCAATGAAAAAACAAAAATAAGTGTTACAATGGCTTGTCAGAAAGGCGTTTTCTTTATTGCCTATGTACATATATACATTCGGTTTATTCTCTGGAGTCAAGCACCTTCTGATGTACAACATTTTTTTGTTTTGTAATCAGGCGCAAGAACAAATAAAGCGGATGGTTTACCAACACGTGAACATGCCATATATAATTGACTATAAGATAAACATGATTTTTCTAGATTCAGACCACAAACACACAACGATTGGCCTTGTGATTTGTTAATCTTCATCGCGAATGCAACACGAAAAGGAAATTGAATACGTTAAAGCTCGAAGGGCATATCGGTTGGGACCAAGTGAATCCTCGGAATGAGAACTTACTCATCTTTGAACTTTCCTTTGAGTATAGTCGCGTGAATCACATTGATCATCTGTTTTTTTATCACCAAACGCGTTCCATCGTATAGTTTTTGGTTTTTTGGTCGGTTTGGATTTAGAAGAATCATGACCACCGAGCCAACCTTCAGCTGTTAATTGTGCGGTGGTAAGTCAGGCACATCCAAGGAGTTTACGAAGTCGGATGGATAGTTGGTGACTACGTCTTCGTTTGTTACACAGTCAATAGATTTGAATGAATGCAGAGTGTGGTTATCAGTGATGTTCGGAAACACTTTGTTGATGAGCTTATCTTACAATGAAACGAAATTGCTACAACTCCGAGGAAATGAAATCAAACCACTCGATTTGTTGACAGGAAAACGGCCATTACCGATAGTCAACAATTGACTGGAGAAATCTTCAGTAGATAGATCGTTCAGCAATGAAGCTCTCCATGTTTGTTGTCAGTTGAAGTTTCTTCACACAGCGCCACAGATTTGATGACTTGAGGCAATGTTTATTTCATCGATAGCTGTCGATCTTAGAAGGACTGCCAGTTTTTGGTTGAAATCATCAGACAGTAAAATTATTGCGCCATCAAAGCATCTCGAGCCATGGCGCAAATCATTCAATGTCCGGTCAGATGCTTCCAATGCGCATTTGTGCGCCATCTTGCGATGTATTTTTAGAAGCTACTAAAATTTTGGCCATTGCGGACTGTTTGGAAATGTTACATGTCACTTGTTCAGAATTTTGTAGGTTTAACGGAAACTTTCACGCTGAATGAGCCTTACGGCATCCTTCCAACAATGTGGTCGCTAAGCCAGAAGAAACAACTGCTACCGCAATGTCCGATCTCGCGAGAACAGTGTTCAAAAGCAACGATATGAGGAATGTCATTTCATTTCCACCAGGGACATCCAGGAAAAATAAGCCACTATTTCCATCATTAATTGCCTTCATTAATGCATCATATACTTCCTTCTGTTGGGGGTTCAGCAGGGGTACATTCGGTGGAAGTGGTTGGTCTGATCCATGTCGATCATGCTCACGTTTCGATTCTCGATTAAACACGTCGTTCATTTCACGATCTGGCGCTGGCATTCCTAATTTTACTAATATACTGCCGCCCATGAAGTAACACATATTCTCAATCAACAGCAAAGCCAGGTTATGCATCTCCTCATTTACCTCAATATCGAGATTTCTTGAACTTACACGAATTCGGCGTAAAATGTCTTCTGACGTGTTATCCCTGTATTTGTTCCACAGGTCACGTGGATGGGATGGGAAGCATGTCGAAAGGATGATACCAAATAATGTGCGTATTTGACTTGGAGACGCATAAATAGTTGCTTCAGCCGTTGTCGTGTCCCAATGATTATCGTTTTTAAGCAAATTGAGCTCTTGACAAGCAGCACGAAATGTTGGGCACACTGTACCATTAATAGTTCGTAGTAATTCGAAGGATTTTGGCCCTCGAACATTCATCATTAACAGAATTCATCATTCTTCATATTTTATTTACAATAAACAATTAAAGTATTTATATTATATATATTTATATATACACACATATCCAATTACTATTCCTAGGAATACAATGATGGACAATATAGAGTATATACGCAAAAGAAACTATAGGAACCGTTTTTGGAAAAAAGTTTATATAAAGAGTAAAATAATATTGAGACAGGCAAAAAATAAAGCAAAAGAAGCATGGTGGAGGACACAGTGCGAGGATATGGAAAGTTTACAGAGGAAAGGTGAAATTAGTGCGCTGTACAGCAAGGTTAAATCACTACCGGGAAGTAAGTAGGAAAGATATGTGATGAGAGTTAGAGATAATTCAGGTAAGATAATATTTGACACAGTGTTTTTAACGTGACACCATCTCTTACTGGCTGCCTCACTGAGGAACAGACGCTGCGTTGACTACCTTTCGTCTGGCTCCTAACCTTCGACCTATCGGGCATGGGTGACCCTACCAGGAGCATTTATTATTACTCCCGCCAGCACAGCTCTAGAGGTCATCGGAACGCACAAGCCCTTCCACCACGTCAAGGTTGTAGTCCGGGGAGGGATATATATATATATATATATATATATATATATATATATATATATATATATATATATAACACTTTTTGAAAGTCTCACGGACGTGAATAATAATGTATACCACTTAGCACTAGTGGACACAGACAAAAACACAGAAACACACAAAAAAGAGACTCACTATTTTTCGAATTTTCGGTGGTCGTTACCACCTTTATCAAGGAAGAGAGGGACAGAACTCTATATATATGTATATGTATATGTATATATATATATATATATATATATATATATATAAATTTGCAGAGAAACAGGAGTCATTTTGATGCGTGAAAATTTGGATTGCCACCTTGGTGGTCCGAATTGGAAACCCGGCGGTTACCGGATTATTCAGAGGTATCCCGATCCCTGCTTGGGGTACTATGTGGATTTCACTTCTAACGGAGTACGCTGTCTTTCGGATAGTACATAAAATTGTGGACCCCTTGGCGTGTTCGTTAGAAGTAGGCTAATACCGACGCCGGGTTTTTCTCCGCCCTTCCTCCCTGCAGTCTCTGGCCATCCAACCCCTCCCGAGGCACCCACTTTCATCTCCCAGATTGCGCAAACGACCTCAGCTATTGGCCACCTCCCCTTATAATTAGCAATACTAATTAAAGAAAAATATTCAACAAGTATAAGGATGAAATAGCCAAAATAACTCTAACTGCGAGTTTTAAGTCAGTGCAATTGCATTATTCTGCTCCATAATAGCCCAGCAAGCTGAAATAACATCGCAGGGAACTTTTTCATGGTCTCAGTCGAACTTGTGCTTCAACTTCGGGCGCAGAGTGGTCGGTCCTCGAGAGGCGAGGCTGTTTCCCCGACGAAGAGGGAAACACGGCCGCCCTGGGAAATCATCTGGAATTATTCCACCCTTGCCCTCATTCAGTTCGTTTTCTTGAGCGCAGGCTTTAGCGAAACTTATTATTTTCACTGCCGAGCGTCTTCCGCGGCAGATTAATAAATTAACTTTCCTGTTCTCAAGTGCTCCCACAGGTTGCAATGGAAGGGTGTGGACACCGCCTGGCTGATGCCCATTGCTCAAGCAATGGGCAATGGGCGTGATGCGGCGGAGGAATGCCAAGCACGCCCCCTCTCCCACCCACCAGCTTGTTTGCGCTCCGATAGAAACCGCCCCCCTCCTTCCGCCTCTCCCGCCCCCCTCTCTCCCTCTCTCCCGGGCAGGACAACGCGAGAACGCCGCCTTGGACGCACAAAAAATAAGCTGCGATTCGTAGTTTTCAATAGTCTTTCCTTTACGTATTTCCTTATTGCTCCCGTCATCATATTCCACTCCCTGTGATAGGTAGTTAGATAGATAGAGATCTTTATTTGGGCGAAATTGAGACTTAATGGTCCCTTCTTCCGTTTTACCCATCGTCGTATACATATTATACTCGTATTAGGCATTAAACTTATCGTTACATTCATACGTACACATAAAGACATATAGACAGACATAAATTCATTTAGCACAGATTTGCACATCGTAAGAAGAAAGAAAAAAAATATATTTATACACACATACACATGTATTTCCAAAGTTTCAGTTTTTAGTTTCCTACGAAATGTAACTAAATAGAGGCGCTGAATCTATCCTTTCGAGGGTAGACTGAAAACTAATTCACACATGCGTGTCGACAAAATGACCTTCAGAAGCACTCCTGGTGGTATGTGGAAGTAACATTCCCCCTCAACACGCATGCGCAGGTTTGATTTGGGTGAATATAATATTTAACTTTAGGTATTTGTACATTTACTATTTGGAAATGGAACCCCAGACTGCAGTAACTTACCAATTTGGAGTGGAATATGTGGCAGCATACAAATATGGACGCATGCATACAAAAGTACCAATATCAACAAGAAATAAATTCCCATATAATTTTATTTTATTTTTAATTTATCAAATTTCATCATCTAAATCATTTACTTTTAGTAAATTGAACCATTTCTTAAGCGTGTGTGTGTGTATTTTAAGGGATAGTCTGGTTGATTGGTGACATAAATGTGTAAGCCGGTAGTGGGGGATTAACGTCCTCACCTCCCAACTCAGAGGTCGCGGGTTCAATTCTCGCCTAGGTGGATTTTCCTCCGCCTAGGACTTGGGTGTTTGTAATTTTTCTATCGTTTCATCATATGAGCCATTGTTAAAAGTCCGACGCAAATGTCGAAAAGCAGTTTTCGGATCAATGAGAAATAAATTAAAGCGTAAATATGCCACATTACGGGGCCCTATCCGCAATGCAACGCAAAGCGGACTCCCGCCACCCACGGGGGGTTTCGTCCCCCTTCGCCCCCGGGGGCTCTCCGCCCACGACACGTGGCACCGCACCGCACCCGGGCGGCGGACGGACCAATTAAAAGCGGATAATCCCCTTCCTTTTCTGTCGCCATGACAGCTGTGACGCGGTGTTGATGAAGGCGGATATCCTAGCAGCAGACTCTTCGTCGCAACGCGGGTCACGTGGGCCGATCGCTGGGAAGCACCGCACCAGGAACCAAGCGGCCGCGCGGGGGTCAACTCCCCCCCGGGGCAGGGAAGGCGCCTTCCCTGCCCCGCTCCCCTCATGCGTATAAATGAATACATTTGCCGTGGTAAAGGAAATTGAATGAATAAGTGGACATTGCTTCATTGTTCCGCAGAAAAGAATGACAATGGTGTAAATTTAGAGCATCAGTAGCATTAGAGTAAACAGAATTTGGCAATTTTGGAAATGAGCGGTGCACGTTATGCACGGGAAAGATGCAGGCATGCATTCAAGCATTAAGATAGAATAAATAGCTAGCGCTCGTTTACATATTCATCCGCCATGGTTACTTCTAATACTAAAAATACTATGCTAAATAATCAGGAACACCTTATGGAATTGCAATAGAAGAAAGTTATTCACTCGAGAGATGTTTGCATGCAGTTAGCTAAATTAAAAATTGTTATCATCTTAAAGATTATTAATTTATTGATTTGCTACATTTTTGCTCGGATAAAGCTTCAGACGACTACATGTATGACCTCACCAATGGAACACATTAGTATTTATTATGCATTAATTAGTCAAATTATTTTGCATAAAGGTAAACATTTGAATGCAAAGACCCCGTACGAAATTCTAACAAAAACAAAAGTGTTGACGGGAATGAAGACTTATCATACACTGTGCTGGTGATCAATCACCAAAATAAATCAAGATATGAACAAATGATCATGTAAACAAGTAAGAAAAAGGTTAGGCTGCTTCCTTTTGATCCAATTATTTGAGACATTCAGGAGTTACATCGATAAATACGTATTCCCCTAATCAATGTTAAAGGTATTTAATGGACATGTAGCCTAGAATGTGAAATAATGTCTATGGCTCGAAATAGTTTCTATTTCGGAAATTGAAAATATTGTTTATTAGAAATCTTAATTATATTGCCAATCTGTCTGGAATTCTGGTCATTTTCCAGACAGATAAACATTTTTCAAGCATTTATGAGAAAGCATCCCTCGTGAATTCATAGTTTAAGTCTTGCGTTTTTCTATTTTTCATGTTCAAAGAAAACTTAGAAAACCTGAATAACAGAGGATGAAGCATATGGTGGGGAGATGCAGATGGAAATTAGCCACCCGAATTGGCAAGGTAATTCTTGAAAAACTCACATTTCGGATCAGCGGATGAATACAGCAATAGAGAATTCTTTTGTAACTAAAGTCCACGTCGTTGAAAACAACGCAGAATCGACGAAGTGGTTTTATCGCCTGCTATGCCACCTTACCCATGATTGGTCGCGTAGAAAGAGAGGAAGGGTATTGCAGTTGTGATACGAAGTTATTGACAATAAATCCAGAGTAAATTTAGCGATTTAGAATTCCAAATATTATGACATTTACTTTCGTGATTATCACTGATGAAATATGACCGCAAGTGTATGGCGATGTAGGCCCGAGTCACATGTTGACCATGTCCACTTCTCGTTCGACAATTGCTCGAGGAATGACCGTCAGCGTGAGTGTTAAGGATCGTCTTCGTGGTAATTAAGAGGTCATGCGGGGATTTGCTGGCCGATTAATGCCGCGGGCGTTCGCTTTTGGGTCCTCGAGAGAGAGGAGCGACCGGGCCCCCACGTCCTTCACTCCTCCCCAGCCAGGACCCGGATGTCCACGCCCCCGCTCTGAACGCGGCACAATTAAAACTCCGTCCAAACTGGTCGGCATTTAGGGCGCATGCCTTTGTGTGCCTGAATGTAAGGCGACTAATGAAAAGGCAGCTTGAGTTTGGACACCCTATGCAGTCGTAATGCCATATAGTATGTGTAGTTGAGAATAAGGAATGAACAGATGATGTTCGAATACAAATATTGTGACCACTGAGATTGAAGTTTCTTGCGCACAGCGCGGTTCTTGCCAAATTTCGAGTTTACTTGATAATTCATTCAGTAATATTTACTTGGCATCTCCATTTCTTTCCTTTAATTAAGTTACTTATGCGATTTGTTGGGGCTAATTGCGTACATATTTTCTTTTATTGAACTATATTTACTCTCAATGGGTCGTTCGTTGTTATAAATTTAACTTTAATTTATTAGTTTCATCAAAATAACTTTCGCTATTGCATTTTATAGTAGTTTATTTTTTGGTAGTGTTTCAATAGTTAATCCTTGTCATTAATACAGAGAGGTTTTGTGTTGTGTTCAGTTTTTTATAATATTTAGCCGTCCATTTATAATTGAAGGGCTCATATTTTTCTCTTGCCTAGGAAAGGCAAGCCACCTTTTTCCTCCTTGCCTCAATACAGACCTCAGTTTTGTCCTGCGCCCCATGAGTATTCAATAAATCGGTTGAATACCATATTGGTCAAATAATTGTACTCTCTCCATGCAAAAAAACAATGTCATGCGACTTACATTTCGTAGTTTAATTCTTCCTCACCGTGGTGATTATTCTTCCACCTACTACCACGCTTCCAACACTTCGAATTATGACGTCTCTAGGAATCACTCGTTCCATTCTAAATCCAGGGACCGATGCAGGCGCCTAACTTCGCGCCCTCTTGCAGCCTAACGAGTTTGGACGCCCTTCAAGATGGCCTCCCCCTAAATTTGAGCGATTGATGCGCCCAACGGACGCTCAAGACCGACGCACTGCTCCCACCACGAAGGGCAACGAGCGGGCCTCTTCTGACTTGAGGGTTTCTTTACTAAGAAAATGACTACCTTGCATGGCAAAGTATGCCTAGAACACCGCATCCGAGCTTCCTCTATCATCAGATTCTATTAATAACGAACGAGTTTCAGTTTGTCTACAGGATATCATTATAGAGATTGTTTTCGATGCGTTTCGAGTGCCTTGAAATAATCTCACTTTTTTCCGGAAATGGGACCGTTGTTGCTTTTCCACAATTATCCTTCATTCAAGGCACGATATGAATACAAACTGAGGGAATTTTCATCTTTTCATATCTCTCTGAATGTTAAGATATATTATTTAAGTGCATTGTATAGCTTAAATCCAGTTCTAAGGATCAGTTGTTTCGGAAAAGGCATCGAGGTACGAGATCCCGTGTGTCTATGATAGGAATTCCTCGGCATCAACTCTATCCTGAAAATGTCTTTCAGATTCCTCCGACATATTAACTCCGCTCATCCCAATGAAAGGAATTCAGCAAAAAAGTCAACAACGTTGAGTTTAGGGGTTTCATTATTTCTCTACCCTGGCTCATATATCGGGAGTGATTCTTCAAGATCAAGTTCTAATCCATAAATATGCCAAAAACCCCATATGCTTATGACTGACGTTTTTTCTTGAACCATTGTGTTTAAATCCACGATTTCGAAACTACATCTCGCGAAAGTGTGCTGCAATGCCCCTTCTGAGATTTCAAAATTCTTTAAGTAAGTCACACTGCCAATTATATTTTGCTGCGTTAAATAGCCGAGTGGGATTTCAAATATATGTCACTTTCCCTGGTTTAATTAATGATCGTGTCCATAGACGACTTTATGAGACCAATATGTGTAATATTTAGGTTTGAATTTTCATTCAGCTCGGAAAATATTTCAGATGATTGTTTGCGGTAAATATCCTAGCCCTTCTTTCGGTTGAAATACCTAATCGGTTCTGAAAAACGGGATTCCGAGGATTATCTTATCCACGCAGCAGCAGTCAAAGGTGTGCATCTCCAGCTTCCGAGCGAGAGTGAGGCGCGCAGTTTGTCCCATCTTCCATGTTTTCTTTGCCGTCGCATTGGGCAGGGGAAGGAGGGAAGAGGCGCGTAGGCATCCGATTATTCCAGGCGATACTGCATATGATGGGTCCCTCGGTAATTGCTTGACATTTCTTTCAGCCATGAAATTATTCAAATGAACACCATACTGCCCATTAGAAAACCTTAATGGATGTCGAGTCCTTTCTTCAGCGTCACTCTAAACACAGCGAGGAATATGTGGCCTAGTTACAGCCATGACGAATGTTTCCAGCATTCCATGCCAATGCGATCATTGGCTTAAAGACATGGGCATGAACTCCATTTTTCAGCATCCAAATACCATTACAATTGTATTAATTATCCCAAATATTATGCATAATCAAAATTACGGAAATATTTTTTATTTCGTTGGTATTTTTCAATATTTGAATTTTCCTTAAGAAGCAACTTGGATGGATTAATATTTGATCGATTTGCGTGGCGCCATTTTCGTGAATCATGCACTGGTTTTGCATATGCATAGTATGTTACCGAGAGAATGCCATCGCTGCTTTTTCAGCGAAAATGATGGCACTATTAATCGGCCGTTCGTTATATTATGACTTATAATTTTATTTTAGGAAGAGGTGCATTAATGAAAAGTGTATTCTTAAATATCAATCTCTGAAAAAGTACATCCTAGTTTCTCTTCCATTCCCTTCCGATGGTAGCCACGTGATTTTTATTAATGTTTTCTTGAAAACATTTGCTGTATTATTGAAATTCTGATATACTATTGATTGAGCAAATGTTTGCAACCGATGCTTACCGGGGCATTTACCTCAGGGCTCTCCCGCATATGCCTAAGTGTTACCGAGTTGCCCTTCGTGCTATTAAGATGCCAGTAATCGTGATGTTGTTTTTGCGCACTGCCTTTGCCGAGTTTTCCCTCCATCGCGAATAACATCGGAAATGGAATAACATAAACATTTATGTTTTTGCGTTGAAGAAGTCATTCCATTGATTGCTGATGCTGTCCGTTACCAGACTAGCTTTCTTGATAATTGACTTCCGTGTCGTCCGGATATAATATTTGAATGAACGAAAACAGGCTGCATGATTTACAAATAATTCCTAAAAATATCATAATTTTAAGTCTGGTTCATGACCATTAAGAGACGTCGAAATAAGTACAACGGATAACGAAAGTAAACTAAATTCCCTGTCGATTGAAATGAGTTTCATGGGACTTACATATTCTTATTACAATTTAAATAATAACTCAATGGCAATATTCCCAAACCTGCACCTCCCTAACAAGAAAACCGAACGTTCTCTGCAGTTTTGATTTGTTGAAAAAATTTTGTCTTTTCAAGGCAAAAGAAGACAGATGTGAGAAGGTTATGTGAGATAATTCTGTAAAATAAATACAATGGTAAGTTTTGCCTTCAATTAATTTTAGAGCCAAGAATAATTGTATTAAATTAAGAGAATCACAGTATATTTCCCCCTAAAGTTAAAGTTTATGTAGATAAGAGAAACAAATTCTAGGAGTGACTGAAAACTCGAATAGTAATAGCCCCGCTGAGTTTCGCTGGCAGGGGGAATGATATTTGCTCCTAATGAGATCACCCATTCCAGATAGGTCGAATGTTAGGAGCCAGACGAAAGGGAGTTCGCGCAGCGTCTGTTCCTCAGTGAATGGGCTGCAAAGGCATCTGACCACCAGTATGTCGGCCTTTGAGTGATGGTGTCACGTTAAAAACACCATTGAGGAAGAGAACGGGAAAATTATTTATCCCAAAACTAATACGATGGACGCTATCCTGAAAATGAATCGCCACATTCGGGGCACGGGCCGAGTATCGTGCCCGGCAGTGGGGGAGGCAATGCTTCCGCGGTCGTCATTTCACGAAATCCTTGAAAAGCAGTAGAGGCAGCAGCAGCACAGAAGACCGAGTCAGTTAGAATAGGAACTTGAAATATTTGGATAGGACAGGAGGACAGGAAAATTAGTGAATGCAAAGAGAGAGATGAAAAGATATTTTAGGTCGATGCGAGGTGAGAAGGAAGGATAGCAGGGATTAATGGAACGATAGTCATAGAGTAATAAACAGCGGAGGGAACGAGAGCCAACGAGGGGTAGCAGTTGAATTGAATTAAAAGATAGAAAGAACCGTAGGGAACATACAACAAGCAGTGACATAATAATATTAGTAGAAGTAAAACTGTACCAAGGAACCCTCGAAAATAAACGGATGCTGTTGTTTGCCCCTTAGCCAGTCAGCTATCTTATCAAGGGCGATGGAAATAGGGTCCATAGGAAATAGTTTATCCGCGTCGAAAGACACCATAATGTAATTTGGAAGGAGGCCAGTACGTGTTGAATGTCAGCAATTGAGTTTTTGATTCTTTTGATGCTATATGTTTCTGTGGATCCCAGTGCTTTACACTGGGCGTCGAGCCATTTGGAGAGTTTGCACGCGGGGAATTTTAACCCTGTGATAATGGTTCTCATTTTGCTGGCGGGTTTGTTTATCTTCAGCATCATATATATTGGGGGAATATTTTGATTTGTAATTTTAAAACTAAAGAGTAATTTTTTCTAAAATTGTAGTGCACCGGTCGAGTGTGTTTTTTAATGCTAGTGATAATTTTGTCGATTGGATTCCCACATCCTTCGACACAAGAGCCTTCACCATTGGTGTATATTGTGCGTAAGATATATTCTGATTTTTACAGTATGAGAGAAGTCTTCCTATTTAAGAATTGAGGTGAAGGCAATCTATTTTTTAACTCTTTTATTGCTGGAATTCCGCTCCTGTCTCTTTTTTCTGCGTTCGTTCGGATGAGCAGTGTGTGTTGACGTTTGTGTGATGACGACTACGTAGATCGTCAATCCTTCGCTGACAGGTGGCCCTATCAGCCGAGTCCCGTAGTTACAAGGGCTCATTTTCATATTTACTTTTACCATCCCAACTTTAGATAAATAATGGAGGAGATTGCCTTTTGGATTCCTTAGTTCCAACGTATTTTAACGTGGTAGCATCACTCAAGTGACCACCCTACTTGGGGCAGACGTCTTTGCAGCCGCATCACTGAGGAGCAAACGCTGCGCGGACAACAAACCAAATGAGGGGCTAAAGCCGATGATCAATGGAGATAGAGATCGTCATAATTGAAATAAACGGTGGCGTTTTGGCAGCATGGTGCCAATTAATTGTGTAGGCAGGCGTAAAAAAACGAAGAAGTAACTCGAAGGGTGGGTGAGTATGAAAAGAGATATTATTGAACTCCATAACATAAAGAAGAGACGAACGCGTCCACGGTAGTTAACAAAGGACGATCACATGGATGTAATAATAAGGGGAGGAATTGGCATAAATGAAAGAGTAGGACGTTGAATGACGAGGGAAAGGTAACAGAATACGACGGCGCAGGGATCCCAGGGTGGGAATGAAGAGATTGGCTGGAAGAGAACAGGATGGACAGTGGTCACCGCAAACCAATAATAGGGTCGATTATCCATGCTGATGTCTTGAACCTGAAGCGTATGTTCAACCGGAAATACCCAAAATCTCCGTAATACTTAGTTCCGCGCGCCGAGGGTGCCAAGCGTGTCTCCGAGGCCTCCTCCTCCGCAATTCCACCCCTCCCTCCCCCTCATCGCCGTAAGCAGCCCCTCCCCCCGGGGAGAGACAGACCTCCGAAATATTCTTCCCCGAGGACGGCTCCCTCAGTCCGGCGCGGGTTCCCGTTCGACGCGGTCGCACTCTCTCTCTTCTGCCGCTGCCTCCGAGGCCGATCCAGGCGACGGACCGCCGTCGAGTGTGTGTGTGTGTGTGTGTGAGCACGTGTGTTGCGGACGTCGTCCCCGGAGCGCAAATCCTTCCCCAGCGGGAGACGGGGGAAAGTGCCAGGCTGACGCCGCGACCGATTGCCGAGGTAAGTGAAGGGAAATCCGGCGACGGAGCGCCCGCTCGCTCGCTGAAAAGACCTCGTACGGAATAATAGGCGAAGGGAGGGGTGCGCGTCAATAAGAAAAGTTGCGCGTGTACATTATTATACACACGCGCTATATATGTGAATGAACATTTGTTCGCTGTACGGTGGGATTTCGTGTTTGAATGTATATGTGTATATATATATATATATATATATATATATATATATATATATATATATATATATATATATATAAATACATAAAAAACACAGATGTAGATTTTCAGAATATAGAGACACAAAGAAAGGACACTCACAATCCGCTATTTTACGCTTCGACAGCACGGCTGTCGTCTTCAGAATCAGAATGATAATAATATAAAATATCGGATTGTGAGTGTCCTTTCTTTGTGTCTCTATATTCTGAAAATCTACATCTGTGTTTTTTATGTATTTGTGTGTCGCCGAAGAGCGTTCCATTTCGAAGATATTTTATATATATATATATATATATATATATATATATATATATATATATATATATATATATATATTATTCGAAATGAAACGCTCTTCGGCGACGCACAAATATATAAAAATCACAGATGTAGATTTTTAGACCATAAACACATAATGAAATGACACAATATGTTGTTTTGACGGCTCGGCCGTCGTCTTCAGATATATATATATATATATATATATATATATATATATATATATATATATATCTGAAGACGACGGCCGAGCCGTCAAAACAACATATTGTGAGTGTCATTTCATTGTCTTTATGGTCCTACACTATCCTACACTATATGCATCCAATAGCTGCCCATATATATATATATATATATATATATATATATATGGGCAGCTATTGGATGCATATAGTGTAGGATAGTATATATATATATATATATATATATATATATATATATATATATATATATATATATATATATATATATATGGGCAGCTATTGAATGCATATAGTGTAGGATGCAAATTGGATGTACATATGGGCTTGGTTCAGCCGGGTCGGTTTAAAGACTGGGACACCCAGACATGCGCCATCTCGCGGGTTCTCACCTCTATGATACTTGCAGATTTGGGAATGGTTTCAATACCGAAACGCAGAAGCAGTCATCAAAAGATTGGTTGTGGGAAGCAGTGTGAGTCGGGATGGGATAATTAAGGAAGATGGGAGATTTTGTGGAATGGCGGTGGTAATTCATGCGGAGGGAAAGGGTGGTCGTGCATTTGCCCACTTAGAAGGCAGGGCAGATGTTACAGGAGAGGTGATATGTAATATTTTCTGAAGTGCAGGTTGGTGACCGGTTGGGAGTGGGTACTGAGTGAGGGGGAGGGTGTTAAAAGATGGCAGCATTTGCAGCGTGGGCGGTTGCATGGTGCGGATAGGGGCGGGGGAGAGACGGGGGTGTCCGCAGTTGGTTTTGTTGACTTGAAGATGTTTCGCAAGTTCGACGGGCGTTTAAACGTAACAGAGGGACAATGTGGGAATAAAAGTGATGTGGACTGAGTGTTATTGATAATTGGGAAGAGGTCAAGCATTAGATGTTTAATTTTGTGTGTTCCGGGGAAAAAAGTGGTGATAAGATTAGGGCATTTTGGGCGGTTTGGTTTGGGGAGGGGAGTGTATTGTGTTGACGGTTTGAGGATTTTACTGTCTAGCAGTTTTTCGGGGTACCCACATTTTCTGAGGGATTCATGCAGCTGGTCCAAGTATTTCTGTTGGGAGGGGGTGTTGTTGCAGAGACGGAAGCCACGGATAGAGAGTGAGAATGGGATGGAGCGCTTTGTGTGAGGTGGATGGCAGCTGTCGAAATGAAGATATTGTGGCTTATTGGTTGGTTTAATGTGGACTGAGGTGTAAAAGGTATTGTTTTGGAAGAAAATGTCGATATCTAAGATAGTGATATTCGAGTCGGATATAGAAGAAGTGAATGATTCCGAGGAGGAGCAGTTGAGAGAGGAAATAAAAGAGGATGAAGTTTCGCGTCCGTGGGACCCAAGGAGGAAAATATAATCGATATAGAGGGCCCAGAAGGAAGTTTGAGGGTTTGTTGTTGCAGAAAGTCAAGTTTACCCATAAAAAGATTGGCGTATGCAGGAGCCATACGCGTGCCCATTGCAGTACCTTTTATTTGCAAATATATTTTGTTGTTGAATTGGAAAGAATTTTTGGTGAGAACGATTTGACTCAGTTCAATGAGGAAGTCTGTGGCTGGGGTGTGTGGTGTGGGTCGTAGGGAGAGGTAATATTTCACGGCTTCTAAGCCTTCTTTGTGGGGAATGAAGGTGTAGAGAGATGTAACGTCTATTGTGGCCATGAGAATGGTCGTGTTGTGCGGGATTGGGATTGAGTGTAGACGTTCCAGAAAGTGGTGCGAGTCTTTAATGTAAGAAGGGAGTGAAGTGGCTGTGGGTTGAAGGTGGTGGTCTATTAATGCGGAGATTCGTTAATTTGAGGATGTCTGGTAGGTTAGCGGGGCGTTTGAAAGCAACGGACGGACATTTGGGAAAATGGTTGGTGATGGATGTTTGGTACTTGAGGATGGGGTAGAGGTGTTTTAGGGTGGACCACTAGGCCAGGGAAGTAGGTCGTGCAAATTGAAAGGGGATGGGTTTCTGGGGTGGAGAAAGATTTGAGAGTTTAAGCAGGTATTCGGATTCCTTTGTTTAGGAGGATATCCTTGTCGGTGGAGGGAATGTTATACGCTTGAGGAAATAGAGGAATTATTTCAAGGGAGTCGGGAACATTGCAAACTCGATGCCCTCTTATTGAAAGGGAGTAAGGAATGGGGCGTTTGGTGTTACATATGTGGCAACTTTTGTAGTTTAAGTATTGCTGTTAGCTGGTCGCTTTCATATGTACAGAAGTGTGAAATGTTTTGTCTGTTAATGATATGTGAATATCTAGGAAGGTGATTTGGGAGGAGGGAACGGCCGATGTGAAGGAAACAGAGGATGAAGCATTGAAGTTAGAAATGAATGTTTTCAGGGATCCACTATCTTGTGGCCAGAGAAGGGAAGTATCAATAATGTATCTCAGTCACAATAGAAGTTTCAGAGTTTGCATTGAAAGGAATGATTTCTCTGTGAGACCAAGAAAGGGGTTGGCATTGGAAAGACTGAACTCGTGGCACAACCCTTAATATGCAAGTAGAATCTATTTTTGAAGGAAAAGGAATTACGGGTGAGGATGAAATTAGGAAGGCTAAGGAAGAATTAAGTGCTGGGCATGTGTGGCTTACGACGCTGGGAGAGGTAGTATTGGAGGGAGGGAAGTCTTTTGAGTAGAAATGGACGTGTCGAGGGATGTGGCATCAATGGTGGCCATGGTAATATCGGTATCTGGAGGGAGGGAGGTTGATTTTAGCATATTCAGTAAACGGTATGAGTCTTTAATGAATGGCGGTAGGGATAGGTCTGTCGGATGAACGTAGTGGCCCACAAATGCAGAGATTCTTTCCGTTGGGGAGTTGCGGGAGGATGGAATCGGACGACCGGGTTTTGGAGGTCTATGGATCTTAGGAAATATAGAGAAATGAGGGGTGGGTTGTGTGGGTGGGGGGGAGGGGGGAAGGAGGGTAATGTCTTTGGGGGATTCACCTTCATTTGGTCCGTTGGAAGAGAGAAATTGAATGGGTTCCTCCTGAAGTGCGGGATTTGGATCTTTGGGCATTAGCCGGTAGGAAGAGGTATCGGGAAGTTGTGTGTTAGCCTCCCTTATGTAGTTCACCCTCGGGAAGTTAACAAGGTTCTTATTCTGCCTTCTGAAGGAGGTGCTTGTGCATCTTCCGAAAATTTAAAGCTACTTTGGGAGTTACAGCTATTAAGTGTCCATATTTAATGTGACTATAGCACAGTTTTTAAAATGAGTGTGTGTGTGTGTGCCCCATTAAGTCAACATTTATCTTTTCTGAAAGTTCATATTTGCGATTGAAATTCCCTGAGATTTGTCACAGAACTCAACAGTCTTTCAATTAGCTACGAGGAAAGCGTTCACAAATCAAGGTGGTAATGAAGTATTTTATAATATTTAATGTACAGTAGTTGAATGGAATTATACATCGACGCTTAATAACTGTGCTGATTGATTCCATTCCTCATGTAAATAAATGCATTAACAAGAGTGTTAAGATTTATGAACACCTGGACGTATTTGTAGCCATCGACAACGGAAGCTTGTTTGGCGGGTCTCTCTCGCCAACATCCGCCCACACTAAGATACCTGACCTATTTATTATTTTCCTCAATTTTCACGCGTTTTTATTAACAATTCGTTTGATTTTTACTGTTTCCGTCGTTATCTAAGGTTATTAAAAAATATTTTTTGAGAACGAGGTCATGGTTTTACTGCTGTGACTATTTTACACATTTTTAATATTTTTCAAATGCCCTTGCCTTTATTTTCGTAATGCACATTTTCAGAACGAATTAAAACAGGGTAAAATAATTAAATGTCTTTTATAACTAACATTCCAAACAATTCTAACACTGATCTTGAGGATACTACCATTAAGTAGTTACGTAAGCCATAGTGCATTTGTGCATTAGTTTTACTCGCATATCAAGAGATATTGCTATTTTTGAAACTCCGTTGAATGGTAGGGAAATTATCATATCACACGTGCCTTGTTCCCAATGCAAACATTTTACAACCAAATACGAGAACCGTGTTACCTAAATACAACGATATTCTGCAATTGCATTTTTTACCATCGTAAAAATCGAGCATGGACGTATTATTTTATGCATAAACACCCAACCTAAATGACCCCCGCCCTGACACGCTTTTCTTAATTTTCGTTCTCTAACGGTGGGTCTCTGTTAGCTTCAAGGAACTTTTTCCTGTGACAATGGTCGTCATGGTTAATTTATCCGAACAGGAGATTTGCTCTCGTTGGTGGGTGCCAGGTAAAGATGCCATACCTCCTCCACTGCTAGACACATCGACCTTTGACCTCGCCCGCAACGAGAATTTGGCGGCTAATGACTGTCTCCAGCGGTCCAGAGTGGCCCAACGTCCCCGTTGGAATGGATTGGCTCGAACCACCGCCGCCCCCCGCGACGCAATCCTTCCCGGGCCCCGCAGCGCCGTCGTAGTGAAGCGATCGCCTAAATGCTATTCGCACAGCGTTGGTGTGACACTTGGCAATTATATTTAAACTTAAAACAGTGAGTAGTGATGAATTTTTGGAATAAGAGCACTTCCCTCCCGAAAACTGACTGGATCCGAAATGCCGAAATAGAAAGTATAGACACGATTATTAACGCCTTGGGCGTTACCCTCACTCACGATCTCTCCTTAATCAAACGTACGGGGAATATGTGGCCAAGATAACAAACATTTAGGATTTCTTAGAAGAGTGTGTGATGGAAAGGTTAAAAATAAATGTTATCTTTTGCTCATTAGGCTTCGTTTATAATTTGCTGCAAGTATGAATGGGATCCGCACGAAGTTGGATTAATCGCCGAATTGGATCGCGTGCAGCTTAAAGGCGGTATATTTTGTAATACGTTGTTATGATAAAATTAGTAGCATATCAAATTTACTAGAGGAGCTAGGTTAGGAATCACTGACGAAGGAGCGAAGGTTAAATTACAAATTAAATCTCTAAAAATAAATTGGAAGGATGTCTCTTTAGTAGTGATGTTGAAAATATATTACAACCCCAATCGTACTAAGGTAGGAGAGATCATGTTAATAAAATTAGATATATAGAGTGTAGAACAGATAGGATGTCATAAGATGATAAGATGTCATTTTTCCCACGAAGGATAAGGAATCAGAATAGCGTTGTGAGACCATGCTAGGAGGGGAAATTATGTTAGGGCGAAAGAAGTCTGTTGTGTAATCATCCCCTGCCACACACCTTAGCTGGGACTTGCAGGGTAACATGTAATATGCAATGTAATGGCGACGACATTAGTGCGAGGAGCGCGTTGATATCGAGAATGATGGAGCACTTTCCGTCGAGGGACGAGTGGGCGCTAGACGAGGCTAACATATTCGCGGTCGCTCTCGGGCGTGCCTTTCCCTCCTCCCCCTCTCGCCCCTCACCCGGGGCCGTTCACTGCGGTGTACACGTGGGAATTCCTTTCCTTGTTTTGGGCAATGCATCGCCCTTCGCGGCTATTGCTGAACGGGGATTCGTGAGCCACATGTTGACTCCGGAGACGGCGGGACTTGCGGTGGCGGCGAACGCGGCCACGGATGTTCGAGGGAGGGAGTGGGCCGTCCTCGAGGATCCAATCGAGTCGAGTTCTTATTCCGTGATTTTATTTAATAAGAACCGTGCTAGCCACAGCTAGGGTGTGTGGCAGGGGGTGAGTGCTTACCAGTCCACCATTGATCCGATACACCATTCCCCCCTAGCGTGGTCGGAACACGTTATTCTGATCCCTTATCGTTCATGGTCAAAATTGCATCTTAAATCTATCTGTTCGCCACTTAATCTCTCTAATTTTATTAGCATGATTTCTCCTACCGTTGTGCGATGGGGGTAATAATACATTTTCAACATCACTGCTAAAAATACATCATTCCAATTCATGCAAAAGCTCCAATCAGCAATTAAACCTTCGCTTCATTGAGTGATTCCCAGCCTAGTTCCTCTAATATTTGGATTACGCTACTAAGTTTATCATTACAACGTTTTACAAATCTAGCTTCTCTACACTGCCCGCGATCCAATTCAGAAATCAATCCGACTTCCTGAGGATCCCATTCATACTTGCAGCATATTCTAAATGAGGCCTGACCAACGACAGAAAACATTCCTCTTCAACATTTCCATCACATTTCTCCCATTACTCTTCTGATAAATCCTAATTTTTGTAAACTTGTCCGAATATACCTCGTGTATGTTTCAAACGCTGACCCAATGGACTCTGAAAAATGTGCCAGAGCTATAGTTTGTAGGTAATATTATCCGAGGCGTTGGTTACCCATTCACACGGTATTTATTAATTTATTTATGCGCCCTACAAGCCATCGCTATGGTGTGTGGCAGTTGCAAAATTAGTCTGGTGTGAATACACACCAGACTAAATTTGACCCGTAACAGGTATAGTACACGCATACTTACAAGTAGGATATGGCTCTGCCGAATCCAACATGGTCTCCATCCATTCTTATCACCTGAACAAACAGCTGCTAAATTTTAAACGGTGAAACTGTTGGTGGTGACGGTGAAATTGTATATCATAGAAGGGTGGTGACGGAGTGAAGAGTCAGGTTGGTGGAATATAGATAGGCCTTTGTCACCTCCGGGCGGTGTTGGCCGCCATCTGGCGAAGGGATGCCCGTCAGGAATCGATGGTCAGCGTGGCGAAGGGAGGGGAAGGCGGCCCACGAGGGATGGCACGGGGCGTAGGACTCAATGTGCAAATTAAGGTAGTGCCCACGCGCGAAAGATGGATGTAGTCACGTAACTGACGTATTCTCAGCGAATCAAATGTGTTGCTTAAAGAGCAATAATAAAACAAAAAGGGATATGGCAAAGTAGAAAATAAAAATGAACTCAATTCAGATCTACAAGAGCAACAATTCAAAATGTAGACCGATGATCAAAGTACGCCGAACATGAGGGGAGCAGCACGCATGCGCACGAGGCACAAGAGAGGGGTTTCTCCCAGGGTGATTCGGGGGATGCGAGAGGTTGGGAGGGGAAGAGGCCCCTTTCATCTGGAGGGACTTGCGTGGGTGGCCTTCCTCTAACTGTCTGCGATGGTCAGTCGGGTGTAATTGGCGCAGTTGAACTTGGTGGTGGGAATTTGGAGATATGAGCTGCGGTGCGCCCGAACGCGATGAACGAGAATGTTAACCCGGGAACGAAGTCCATTGATCGCTCGCTGCTTTTGGGGAGGAGGGTTGAGCATAGAGCAACGGCAAGAGGAAATGGGGATGGTGGATTGCGAAACAGTGTGCCATGGACCTTTCGATGACCGCGTCACGTTCTCTCGGGAACAAAGCGGTCAGCGGAGTGCAATTTGGAATCGTGGGGAGAGGAGGCAGAATCGGGGTTCATTCCAATTAATCGAGCAATTTTCCAGTTTCTAGATGCGATGCCCTTCAGCAAATAGTGAAACGAGTAGGTGGTGGTAGTAATGGTTATTAGGGGAGGCGATCGACGACTTCAAGGGACGGGCAGATAGGGATGGATGGGAATGGAGGGATGGTGGAGGGAAACCCGCCGACATCACCTTCCCCCATCCATCCCAATCTACCGATCCCGCCTAAGCGGACTCCGTTTGTTGAAAGGCAGTTACTTCTGTAGTGGTTTGATATTTCTGCGGTGGCTCTTACTCTAGAGAGAGAAAAAGATTCAGAACTTCCGGGACTCGATAAAAATCGTATACACACTGTGTGACTGAAATACAAGGTTTGTATAAAAAGTATCCGCAATAATTTTTTCATGACGTTTGCATGAAGTGCCGAATTCAGACATTGTCGCTTTAGTGTGCGCATGATTGCAGATCGTAAATTGACATTCATAAGATGACAGTGCACACCATAATCACTGAAAATTTCGCGATGCGAAAGATCTGCGCTAAACTCGTCCCGAAGGTCTTGCAGGACGACCAAGAGCGGAGTCGAGAGTGTCTGCTTGCGAAGACTTTCTGAATCGACATCGCGATGATTCCCCAACCCCCTTAAGGTCCCGAATTGGCACCAGCAGACTATTTCCAACCTATTCCAAAAAGTGAAATCTTCCCTAAAAGGGCTTCACCATGTGACCGTCAGTGCCGCCAAAGAAGCTAGCACGCGTACCCTTAAAGGATCTTCCGCCCACCAGGGAGCCTTCGAGTCTTGGAAAAACCGCTGGCAAGGGATAAACTTTGATGAATTTCGAGGCTTTGCGGCAATATCCGAAATAAATCTATTTTTCCGATAATTTTCCCGATACCTTTTATACAAACCATGCATATATTTGCGCATAAAAGGCCTTGTGGCATGTCCCCCTGTTGGAGATATCAAAACTCTGCATCATAACTTTCTTCCATTCGCGTAAAACTTTTGTCTTTTCATATCGCCCTATTTTTTTTATTTTTAAAACAACGTCTGCGACATTGATCATAGTAAAAATACTTGTACATGGCTGTGGCTCAGGAGCGATGGATAGAGGAGTGCCAACTTAAGGTGCCCTTCACCGCTCCTTTTGGTTCGTGATGGGATTAGGAGGGCATTTGAAGATTCGATTCTCAGATTCGAGGACCCGCTTAGGGGAGAGAACGTTCGTTTTTAACTGAACTGACCATTGATTGCCTAACTCAGTCAGTCACTCACCTGCGAACTCATTCATATTATCTATCCTATGCCTTCCAACTAATGCTCTGTCAATTTAATATCATTTACATGTTTCTATTAATTATTTAGAGGAGATTATCGGTCAAGGGTACTTAGTGGTGAATCTTGGGACTAAGAACTTGGTCGCCAGCCCAACGCAGCACAAAGTTAAATAAATGGCATAACTTCCTCCACATCAATTAGCCATTCCTCAACTGCATATGCTTCCCATCCCCGTTCACTTCTTCCAACTTTCTCATTCCTTTCCTACCCAGCATCCAACTTCTCAGCTGCCCTCTTTGAACTTCTTTCTCTCCTTCCCCACCGTCCGACTCTGTCCATCCTCCACAGCAACGCCATCTTGAATGTCTCCAACCTATGCTCATTCTCTTGCCTCGATGACCAAGTTTCCGAACCGTACAATACAACGATCGTATTTCTATTTAGTGCTCACCCAAAAAATCCATCTTTAGGCCTTTACATTGGACTATATCTACGAGGACAACCACAACATCCAAGCCATAGGGAGTGGGGTAATTCACGGGGAGAACCCGACCTCGAACTTACGACCTCTGGGTTGTTAAACGGAGACAGACGTCACCACGAGGCGAGGTATAGTGGGGGAATGGCAGCAAACATGAATGAAGGTAATTTGGATGGGCCAGAGGAATTTGATAGAGGGAAAAGCGGTGGGCAAAAAAGAGAAGGGTAGGGAAAGGAAAGGCACGTTAGACGTCATGAAGGGAGGAAGGAAGTGTTCGGAATTGAAGAAGACTTTATTGGCGTTTCGGGCTTTATTTGAGAGATATTAGAGGCCGATACTTTGTGCAATTTCATTGTACGGCATAAGATAGAATCAAAATACATGAACAGACTACCATTAAATGCCCCAAGCAACCCAGTGACCGTGCACGCCCGCCACCCACCTGCCTCTCTCCTCTCCCATGCAAACCCAAACTTGTTTGCGCCCCCCCATCCTCCGCTCCACCATACTTTAAATCGATTTTATTTTTTAATTAATCAACCGGTTAAGGTAGGTTTTTGGATGGACACAGTTACTAAATAAAACATTTTGTGACTCCTAACAAAACAAAAAATCCAGAATCCTAATCTAAATCAGGTCCCTCTTCAGCTCTGAGTACTTTCTTCCTCCCTTAATCCCGTCCGACATCCCTATCCTGCTCCTTCCCTTTCCTCGTTTGCCTGACATTCTCCCCTCAATTACAGTCCTCAACATCCCACTGCCAGGAAATACCCCCTTCATCCACTTTTCCTGCCTCCATACGATTTTTCCCAACAAACCCCTCTCTTCGCCCACCATACCAAGTACTTCCTCATTTGTTTCCTTCTTGGTCCATTTCATATTCTCCATTCTTCTCCACACCCACATTTCAAAAGCCTCTAGTCTACGTCTATCCTCCTGCTTCAATGACCACGTATCCGCGCCGTACATAGCTACGCTCCATATCAAAGTTTTTACGAGTCTTTTCTTAACGTCCTTATTCAACGTCCCTGTCATCAACTCCCTACTCCTTGTGAAAGCCTCTTTCCCCAGCGCAATTCTTCTCCGTACGTCCCTACTACTTCGAGCGTGTTGGTCCAAAACACTTCCGAGATGCGTACACTTTTCTACCTGCCCTAATTTTTGCCCTCCTATTTTAAGGGTTAGCTTAGCCTTTTTCCTTCTAGAAATCGCATAACAAGCGCAGTTCTTCCCATGCCTCTCTGATCATTTCCTCTGCATACAGGTTGAACAGTACCGGTGATAATGGGCAACCCTGCATTACACCTCTTCCTAACACTGCCCATCCGGACTCCCCGTTCCCCACCCGCACCTGCGTAGTCTGAGACATGTACAGGTTGCGGATTAGCCTCCTTTCCCTCCAATCTATTCCTATTTTCTTCATAATAATCATTAGTTTTTCCCAATTCACTCTATCAAACGCTTTTTCGAAATCTACTAAACAGGCAAATACGTCCTCGTTGTATTCTATATTCCTCTCGATTAATAATCTCATTACTGCAATGGCATCACGCGTACCTCTCCCCTTCCTAAACCCAAACTGATCATCCCCTAAGTAATAAATTTTCCCTACTCTCTATCCTTTTGTTGATGATCCTGAGAACAACTTTAGCTGCGTGTGATATCAAACTTATCGTCCTGTAGTCCTCACATGATGTAGCCTATACCGTTTTCGGAATACGAACTATAACTGATCTCATAAGGTCTTCCGGCCAGATTCCTACCTCATAAATACTAAGAATCAGCCCATAGAGCCTCTTCCTCCCACATTTCCCTAAACATTTCAATAGTTCCGCGAGAATGTTATCCACCCCCACAGCCTTATTTAGTTTCCTTTCCTTTTAGCCCTTTCTATCTCATCGTCGAGTATGCCTGGACCTAAGCTATCTTCCTCCACGTCATGTTACTTTTCAATGTCTAACTTTGTTGGTCTAAGTTCTTCACAATACAGTTCTTCTATATATTCCTTCCATCTCTCTTGGATCTTTACTGTGTCAACTATTATCTTACCCGACTTATTTCTAACTGTTATCATAGATCTTCCCTTCTTACTTCACGATAGTGATTTAACCTTGCTGTACAGCGCACCAATTTCACCCTTCCTCTGTAAACTTTCTTTATCCTCGTACTGCGTCTTCCGTTACGTTTTTGGTTTATATGTTACCCGTCTCAATTTATTATTTAACTATTTTTACTTCCTTCTGCCTATTTCTCTGTTTACATTTTTCTATTTTCTTCTCTTATCTATACGTTTAATTATTTTATCCGTGATGCATGGTTTCCCAGTCCATTTCCCGTTAATGTTCCTATTTTTTCATTTGCAACTTTCGATGTCCCTTTTTCATGTATTCCCATTTTTCTTCTCCAGTACTCAGATCCTTAAGCTCATCTATGATTTTCACTATCGCCTGCTGATACTCCTTCCTTGTCAATCCATTTTACGCTTCTGCATTCCATTTCTTAACCCGTTGCCCCTGTATTATCTTTTTGAAACGGACTCAACACTTAATAGCAACTAAAATGTGGTCAGAGTCCGCATCCGCTCCCGGGAAGCTGTGCGAATTTATCACACTGTTCCTTTACCTGTGTCTAACCAGGATATAATCTATCTGATACCTTTTTGAGTCACCTGGCATTTTCCATGTATACCTGCGTCTTTTGTGGTGTCTAAACCAAGTGTTGGTGATGACTAACCCCTGTCTTCTGCAGAACTCAACTGCTTTCTCCCCGCAGTCATTCCTCGTGCCTAAGCCGTTGTCCCCCACCTCATCCCCATCTCTTCCTTCGCCTACCATCGCATTCCAATCTCCCATCACTATCAAATGTTTCCCTGCACGAACACATGCGATTGTGTCCTCTAAATGATCGTATATACTATCTAGATCTAGCAGACATAGTAGGCATTTCAAAAAGTGAAGTATGGTGGATATTAACTGAAAATTTGGACATGAGAAAGCTGTGTTCAAATGGGTGCCTATTTTTGCTCACACTCGAGCAAAACCAGTGTCGTGAAGATGTTTCCATCGAGTGTTTAGCAAATTTTCAAAGCAGCAAAGTAGAATTTTTGCGCCGCTTCATAACCAAGGATGATGAAACATGGGTCCATTACTTCAACCCGAGGCAAAAGAACAATCAAAGCAATGGATTTAAAAGGTAAAACTTCCTCCAAAGAAGATGAAGACGGTCGGTTTTTTTGGGATGCGCGTGGGATAATTATCATTTACCATCTTGCAAAAGTAAAACTATCAACCACGAGTATTATGCGAACGTATTGCAACGTTTGAGCGAAGAAATCAAGTAATAGCCGCCTCATTTGGCTCAGCAGAAAGTTTTGTTTCATCGAGACAAGGCACCAGCTGACAAATCCGTTATTGCAATGGCCGAAATTCATGGATTAAAGTTGGAATTGCTACCTCATGCACACTCTAAGATAGATTTAGCCCATCTCAAATTATTATCTGTTCGCAAACTTGAAAATATGGGTAGTTGGTCAAATACTTTCCAACCGTGAAGAATTGTTGGGGGCAGTTAACGGCTCTTTTGAGAAGCAAGACAGTTCTTATCATAAAGAGGGTATCGAAGTTATTGAGTATCGCTGGAAAAAAGTGTATAGAACTGGAAGAAAATCAAATTAAAATAAATACATTTCTTTCCAAAAATGTTGTTTTCTTAGAAGGTTCGGGTACTCCTGGGATTACCCTCGTGTATGTGTGTGTGTTTGTCTATATATATATATATATATATATATATATATATATATATATATATATATATATATATATATATATATATATATATATATATATATATATGTGTGTGTGTGTGTATATATATATGTATATATATACATATGTTTATATCTATGTATGTGTTTTTATATGTATACATATATGTACATATATATGTGTCTCGGTAGTCCAGTGGGTAGAGCGTTGGACTACTGACCGGAGGGTCCCGGGTTCGATTCCGAAGGCACTCTGGGTACCTGCAGCTCCACTCAAGCTAAAGTGATTTTTCGGGTATAAGGTCTTCCTGGGAAGAATAACCGGCACAGGGAAAGGAACTGGCCCCCCTACTCTGATGTGTAAATTTCACACGCCGTATAGGACTTAGTACTGGGTGAACTGTGTCCATGTATGTGTGTATATATATATATATATATATATATATATATATATATATATATATATATATATATATATATAGTGAGTGTGAGTGTGCCCATTATATATATACATATGTTTATATTTATGTATGTGTTTTTATATGTATACATATATGTACATATATATATATATATTTGTATATATATATATACATATATAAATATATATTTGTATATATATATATATATTTATATACATATATATATGTATATATATATATTTTTTATACATATGTAAGTATATGTGTAATTTCCCTCCCCCGGACTACAACCTTGACGTGGTGGAAGGGCTTGTGCGTTCCGATGGCCTCTAGAGCTGTGCTGGCGGGAGTAATAATAATTGCTCCTGGTAGGGTCTCCCATGCGAGATAGGTCGACGGTTAGGAGCCAGACGAAAGGTAGTCCACGCAGCGTCTGTTCCTCAGTGAGACGGCTGCAATGGCGTCTGATACACGTCTGATATAGGATTTACGATCAGTTAGAGGACATAATCGCGTGCGTTCCAGGAGGGAAACTTTTGAGAGTGATTGGGGATTGAAATGCGACGGTAGGCGAAGTAAGAGATGGGGATAACGTGGGGGACTACGGTTTAGGCACGAGAAATGACCAAAGGGGAGAAAGCAGTTGAGTTCTGCAGGAGACAGGGGTTAGTCATCACCAACGCTTGGTTTAGACACCACAAAAGACGCAGGTAAACATGGAAAATGCCAGGTGACTCAGAAAGGTATCAGCTAGATTATATCCTGGTTAGACACAGGTTTAGGAACAGTGTGATAAATTCGCACAGCTTCCCGGGAGCGGATGCGGACTCTGACCACAATTTAGTTATTATGAAATGTAGCGTCCGTTTCAAACAGATAGGGCAGGGGCGGCGGGTTAGAAAATGGAATATAGAAGTACTAAATGGTTGTAACAGGAAGGAGTGCAAACAGGTGGTAGAGGAAATCATGGAGAATGGTAAAGAGCAAAGTACTATCGAAGAAAAATGGGAAATGATCAAGAAAGGGTTGTCTAAAGCCGCAAAAGACACTATTGGAACCGTTAACGCTAAAAGGACTAGGGAACCATGGATCACGGATGAGATGATTACAAAGATGGATGAGCGGCGAAAATGGAAGAATGTTAATACAGAATTAGGCAAAATGAAGTACAAAGAATTAAACAATAAATTGAGGCGGGCAACAAATAAAGCAAGAGAAGCATGGTGGAAGACGCAGTGCGAGGATATGGAAAGTCTGCAGAGGAAGGGTGAAATCGGTGCGCTGTACAGCAAAGTTAAATCTTTATCGGGAAGTAGGAAAGGGAGATCTATGGTAACAGTTAGAGATAAGGCGGGTAAGATAATAGTTGACGCAGGAAAAATGCAACAGAGATGGAAGGAATATATAGAAGAACTGTATAGTAAAGAATTTAGACCATCAAAATTAGACAATGAAAAAGAATATGACGTAGAGGATGATAGCTTAGGTCCAGGCATACTAGACGATGAGATAGATAGGGCATTAAGGGAAATGAAACTAAACAAGGCCGTGGGGGTGGATAACATTCCCGCGGAACTACTGAAATGTTTAGGGAAATGTGGGGGGAAGAGGCTCTATGGGCTGATTCTTAGTATTTATGAGAAAGGAATCGGGCCGGAAGACTTTGTGAGATCAGTTTTAGTTCCTATTCCGAAAAATGTAAAGGCTACATCATGTGAGGACTACAGGACGATAAGTTTGATATCCCACGCAGCTGAGGTTGTTCTAAGGATCATAAACAAAAAGATAGAGAGTAGGGCAAATGATTACTTAGGGAATGATTATTTTGGGTTTAGGAAGGGCAGAGGTACGCGACATGCTGTCGCAGTAATGAGATTATTAATCAAGAGGAATATAGAACACAACCAGGAGGTATTTGCCTGTTTAGTAGATTTCGAAAAAGTGTTTGATAGAGTGAATTGGGAAAAACTAATGAGTATTCAGCAGAAATAGGAATAGATTGGAGGGAAATGAGGCTAATCCGCAACCTGTACATGTCTCAGACTGCTCGGGTACGAGTGGGGAACGGGGAGTTCGGTTGGGCAGTATTAGGAAGAGGTATAAGGCAGGGTTGCCCATTATCACCGTTGCTGTTCAACCTGTGTGCAGAGGAAATGATTAAAGAGGCATAGGAAGAACTGGAGGTAGGAATGAAAGTGGGCGGGGAAGTCGTTAAATCAGGTAGGTTCGCTGATGACCAAGCTTTGGTTTCTCAGTCAGCCAAGGGGTTGCAAGCATTGCTTAGTGAATTGGAAATTCAGTGCGACAGGTATGGGATGAGAATCAATATTAATAAAACAAAGGTTATGCGATTTTCTAGAAAGAAAAAGGTTATGCTAAACATTGAAATAAGAGTGCCAAAACTAGAGCAGGTAGAACGGTTTACGTGTCTCTGTAGTGTTTTGGACCCACACGGTCAAAGTAGTAAGGAGAAGAATCGCGCAAGGTAAAGAGGCTTTCACAAGGAGGAGGGAGTTGATCACAGGGAGGTTGAGTGAGGATATCAAGAATAGAGTCGTCAAACCTTTGATATGGAGCGTAGCTATGTACGGCGCGGATACGTGGTCATTGAAACAGGAGGATAGACGTAGACTGGAGGCTTTTGAAATGTGGGTGTGGAGAAGAATGGAGAGGGTGAAATGGACAGAGAAGAAAACAAACGAGGAAGTACTTGGTATGGTGGGCGAAGGGAGGGGTTGGTTGGGAGAAATCCTATGGAGGCAGGAAAAGTGGATGAAGGGGGTACTGGCCGGTAGTGGGATGTTGAAGGTTATAATAGAGGGGAAATTGTTAGGCAAACGAGGAAAGGGAAGGAATAGGATAGGGATGTTGGACGGGATGAAGGGAGGAAGAAAGTACTCAGAGATGAAGAGGGGTCTGATGTAGATTAGGTTACAGGATTTTGTATTTTGTTAGGAATCGCAAAATATTTATTTTGTAGCTGTGTCCATCCAAAAACCTACCTTAACCGGTAGATTACCTAATAATAATAATGTGTATTTTTTGGTATCTTATGTCAAGATGAAGCTACAGTGTAGCGAAACTAGTTGACAGAAATAATTTCTATCCTGTGGAAACGCAAAGTATTTTGATTCTTTCTTTGGCGCTAGTTTCGGATGTTAGGTTTTGGTTTTTAAAAGGGGCTACATATCTTAAATACTAAAATGAATACAATGTCTGTTCCCATCCAAAATACGAGTATACTTTCAAAGGTTGAATAGTAATAATATATAGAAAGCCATCAATTAGTATATGCTCCTAAAACTTGCAAATGTCTTTCTCCAGCATATGAATTACCTTGCATTACTTAGCCATTCACAGATTTAATGAAGAACAAATTAGAGGAAATGTGTGAAAATGTTGTTTAGTGAAAACTCCAGCAAGATTCATAAATTATAGAGGCAGATTTTTTTAACATTATTTAAAAAAATGGAATTTAATGTAAATGATAGCAAGAACCTCATTTATATTTACAATGTCAGTGATTTTTTAGCCGGTCGCATCGTAATAAATTTATTCACTGAAGTCAATTGCTTGGAGGTTAATCTACAAAACGTTCGAACGTAAGATAGACAAGTGTGCCTATCAGTTTTTGTCGAAGTTTTTGCAAGATGGTCGCAAAAACATGTGTCGCAACGTTAGAATATCAAGGCCCTGCCTAGGCGACGCGATTCATTGCACTCAATGGACGGCCGAGTGGTGAGAAAGCGGCGTTCGCATCTCCCCAAGGGTATTGTTTTCTTGCCCTCAAAGCGTCTTTCTGAGCGTCCCTCATGCCGTTATGTAGGAGCGACCGACCGACCATTTTGAGGCGTCCACGCATCCCCCATGCTCCTGTGGAGCGCCGAGAAGGAAAGTTGACCGCAGGAATTGCAGTCGGCGAGATAAAGGAGGACAAGACTCGCCTCTGCGCATGTCGCCCGTGTTCGCATTAGAATGACACCATAGCGGTATGCAATTGGCCGTGCGCGTCGAAAGCATTACCGAATCCCCCAAAGAGGCGCCCTTTACAAGAAAGGGCGCCTCTTTTTTTGCCCCCCCACGCAAGAAAGGCGAAGTCTCCTTCGCCTTTCTTGCGTGGGGGGGCAATTCGTTTCATCGGGGCACTTCAATGTCATATCTGCATCTGAACGCTTCCTTCTTTTTTTTTGTATCGTCTTTCCAATGAGCAGGGAAGGGGCAAGTTGGTGACGTGCCATGTACTCTCGTGCTCTGTGTGTCCAGAAAGGCGATGCAGAGGTTTGTACGGCTCTCCGAGTCCCGTTGTGAGGTTCACTTCTGTGCAAAATTCCACGCGTCAGCCTTAAACTCGGGACGAGTTGCTAATTCGGTTCATAATACGCGAGCAGCGGCGGCCCCACACACCCCGAAGCGAGCGACGTTTCTCTCTACCGAGCCGGGCCTCCTCCTCGTTCGATTCTGACCCCCTCTCCCTTCCCGTGCATAGTTCACCGAAAGAGCGCCATTGATAAAATTAACTTTAAGTTGTTGAGCGCTCGCATGCTTCATATTGTGCTCAAACATACTGCCATATACCATTCTTATCCTTGAAACCACCAAGCCGAAACTTCTTTATTTTGCATTCAAATATACTCTAATGTTCATTTCCCACCCGACAGCTTTTTGTGCTAGCCTAAACAAGGCCTAAGCCTTTATTGTGAAAGTATACTTTTCCAACATGATAGCCTCAATGCCTGTTAAATGCTCACTCTCCGATATATCAGGCATTGCCTTTTTTCCCACCCTCTCTACTACTCGCAAAAAAGGCGACTCTCGCAGTCCTTTGAGGAAACTATCTCAGGCAGCATTTATTATTAATATCAGAGATATATTGTGGGTCACAGAAGAGTGGAAGTTAGTCGGGGAAAGTAGTCTTTGCGGAAACTTGCGACACGGGGGCTGTTTACTCGCATCCTCCCCCCTCCCCCGCTCCCTTCCTCCCGTCGACCTTTGAGCCTCCGCCTGCCCCAACGTCACGACCGACAGCACACCCAAATCCGTCAGCGCGCTCCAATAGGAAAGTTTTGAACTATTGAGGAGGCATGCTAAACAAGAGCTCGAGTGGTAGTTCGCTTCAATGTGTTTCCTCTTCATTAGCATTGTTCATGAGGTCGTAAGTTGAAATTGAAGTCACAAGGTGATGGCACCTCGGTGTTGAGCAGTAAATATTTTCCTTTATTTTTCTGGCATTTAAATCATCTCTGAAGTTGGTGGGAGGGTGTTCATCTCTAAGACGTGAGAAGCGAAGATAGCTGAAGTCTGCAACGGCGTGCAAATTATTTTTAAGTCGGATGATCTTTGACATATTCCAATTCGTTTTGTATTTCAGTTTTCTCTCATGACTGAGAAAGAGGGAGAGTGAGAGAGCAATCCAATACCAAATTGCGGGAAAATAACAAATAACCATGTGATTGAAATCATCCCTTATTAGTTGGGGTGATTTTCAAGTCTTATTCCCATATTTGTTTTTTAACTTTATTTCTAACATCGTCCTCTCTGATATCTTCTCTGGCTTCCGCCAGCCTCACACGCTGTTTCTGAGACTTGAGGAGAATACTCAATAAGAATTCATCGATAGCATGAAGGTGTACTTACTGGCCATCTATGGTGTTACTCCAGAGTCCAGTCCGCATATTTTATCGTGGAGAGTTACTGATTTGATAGTTTGGCCACCAATATTTTTTATGTTAATTCCCGTGGATATCAAATGAAAAATTACAGATATAATATTAAACGTTGCCTTCAATTAGCCTTTAAAGTTTAGAAATGGCGATGATAATTAAATTGGTGAGAAGAAAATTTTACCGCGTCTCTGGCTTATTAGCATCTCTTTTTATTATTAATTCAATTATAATTGTTATGAGTACTGATGACCGAAAGCACATTCCCTCGTGATGTCTTGCAGGGTTAGTTGTAGTTACGTTAACAAGCTGAATTGTAGTTGTAGAGTCTCTCGCAGCTGCTTCGCTTCAAAATTCATTTATTTTCCATTCACTCATTGACATTCGTCCTTCGTTGAATTGAATACTACTGCTCTTTCAGTACTTCCTGGTTTCCAGCCTTAGGTTCTTTGAACAAAGTAATTGCCTCTTCTTAATGAATGCGTTCTTAGCTTGGGCTATTCTTCGCTTGATGTCGGTCGAACTTCTTCCATCCCATGTAATGCTGCTGCCCAGGCAGATGAAGGATTCCACTCTCACCCCTCGAATGGTGATATCTGCATTCAGCTTCTCTCTTCCGCACACAAGGATTTTAGTTTTCTTCTTGTGGATGTTCATATTATATTCCCCCAGTACTTGATCCATAGCACTTAAGAGTTGCTTGCATGTCCTCTCGCGTCTCTGCTACTACTGCGATGTCATCTGCAAACCAGAGCATGTTGATTTTTTCTCCATTTACCTTGACTCCTTTGATACCCAATTCTTGTGTTTCTTTTATTGCCTCTTCCAGGCATACAGGACATGTTCATTAATTATTGCTGGTGAGAGGTTGCATCCTTGTCTTACTCCTTTGTTTATTTTGGCTTCTATTCTTCTTCCATTTCTCGTTTCCATTACTGTAACCTGATTCTTGTAGAGGTATTTGTGTATATGTACATGTATATATACATACTCATACACACACGCACACACGAGGTCTGTCCAAAAAGGATCCAGTTATACAATGTTTTGAGATAAATAGCCTACCTGGAGCATTAAAGAGGCCTTAAGTTGTCCCTTTCGAAGTACTCCCCTTGGGAAACTCACACACTTATCCCAGCGTCTCTCCCACTTTTCAAAAACAATCGGCAAAGTCCTTTCTATCTGAATGTTCATCAGCTGCCTCTTCCTCGCATTCTCCCCTATCTCGTCAAAGTTAAGAATTTCGTGCTGCAGTTGCATGTGATTTTTTCCAAGCCGCAAACAATGACCCAGGTTTACTAGAAAAAGTTCATTAGTGGAGGTAAGTCTGGGGTCCACGGTTATGACCCTGAAACAAAAGCGAAGTGTTCCTAACAGTTGGTTGATAAGATGAAGGAGAATGTGACGAGGTAGCTGATCTGAAATATGAATCTCCAGGTAATATTGATTAAATCCTGATAAAGTTTGACCGTAATATCTGTCAAGTCCTTTAACAATCTATTTTGTAAAGTTTAAACTATTATCTATCGCTCATTATTTTTGCAATTTGAAAATAGGGCCTCAATGAACCTTTGAAAAACTATAATAGACCTGTAACTCGCTAAGACAACTGTTGATAGGGTTCTTCACTACCAAGTTACTAAGTGATGTTTAGCTTTCACTTGTGAGTTTGAGCATCTTCTATCAGACTTTCATGCGGAATCTATTACTCAAACAGCGCTGCTTAAATTAATTGATGACACTTTTCTACCCGTAGATGATAAAGTGGCGACTAATACGGTATAAATTTATTTTGGCAAGTCCTTCGATTTTTGAAACGTTTCCGCGGGAAAATCACTTCTTCATGTACACAATATAACCTATGTAAAGTTAACAATAATAAATACGCATGCATGTATACAGATCTGAAGGGAAAGGATTTTTTAATACTACTGAGTACAACATGGCCAATTCAAACTACTCGTGTGAGGTCCTCATGTCCGAGGAGTCAAGAACTGCCTCCAAGGGACTCTTTCTAAAACAGTGAAGATTTCTCATCCTTAACGAACGAAAAGATCCTCTACCACCTTCGGCATTTTCCGGGAGCAACAAAAGAGTTCCGCAGTTTTGGAGTGCTGTATTCTCAAACTTCGCACAGTAACTGTTATGGTCTGGTTTTATTTTAGACCTTCAATGGAGGCAATCACTCATTACACTTACGTGAACTGAAGTATGAATTTTACTCTTTTCTGTAATTTACTGGTTTAATTCTAACCTGACATATTGAAATCAAGCTGTTGTGATTTTCCGTCATTATTTTTCATTGTTTCGGTTTCCCGAGTAGTTCCTCAGGTTTCTATTCTTTGACCCCTGTTTCTCATTCTATTTACTCCAGTTTTACTTAATCATCTATATCTAAAAATACTTCACAAACCGCCGCAAGGTCGTGTTGTATGGAGTGCTCGGTTGCCGCCCGTAAAACAGAATAACACCGCCTGCAAAAATAACAAATTCATGTCAATTCACACGTACAGAGTGGTCATTCATGCAAAGTCAATATAACTTGTAAACTTGCAAATACATATACTATCAAATAAAATACGCATGCACCTACGAATATCCCTTATGTCTGCGCAGCGTTTAATCTTGCCCTGACTTGTAAATCGTAAGTATTTAACATTTCCATAGTGACTTTGGTTTCCTACTATTATAATTCTTGATTATCTGTGGAAAGAACGAACATTTTTATCTATCTGTACTAAGGTGTTATTTAACTTATTTTATCCTTGTGGTCAGACCTACCCAAATAGTATGGGGCCATAATAATGTTTATAGTTCCATTGTTAAACCCGTTGGCTCTGAACTTTGCTAAAAGTCTAAGTCTCGCTTGTACTCTTCGCATCTCAAGCGGCTCCCTGCCTAATTCCTCAAACAGACCTCTTCTTCTCGTCTTCTTTTGGTGAACATTTTGGACGATTCTGACGGATTTTCGCAGAACTTTATGTAACTCTTTCAGCAGCACGTTCTTTCTATAATTCCAAATTCAAGTGTCGCATTCCAAATTTGGCTAAGCTAAAGGGAAATGATACCTTTTTTCAACTTTCTCATTACATTTCCCACCACCCTTTCAATGAAGCCGAGTTTCTTTAAAGCGGATCCGCATATTGTCCTGATACTTGCTCCCCGTAAAAAGCGTGATGTTAGAACTACCCCCAAATATTTAACTTGGTCTGCCGTAGTTAGAACTGAACCCTATGTTTTATGACTAATGTCCCTCTCATCATTTCTTTTGCTCCAAATTTTCAAAACTGCATTCGCCTATGCTAAGTATCATTAGTGTTGACAGGTAAATTGAAATAAATACATATACTTTACGCGGAATATTAGCCAGTTTATATCCAGTTATATCTTGCTAAACCCCCATACTTCATTGATGCAATCAATGCTTGATAATTGCTTTATTAAATAATGGGCCAAAATAAATTGCCTCCGGTTAAATCCAAATATGACGAAGCAAGTATTTTAGGCAATGCTCTGCTCTTAAACAGGACTTTTTATGACTGCATTCCGCCTGTCCGGGTTAGTCACTCCATGATGCTATTTTAAAAGGCTCTTTGGTTTATTTGGCTTACTATTTCTTTTAAATTTTCATGGCAAATGAATGTTTTGGCAATGTATAGAAATGAAATATTCTATAAGATTCTTAATTTAATTCAAAAGCAAAAGAAAAATGTTCTGTTTTCAGCAAAGTTATACTTTTATCCACTCTTATTTTTCCAATTTTGGATTACGGTACAATAATTTATTGTGCCTTAACCTGTGTCCTTCATAATCGGCTCTAACGGCTAATTAACTCCTGGCCTAAATTGGCTTGTAAACTGGGAAGCCTGTTAACCGTGGATGCCTTTTGAGCTTCCATGGTTAACAGGTTAGTTTCCTCAGTAATTACCTGAATCCCAGGTTCTTTTCTCTGTGTTCAGCCACTGGAAATCTTCCTGCCTAGAGTATATTAATATACCCTAAGGACATGCGTTTCAAATAGGATTAATATTCTTATCATAGCTTCATTCTAACTCCCCTAGCTCGAGCCAATATTTATTTTAATTCTTTCATTATTACTCTCCAAATTTTTGAGCTCCTTGCACACCAATAAAAAATCTCTCTTTCCTCCCCATTCATTTAAAGGTATACGGTACTCAAACCTTAAAGTCTTCGTTACCCAGCTATAAATATTTTCTAATTTCTCTGTTTAAACGTGTGACAAATTGGTGCACAAACTTCCTGTGATTGTGTGCGGGAAACTACTTTCACTCCACCGACAGCCATAAACCACAGTCACCCCACCTCATAGGGGTTTTCCGGAGATCCTCTTAAGGAAAGCCATTGCTAGGTAGGTCACCAGCGCGCAATATGGTTTTTGGCGAAATGTAGTCTCTCTTTAACTGAAATAATAGTTTTTTCCTTCCTAAAGTCTCCTTTGCTGCAGACTCCGCCAAGCACTTTCTCCAAGGCTCCCATGGCCTGGTCCTTAATTAAATATCTACTGTACATAATATGTTTCGCGATATTACTCCCTTGTAAACTCCCTCCAAAGCTTCAAACTCCACTTTTCAACCCCTCGGCCCTAGTACAAATTGTAAATTTCATTGAATAACGGCTAGATTTTGGCCTGAATCTCCATCCAACCACGGGAAGCCGTTCAATTTGAAGACGTGTATACTTAACCTGTGGTGTCAAGTTGTACCACATTGCATTTTCCCAGGATTATCTACGCTTGTCATGGAATGTGGGTTGGCTGTTAGTTATTACCAAGCTCTTTATCTTCATAAACTCGATTGCTTTCCCTCTGTATTCATGCCTAATTCCTATCGCGTACCCCCTCCTTCCCATCTCTCACTTCGTTCCAATACCCCATAATCACAAGATTTTAACTTTCCTGTACGCTCTCCATTATTTGTTTTATTTACTCATTCACCAAATCTCATTTTCCTCATGGACAATACTTGACGGCATCTCTACCTACGCAGTTTTATCCATCACCTAATCTATATTAACTTCCACTGTCTCTATTTTCCTATTCACTATTACGGTATATCCACATTGACTCTTCTCCCCGACACCATTAGCCAATAATCCTTTCTTTTTCCGTCTGATCTCATGTGTATCTAACATATGTGCTTCCTAACTCTATTAATATCTTAGCGTATTTTTACATCTCCGTCCTTAACATCGTTCTAATGCGCAGTACCCCTATGCTAAGGGGGATCAAGATGGTGCGGTGGCTACCGTACTGGCTTCCCACCCAGAAGGACCGGGTTCAAATCCCTGCGGTGTTGAATATTTTTCAGAGGTATCTCGATCCCTACTCGAGGTGCTTTGTGGAGGGCACTCTGAGTGAGTACGCCGTCCGTCGGATGGGACGTTAAGATGCGTACCCCTTGGCGCCTTTCGTAAAGAGTAGGCTAATGCCGACGCCGGGTTTCTCTCCACTCTTCATCCTTTCCTGTCCATCCCCTATGGCGCAAATGACCTCAGCTGTCGGTCGCCTCCCTTAAATACTACTATTACCCTATGATAAGGTTTGCCGTCCTCTTCAAAGTCATTTTTCCGCAGGTGTCAGCTCGGCCGGGAAAGTATTTTGCTTGATGACGACCGCTCAGTCCTTGGCTCCCCAACGAGGGCTCGTCCATTCGCGAACCACGGGATGGCGGGCGGCGTCTCGCCCTTCCAAGCTCGTGCCGGTTGCCTTGCCGTGGCGCTAGATGCCGCCGGACATTCCTCGGGGATCCCCCTGCCACCTCCAAATCACCCACCCGCCTTGAATTTCTCCCGACCGCGTGAATCACCGCCAAACCATCCGCTCGTTGAAGTTTCTCGTGCCATTCGGCCGTTGAAGTCACCAGCCGTCGCTCTCGCTTTATTGCATTGACGTGTGACCCCGTCCCCCCTCGCTCTCGTGCCCCCTCAATCGGTCGAGGTGGATCTCCCCTTATTGGGGGCGCTACCTGGGGGTTACTCTGGAGGGCTGTGGGGCAGGGCTCCGAGGGAAGAGACTAAACCGCTCGGAGGGGGAAAAATCGCTTCGACCTGGACATTGCTCGAAGGGCGAGTGCTTCCTTCCGCGGAGGAAGCGTCCTGTTTGCCAGGGAATGTTCAGCTTTCGACGCAAGATACTAACTTTCTCACGCGGACATTGAGGCGCAGCGCGTGGGTACCTTCTTCCCTCATGACTCTCCGCCTCCCCACCCGGCAGCGCCGCCTCCAACCCTCCCCCTTCCCGCTCAAAGCTTTCGTTTCAGGAATAATCGCAATTTTTAATCATTATTACTTTCTAAACGGATGAAAAGAAATCGGGAAGGAAATTGCCATATCACTCTAGCCGTTGAAAATGAGAGGCTGTCTTATTTATTTACGCTAAAGGGTGTCGTGTCGGTTACTGTGGTTTCTTTTTCACAACGCGGAGATACTTGCACCTTGCCGTTGAAAATTAACTGTTACCTTTCAAGTATAATTATATCAATTTTTTGATATCGCTTCAACTACTTTTAATGCCTACTTCAATCTGCTAATAAAAATGACCACCTTTACGATAGTATATCATTGAACATAATCAAGTGCTCGTTCTGTAAACCTACTGAATCATAAATATAAATTATGTCATTCATGAACGTAACAGTTCAAGACTAATTTTTCTTCATCAAGTTTAAAATATTTCTGAGATCGCCCTCATTATTGATACATTATATTTCTCATAGTATGAGTAGGAATTATGCTTTCGTTTTACGGTGCATATTTAAAGAATCCTGCCCTTTAAGGTTTAGAATTATTATTGTAGTTTTTGCGAAGAGCGCGAGACCTTTCTCAGGAATGTAAAAAAGTATATCGATGTTTCGACATTGCCGATTATATCTTAAAACCTATACGTATATACAAAAGATGAGATTTTCACAAATATGAAATAAATTTCAATAAATAATTAATACTAAGTAAGACATTTCGGGCGTTAGAGTTATTCACAGAGGCAATGCGACCCGATGAGTCGGCCGTATGGCAAACACGTATGATAAAGTCTTCCACATTTATATTAGACGGAAGAAAAATTACTGCATGTTGGAAGGGAGTACTAATGGCAGTTGATACATAAGTGAATACGTTAAGGTGAGATTAGATGAGTCTCGACGTAGGGTGTGCTTCGGGTGTATGACCTTCGAGGCGATGGAAATGTGGGGCGCTGCAAATGTGGGTGCGGAGGGCGGTGGGGGCGAGGCTGGGGGGCGCGGTGGAAGATTCGAGTGTGGAGGCGTTGAAGGAGTGGGCGGAAGGGTGGGGCGAGAGGGCGGGTAGGGGAATGGCGCAGGCGTCTGTGCCATGGACAAGTACTGTCCGTTTAAATCCCTTAAGTGTGTCATTAATGCATTCAGTAACCTTCCTACATTTATCTCGAGTCAATTAATTAACCTTATGTAACATTTTTCCAAAACTATAAAAGTCCTAAATGCTGTATTCTTATTTGATATTGAAATTATAAATTGTTATGCATGCATGTTTCAAACGAAGACCAATTCCCTTGATAATTTTCTTCATCTACACAACTACTTAATACCCCGCAAGCTGCCGCAAGGGCGTGTAGCGGAGGGTGATAGGCCACCAACCACGCATATCCAGAAGACATTTCTCATTATATGAGTTTTTAGTGCACAGCAAGAGGGTCAGAAGCAGCATTGTGGGGGCGGATATGAAGTAGGTGATTTTTCATCTGGGTATCCTTTTTATCCAGAATATTTTAACCAACCATTACTCGGTAATGTTTCTCGATATTTTCTCCTAATTTTACATTTTGGAATTAGGATTCATAGCTCACTTTTTCATGTTTCGATCTGATACAGGAGTAAAAATCTAGAAATTTTTAAAGTTATGCAAAATAAATAGAAAATTTTTTAACATCAGTTGGAAAGGAAATAGACTTCACCTCGAATATCGCTCAAGCGTGATCATTTTACACGGTGTATTTATAATGTGCTTCTTTTTGATATGCAATAAATTTGGTTGTCCCGTTTCTGTCCAATCAGTGCCACATACTCTTTTGAGTAATCCAGGAAAACATTTCATCAAAACTTCGCTAATAATTTCCCTCCGCAAATACGTAAATCTTGAATATTACATAATAAAATGATGTCAGATGTATTTCATGACGCTGTGGCATCGCTGTCGCTCCAGGATGGTCTTTGTTCAAGAAGCAGCGTTCACTCTTCACTCGCCCCCCGTGTCCCCTCCAGGCACACCGGGCGAGTTCCTTAATCGCGCGGGCCCTTCGCCCCCTCCTGGTGTAATGTGCCGACCGTGTGAGAATTTCGCACTCCCGTTACTTACGCGCCTCGACCCGACCGACGAGACCTCTCCCGCTTTCACACGTAATTTAAATTAGCAGCCCTCCATTGTTCGCGGCGACTTTCACTTTCCTATCCCGTCGACGACTCTTTAATATCGGGAATGGGGGAGCCCCGTGTGGTGCCGCCTTCGTTTCAATCAGAGTACGCGTATGCGCGATCCGTGGCCCTAGTTCCCGCGAGCAGCAGCGAGAGTGAGTCCGCGCACCTTCCCGTGAGACTTTCTAATTTTTCGGTCGGCCGCTCCACGAGATGCGATCGCCGCGATTGAGCGTTTCCGCACTCCGTCGCGGACGCTCCGACCGCCTCCGCCGAACGCGCTCCCCTTCGCCGAACGCGCTCCCCTTCCCTGCTGTCGCCCTACCTTTCGCCAGGATGCAAAGGAGTAGAAATCTGGCAGCGCGCTTCGCATAGCAATCGTCCCACAGCAATTGGGAACTCTCCTCCCCCCCCCCCATCCCACCGTGCGCCACTCCACACCTCTTCACTTGTTTTGTGTGTATGAGGAACAGTGAGGGGAGGGAGGAGTCTCCCAAACTTACTCGAATGTCCCGCCAGGGGTCCCGTTCCGAACTCCCTACCGGGTTGGCCGATTCCAATTTCCATTTTCTCACAAACAAGCTCTCTATTATACGTAATAATGAGACGTCATGTTCGTTCAAAACGATTTCCTTGTTTTATTTCACAAGAAAGCTTGGCGCCGTGGGAAATACATTCCTGCATCATAATCTAGGAACCGCCACGTACTTGTAACAGTGTTTCAGATAACCAGTATCATTTTCGTAATTTGTAAAAGTTTATTAAGGAAGTGCTGCTTAAAGAACTGGTGAAAACACGTAAGCATCGAGCATTGTTGGTACCCATATTGACGATTTCAGCGTGTTTTAAATTTTTCGCGAACTTTGCGCAAGAGAAAAATGCTATCTTAACTTTAGGAGACTATTATCTTTGTTGATCATCACCAGAGTGGTCCAATCTGCCAATGCATGGCGGGTTTTGATCATTCTTTCGATGCCAGGAGTTCCAGGATGCGAAAAATTCTACCTCGCCTCCGTATTCAAGGGAGCATTTGAAAGCAACGACGTTCTACTTAGTCAATGGCCTTACACTAACAAGGTCAGATCCGTTTGATTTCTCACTTTTAATGAGTGTTCTTCACCTCCGAACGCCTATCCCCGGTTGGCGGTGACAATATCTGAGTGGAAAGCTGGATGAGTAATTTGGGATTGGATTGTTTTCTTGAGAGAACAGGAGAATCGCGATTTGGGAAACAAAAAGTAGGTAAGCGTTGATGAACTCTTTGAGGGAAAGACGCCAGACAAAGTGCACTACACGTGGAATGGGCCATAATGACATCGGAAAACACGAAGTCCATCGGTATCTGGAGCATTTGCGCATTCTACACCCAGCCAATTCTATTGCCGAGATCAAATATATGAAACATTCAATTTGAACCCTGCTCCCCAAACTAGGCTGTCAATCGACACTCCCTAGCCAATAAGCAATCCATCCATGGAACTATGACTGGACGTTTTTAGATGGGATAACGGTGACCAAATGGTTCAAAAACCTTAGGTTAGGGCAGAGATCACCTAATAGTGAGTCCTACAGGGCGATTTAAACACATTAGCATGGTTACAAGAAGAGCAGTTCCTTTAGCTCTGCCATCTCTGGTTTTCCAAGGTCTTCTAAGTTCCCGAAAAGTAACCTGGGTGAATATAAGCGTGCCATCAGAGTCACCACTCGGTATCAAACCCAGGGTCTCCAGTCAAAAAGCTCAGCACTCCGCCCACAGGTTTAACACTTTCACTGTGAATTAGATTGTTAAATTTTACAAGTTAAATGAAATTTTTTTGAAACAATGGCAAGCTTGTGACAATACCTTAAAGGCTGGTGTAGAAATGAATGGAAACCATTTTAATTTTATTATTTCTAAATAACACATGAGAATGGTTTCAAGAGACGGACGCACTCTGATAGCTTTCCGAAGGATTTCACCCGCATTACTTCTGTGCTTGGTGCGACGTGTGGAAATAATGCGCGGGGACTCGATGTTAAAATAAACAGGGGCCGGTGTTTTTGAAATCACAACTTGATGATTCATTATTTTTATAAAATTCTCCATTTTCCCTAATCACTGAAGAAAAATAAAAACGTCAGTCTTAGTTTGAAATAATGGATTTTAATTGCATGCGGGGGCGTTTAGTAACATTTTATTTTTGGTTTCGAATGGTCGAGCCTCCCGTTTTACGTTGACACGGCCACGAATCGTATGTGCAAAAGAGAAAGGATTCCTTTCAAGTACATACAGCATGCCGGCAGAAAAGTTCAATGGGATATGTAAGTGAATGAAGCAATTGCTGCGGATGTCGCAGCGTTCCCAAAGATCGGTCGAGTGCATTTGTCTCTTGGTCTGGGCCCCTTGTTTCCGTCGGGGCGAGAGCGGCCCCGGGCAGGGTGGGCCGACCGGCCGACCCAACCGCCCGCGCCCCCGATCACGTCCGAGATAACCCGACCTTCTTGCTCACAAGCGACACCTATCTATTCTCCTATGTCTAAGGTCGACACAAAAGAAATATCGAGGTGGCCATTAGTATCGGATATATCGAGCAACATCGATGATATTGAATTTATCAAATAAAATCGACAACATCGAGTATATTTAGCCACGGTGCGTAGGCTACTGAAAATAATCGCATCGGCTCAGTTGCTTCGAACCAGGCACATGGACGCGTGGTGCCGGTCGATGTTTTGGCACGCCGTCGTCGACTTCCCCTCCCCCCGCCCCTCCGCCAGGGAAAGTGGGCCTCTCCCAGCGCGCGGCGGCTCCTCTTTCCGTCCCCGCCCTTCAAGCGGGGTCGTAACCCCCCGTAGGAGTGGGGAACAACGCGAAGGGTTTCTGCCTCACCCCCTCGAGATCGCAGCCGAGCGCTTCCTCCCCGAGGGGCGGGCCTCCGTCGGGTGCCGAGAGGCGTATGCAGATTAGCTCACGCAAGTGCGATAGCGATCCGCGCGTAACTTGTCAGTGCAGCGTCTGGTTGGGATTTTAAAATGTCCCGAGAGCCGAGGTCGCGCGGCTCCGTGAACTCAATCCAACGTGGGAGAGAAACGGCGCAGTGAGACACGGCACCCGAACGCGGGAGATGAGCCCACGTGGACTCGACCGGATGGTCACCATCGGCAAATGTCAGTTCAGCACGCAGGGAGGTTGGGGGTAATACAAGAATCCCTTGCAGCCAAATATGTGCCTACTACCGGGTCTCATCTCAATGCTACCTCCTGATTCCGTGAGAACCCTTATTTCTGCTGGGTTAAAGCAGCTCTATACATGTATATAATACCCCACAAACCGCCGCTAGGAGTGTGGCAGGGGTTGTTAGGTCACCCTCCGTAAAACAGAATAAAAATATGAGCAAAACCAACAAATGTATGCCAATGTACACCCACAGAGGCGTATATATTCATGTAAAAACCTTTTTAACTGAAACGCATGCAAATACATAAGTATAATATCAACTAACATGCATATGCACATACGAATATACCTTATTTCAATGGTGTTGGATTCAACCTTGTGAACATTCATCTTGAGGAATAGGAAAAACTGCAAAATTCATCAAAAATTCATGTTTTGGTGAATTCGGCAAAGTTTGTCTTATTCCTCATTTTGCCTAATATCTACGCAGCGTTTTGATCTTGTCCTCGCTTGCAATTCGAATGTTCATACTATTTCTATAATGGCTTTGATTTCTTACTATTATGACTCGTGATTGTCCGGGTGAAATAATAATTCCCTTTATGCCATATATAAAACATCTTTTGTTCTGTGCCTTTCTAATAGGCAATGCCTTGCTTGTTCTCTTCGCATCTCAAGTGGCTCCCAGACTGATTCCTCGCATCAAAGGCCGGTCACGCACGTTTTCTTGCACGCATTAATAACAATTTTTGACGATGCTGATCGATTTTCCCTGGACTTGATCTAACTCTTTTGATATTGTTTTTCCAAGGATCCCAAATACTTGCGGCATATTCCAAATGAGGCCCAACTAGAGCCAAAATAACACCTCTCTTTAACTTTCTAATTACATTTCCCCACCACCCGTTTAATGAAGCCGAGTTTCTTTAAAGCTGATCTGCATGTTGTCCTGATATTTGCTCCCCATGAAAGGCGTGGTGTTGGAACTACCCCTAAATATTTAACTTGATTGGCCGTAGTGAACACTGAACCCGCTTTTTCATATTTTATGTCCTGTTCGCCTCTTCCTTTGTTCCAAAATTGCAAAACTGCGCTTTTGCCCAGGTTAAGTGCAAATCCTCATTCCTTGAACCAATCTGACATTGTGTCCAAGTCTCCAATGAGTAGCTCGCAATCTGATTGGCCCCTTATTTCCACCTCTAAACCACTCTGTCGTCCGCAAATAGTCTGAGGTTGCTACTAACGTGTGCGTTTAAGTCACTAATTTATATATTAAGAATAGAAGCGGCTCTATTATTATTATTATTTACTTCTAATAGAATAGCTTTATAGTCACTGATGTTGCTACTAACGTGTGCGTTTAAGTCACTAATGTATATATTAAGAATAGAAGCGGCTCTATTATTATTATTATTTACTTCTACTAGAATAGCTTTATAGTCACTGATGTCGTCCATTATTCCAATGTGTGTAATGGCTTCGGGCGTTGAAGTCGCGAGGATATCAAGTGTGCTGTGGCCCCGTGTTGGCGATTTAACAATTTGATCTTAAAGAGTGTTTTGCGAATAACATGGAGGAGTTCTTGGTATGAATTTCAGTTTTTGGTAGATTTTCCTATGTAGTACGAGTACCAATCAATTGATGCTAGAATAGTATCACCAGCGATTATAATAATGCTGTTGCTATGTTTGCTGCTGAGAGTGGATAATTGGTCGTCCAGCTTGCGTAGAATATCTGTATTTGAATCTGGTGGTCTGTGAAATGAGCACACGATTGGCCTTCAGTCGTTGTGGCCCTTTATGTTGAAGCAAACGCTTTATATGTCATTTACGTCGCATTCATACTTTTGGCTTCTGAGTTGTGAATATACAGCAAGAAATGCTCCCCAACAAAGTCTTTTAGGTATTTCCTTTCTATAAGTTGTGAAACCTTTTCGAAAAACCTCAGTTTCCTATATCTTTCGTGAGCCAACTCTTCGTTCTTACTACAATGCTTGCCTTATGGGCGTATTGACAAAAATATGCTCGATATCCGATATTTTTTTCTAGTTCTACGTCAATTTCAAGTTATAATTTTTCTTTGGTCCATCACCTTTTGTTTGAGTGTTTTCCAGTTGCTCATAAAACTGTTTCGCGAAGATTCATTGTAAACTGTTGCACTAGTTTTATATTCACCCCCATGATTATCTTTATTGCTTTTCGAGGCACTAATTTTATTGATACTAATTGAGTCATTTTAACGCAAGTGTTCATCTGTTTATTATTATCGGGATCTGAGATTCATATTAGGAAGCAATGTACTTAAGATTGAGATGATTGAGGAATACAGGAGCTATTTTGGAGTAGCGGTAGCTCTTGACACGAATGATGAGGGTGATGTGTAAAAGGGAGGGTATAATTTATATGAGAGGCGGTGTCATTACTATTGCTAGCCTACCAATTAAGTTAGGTATTGAATGGACACAAGCTGCCAACTGGTACATCGTCGATTTCCCTGCTTCTAAGTGCCGTCATATCTCTCATTCCGGAATAACATTCCTATAATACTGATCAAGTACATAAATAATTGGCATTAAATCGGAATGTTGATTTATCAGGCTATAACTAAAATTGCTAAATTGCTGCCAACAATAAAGGTAGAGAATTTATGAACTCAATTACGTGTATTAAATATTGTTATTTGTTAATGAATTTGTTCGAGGTACAGTTTTTTATCTCCTCAAATCAAAACTCTAAACAAAAATAATGTGAAAAAGTGTAAGCAAAACTAATTTTCTATTTTGTGACGTGAGATTGGTAACCAAAAAATGCAAGACAATACAAATAAGACATTAAGTGAATTTCCTAAGAAAGTTGAAGCTAAATTATATTGATATGTCCCAGGACAATTGGTTTTTTATGGTATCTGCACGATTATTCACGTTTAATATTTGCCAACTTTTTGGACGGAAGAAGTGCTACACTTACGTCGAATCCCGAAAAGTACACTTCCATGAGAGTTTCTCTTTTTAGGCTTTTTGGTTCCTTATGATGTGTCACGTCTGGACCAACGTACTTTTTATGTGACTCGGGAGTTTTTATATCTCGTGTATTCAAATCATGCAGGGGAACTGTTTGAAAGATGGATCTATTCAAGAAAGAAACATGCAGGATATCAAAAAAATGTATGTACTGCCTTCGCAAGGAGCAGAATTGATTTTTCCACTGCCTCTACTTCCTACGCTCATTCATGTCTGTCACAGATTCAAACAGTTGCAGCCAATTCCCTCTCATATCACGTATGTACCATTTTCTTTTCAACCTTCAAAGCTCTCCCTTCTCCTCTCAAGTCGGCTCGTTACTATTCATCCAATGAGGCAGAAGTCCCCCCTAACCTGGCGGGAAATCACCGCGACTGACAGCGAGAATGCGGGGCCAACCCTGGCGAAGGAACAATTTCATTGCCAACCAACAATTCCGTTTTAAGGCACTTGAGATCTTCTTGAGAAGGAAGCCTCTGATCTTTTATTTTTTCATAAAATTACGCACATCAAGAGTCCGTGGACAATGCTGTCCCTTTGAGGTATCAATTACATTGGCGAAATTTTGAGCGGAATAGTATTTCTTCCATCATTTCCTCTTAGAACTGCCTAAGAACTCTTCTATTTATGCAAAAAATTAGAAATATTAGCTCTGTGCCGTTCTATTAGAAATACGCCAACAGTTTTTCCAATAGGAAGCGGACGGGTGGGTCGAAGACAGGTCGAGAAAACGTAATTTTGTCTTTAGTCGCTTTCAAAATACGATGGACAATATTTTGGATTTGCCATCGAGCTAACGTGCGAGGCGGTTGCAATCATCCATTCCCTTCGCCCGCACGGCGTCTATACTCTCGTTATCTGCACTTTGGAATTTAAAAAATAGACATTTTTCAGCATCTCGGCGTGATCCGTCGGAATACGTATCATAACCACCGCTGAAAGCATCGTTTTATGCTGACTCGAATTAATAGAATTACTTTCCGGCTATAAACTATTCAATATCCTGGCTCTAAAATCACCCTTTCTTGCTACCGATGGATTTTTCTAGCTTTTTCACAATTCAAATTATGTGCTCGGTGGAGCTAATTCCCACAGAATTCGCCCGTTGAGAAGGTTGCATATACGCGCCTTTGCTCCCCCGGCCTTCTTCCACCAGAATCATACCCATCTGACGCGCATTCCTTCATGTTTGCTGCATATTCCGTTGAGATGGGTTTCGTTTCGGACTGCTACGAATCGGGGTCATTAGATGTCTCGGCTGAATAATAGCATCGATGATACCATCACCGTTTCTCGCACCACAGTTGACAAGAATGGCCATATGTGTAAAACCTTCACACACACACACACACACACACCATGGATATACCCAAGTGCGTGGACTCGATAGCCCAGTGGGTAGAGCACTGAGTTACTAAGCAAAGGGCCCGGGAAAATTCAATTCTGGGTAGCGTCTGGGCACCATCAGCTTCACTCAAGCTGTGCCATTTTCTGGGTGCCAGATATTCCTGGAAATCCATAGGCAACAGAGGGAAAGAAAATGGCCCCCACCAAAATTTATATGCCGTTGAACCCGCTACTCAGTGACCTCTATAATTACCTATCAAAAAAACCTACCCTGATTATCTATCGTGCTGGTGATTATGTCACAGTGAACTTTATTTAGAAGGCAGTCATTCATCACTCGCCCTGATAGTGGTGGACACATGTGTCGTATGCTTGGCTCCTAGTAACTACGGAACCCAGCCTCGCGGACCGTGAGCGGCAGGGCTTCCTCAATCGTCATCTCATTAAATCCTGGCAAAGCGAAGTCGACAAAAAAATAACAAAAAAGGACCAAGCAAGTAGCAGTTGGGACTAAGAATTTTGCGGCGACTTTGAGGACAGAAATATTAGAAATCAGAAACCTGGAGAGAAAAAGATAAAATTTTAGTGATATGCGAGGTGAAAAGGAAGGATATCGGGAGTTATAGGAACGATAATTGCGTGGATCGTTCATTAAGTACTTTGGAAAAAATAGAAAAGCCAATCATTATGAGTAGATATTTTTTTATTTTACAACTTAATCTCCTTTTAGCTCGCCTCTCTCTCCCAGCATTTCTCCAGCTTTTTTAAGCCGACCAAAGACAATGTAATGTGCATGCCTGGTTGGTGACTTGACATTCCCCGCCACACACCCTTTCGCTGGCTTGCGGGGTATGATATAGATATGGATGAGATGTAGAAAACTAGGTTTTCGGAGAGTCCTCAAAATGGGCATCTATGCTGGCGATGACCTCCTATTTCGACGTGAATCGTTTTCCACTGAGCCATTTTTTCAAACAAGGAAATCAGAATGGTCAATTGGGGCCAAATCTGATGAATTTGCTTGATGTTGTAATAATTCGACCTTAAATTACATCATTTTCACCATCGAAACTTCGCAGGTGTGCGTTGTCTTTTATAGAAGAGAATTTTTTCTTTGACAAATGAGGGCTGTCTTCCTTAATTTTTTCACTCGACCGATGCAATGACGACGCATAATACTTTTCATTTATCACTTGTCTTTTTGCCAGCAATCAACGTGGATGCTTCCGCGGGCATCCCAAAAACCCGTCGCCATCATCGCCTTTTCAGCCAATTTCACCATCTTTGCCTTCTTCGAAGCTGGATCGCAGTTAGAAACCCACTTTTCCGATTGCTCTTTTGTCTCTGGACTGTAGTAGCGAATCCATATTTCGTCCTTAGTTATGTATTGACGAAAATCTAGTCAGGATTGCGACGGAGAAGTGCCAAGCCAGCCTCCGAACTGAACACACGAATTCGTTTATTCTCCACTGAGAACAACCCATCCTGCCGAGATTGCTTCACGCCCAACTGTAGAGTGTAGCTTTAGTAGTTTTTATTTCATCAATTTTGTATTAGAGTTTACTGAGCCGACTAACGAAAGGTGAGACTAACAGAGTCAAATATACCGTGAGCTCGGGGAAGACACCGCCGAAGTCAAAAGGCAGGGGATCCGGATTGGTGCGGTGGCTGTCATACTGGCTTCCCACTCAGAGGGCGCGGGTTCAAATCCCGGCGGTGTTGAATATTTTTCCGAGGTTTCTCGATCCCTACTTGAGGTGCTTTGTGGAGGGCACTGTGAATGAGTACGCCGTCCGTCGGATGGGACGTTCAGCTGCGGACCCCTTGGCGCCTTTCGTAAAGAGTAAGCTAATGCCGACGCCGGGTTTCTCTCCACCCTTCATCCTGTCCATCCCCTATGGCGCAAATGACCTCAGCTGTCGGTCGTCTCCCCTAAAAACTACTCCCACTACGTTTTCGTGCAGACAAAGCCTGTCAACTTTTCGCGCATTCAGTGCAATCATTGAAGATCGGAGATCTGATTTCGTGGGTGCTTTCTTCTCCGGGATTAATGGATTGAGCGTTGGACTCCAGTTTTCCTTTGGGTCAACCAGCGAGAACGCTACTGGAACTGGCTCTGCTAATACATCTCTTAGTTTCCAACGCGCTGGGCGTGTCAACAAGCTTACCCACAGTTAGTTTCCACTTCAAATGAGGGATGTTCACTCAAGAATAATGAAATTCCATTGACAAAGTACTCGTGATCATCCTCGCTAATTTCATTCGTTCTTATAAAGATATCCTCATTGGATAAAATGCATTGTTCCGCCTTTCTTTCTGGCCTCCAAGGGCATACTGGAAGCATAGGCCCTTCAAAATCGTCTCAGAATTCTTCATCGCTGCTTCAGATGGTCATAAACGCTTTCCACGAAGGTATTCCTTCGCTTCAGAGAATAGGCAAAAGCCATTTTGGGGCTCGGTCTGGATTGAATAGAGGATGAAACACAAATGTCACATTGATTTGCGCGATAAATTCACCAGCGACGTGCACCCGTGCATTATGCATGGGTTGCACCATCCAGCCCGTTGCTTTTAAGTGCGGCATTATGGGATTGATTTGGCCGAGGAGAATATGCAGTATATCAAAAGCAAAATTACAACGCAGGAACTCTTGTTGCCTCTTTCATTGCCGTGGGTGCACTGAAAATGTTTCAAATTGCAACTACTGCTACTCACACAAAACTGGAGTCAATCAAACTTTTACCTTAGACATTATTCTATCAGTGTAACGTAAAATCAAATTTGTGTACTATCACTTATACAAAAAAATGTATATTCATTCTTTATTGAACATTTTTTCACGTTTGTTTATTCGAGTTGCGTCAACGCACATAATTCATCAACATCTACACATTACCCGTCACTAGCCGTCGCAAGGACGTGTGGTAGGGAGTGAAAGGTTACGAGTCATGTAAAATGTTTACATAAATCATGGTGTGACTGGTGATATTCTCATTCTTATTTAGTGAACTAATTCAGGAAGGGTGTTTTTGTTACTGCAATCAGTTGAAATAGCAAACAAACCGAGTATCGTCCGAGTAACCAGCTGGCACTTTTGACCAAACACGATTCGCACCAGGTCACCAATGCAATTATAAATTACATTCAGACTACTTAAAAAGTATTTAAATTCACCCAGATAATTGTTTTTACTGCTAATAATACTGAAACATTATTTAGTCCAATTTTAATGGCAACTTAAGTTGTGTATCTGAATATGTTCAGAAGATGATACTTGCATTGCATTATAATTAATGCTTTTGAAATGACGGAGCGCTACTATAATTATGAATTGTATTATTCCTTAAAATAAACTCAAGACTTTAAACATTGTGTCCCACTGATTTCGAGAGGGTCGTGTCTCCCTTTACATTCGCTAGAACTTCTTTATTTCTCTCAGACTGAAGATCGACCCCGTAGATGGGTTCCCTTTAATTGCGTCGTCGTCCGCCGTGACGGTGTCGCATTGATGACTAGAGTGGTGTTGTCACTTAGGCAAAAAGGCAATTGCCAACGTCTCTCTTCACGTGACATTACAGTTCTCCATATCGGTGGATTAAGTCAGGGAGGGCACTCGTCACAGGGCCCACCAGCAGAGGCCCTGCCGAAACCATTGTATTTAAAACTTCGTTGGACCCTCGAGCCTTTTCCCTTGGCATAAAGCAAAAAATTTAATATTTTTGATAGCCCAAGTAAGCTGTGACGTTTCCCTTCATATGGCAATTCGATGGTATCCATGGCCACCGTCATTAAATGGTCATTTGCAGTGACCTCTCCACTCATCTCACGCGGCGATAATTCATTGCAATTGATGGAATCGTAGGCGCCAACTTTTTCCTCGGGCTCAGAACTGATAGGCAAGAAGGCAAATCCATGCCGTGGAGTCGATTGAATTCAAGCCCTGGACCGATCGGAGAATGTCCTCGGGTGTAACGCTGATATTACCCGATGTAGATTCGAGGACGACTAGGGGAGTATTCAACTTTGAGATAGGTGTGTATTTAAGTAAGTTATGCATTGATAATGGTCTCAATTGGGATACTTAAAAGTTATATCCAACAGCCAACCGCGATAGTTATTAAGCTAGTCATTTCTAGCATCCATTGATTCGAGATAAGTGGAAAGGTGAGTAATAAATGAGTCATTCAATGACAGGGGGAGTTTTAACGACTTGCTGTTCATGTGTACGGCAATTGATCTCCAAGCTGCATTACTTTTTCTTCCATTCTGCACTGAAATAAAGAGCACAATTGAATGTCTGTTAAAGAATCCACTTTCCCTCTTGCAGCTATAAAGTCGTTCATTTTGTTAAACGAGTTGAATCGGCCTTGTCTCCAGAGGCACGATTAATCAGTCGCTCGCCGCCATCAGACAGTCACGCGGTTACGCGAGCACGTCCTCCCCGGCGGCTCTGCTTACTTCACCCGATCGAGAGAGCATGTGGAAAAACCGAAGGCGTCGACCTCAATATTTCGCGGAATTGACACCTCGTTAATAGTTCCTGAGGATGGAATAGTTCATATTCTCATTATATGCATCACAATTAAAGGAAACACTCAGCTGATTGAACTAACCCGAGCAGGAATAATTTCAAGAGAAGGGCTCATTCAAGCTTATTAGGCTCTGCATCCAGCGAAAATCACCCGTCAATGAAGTTACGCTGAGAGTCAACGATTGATATGTGATGATGAACACCTGATTTTTCCGCATCGTTTTATCAAAAAAAATATCGATCAGACGCTGCCATAAAGAATCAAATATCCATCTTTTTCCTTCGTGTTCAAAGCCTGGGTCATATCCTCGATTCCCATGGGCGACAACGTGAGCATTGCGGAAGGGTGTTCCGATGGGTGTGCTGGCGGGAGCGATGATCATTGCTCCCGGTAGGGTCGCCCATGTCAGATGGGTAGGAGCGAAAGAGGAAAGGTCGCCCGAGTGGCTTCAGACGCCTTTGCATCTTTTAGAAGTGATGCTGACAAATGAATGAAAACTATTGAGTAGAGCATGATCAAGCATTCATGATTCACAAGAATGAGTCCTGGAAAATGCGGGAACTGGTGCCCGGGCTGATTGCCATGCGTGGCGGTGGAGAAGGTACGACCCCCGCCCGCGGTCGTATTCGCTTTAAAACCTCCCATAGCTGAGGGAATGTAGGTGGACAAGAAGAGGCAGGAGAGATGGACCACCGTAAAAAAGGGCTTGGAATGTTTCGTCTACATCTGCATAATACCCCGCAAGGGTGTGTGGCGGGGGATGCTAGGTCACCACCCGTAAATAGGAACAATACCACATGCAAAATCAACAACATGCAAAACTACACCCACAGCGGCGTACACACTCATGCAAAAATCCCTTCATCCAACACTTATGCGAACACATATACCATAAACCAACAAACAATTGCACCCCAGGATGCAGCACGACAGCCATCCAACAACACGCAAGGCAGAACACAACAAGCAAGAATGTGAAACACCACCACCACACAATGTTAGAACGATACTGAGGACATTGGAATTAGAGAATATAAAGCGAGAGATGGAGAGATGAAATAAATATAGGCTAGGTCTATGCGTCGTAAGATCGAAAGGCGGTGTAGATTATTGGGGAGATTGTCGCTGGGTGATACATAGTGAAGGGGGGGAGAATGAGTTTGCGGTAACCCTAGCACTGACCAGGAAAACAGGGGAGAAGAGTGGTGAACGTGGAGAAGGAGAATGATGAAATACCAAGGGTGGAAACAAAGGACGTACCCGTTCAAAGTCTTGGCAATCTATGTCTGCGTGCCGACAAGTGGGAGGAGAGGAAGCAGTATTGTATGCTGTCGGATCGACGCAATGATTTCGAATTTATCGGAAAGACAAACTCGCTAGTGCAAGTGGATTGGAATGCGGTGGCCGGCAGATGGAGAGACTGGAGTGAGGCGTGGTTTAAGTGAAAGGAATGACCGCGGTGAAAAAACTGTAATGTTTCGCAGAAGGATTATCATAATATTTGTACAACTAATTTTAATATTAATTATAATTAGTATCACAACCGATGAATGCTTTAAAAATTACTGTAGGCCTAGGTGCACATGGAAAATGCCGAGAGATAAATGGATATGTGACTCAGATTAAATTATAGCTAGGTCAACCTTCAGGAAAAGCGTTATTAAATCACATAAGCACATGCGGATTCGGACGCAGTTTACAGTTCATGAGGTTAAATATTGAAATCAAAAGATTGAAAAAGGTAAGGAGTATAATATAATGGGAAGTGTAAGATTAAACTGAGGCGAAGAGAAAGGAATTCTCCGGAGGCATTTGATAGATTTCTGTTGGAGAATGACTATTACAGTGGAAGAATGATGGAAGTATCTCAAACAAGGAGTAAAAAAAGCAGTTTGCGAAACAAGAGGGACCCTTGAGTAGCTTCAGGCGTGATGTGGTGGAAGTCGAACATAATTAATAACTGATCGTAGCACTTTTCCACTTGATAAAAATATTTTTATTTACGACCGGGTTTCGATGTATTACCTGATGATGATGTAATACATCGAAACCCGGTCGTAAATAAAAATATTTTTATCAAGTGGAAAAGTGCTACGATCAGTTAATCATTATCTTCAAGAGCGACCCTGTATAGAAAAAGGGTTGGTAATCCTTGGATTAAAGAAAATACGATTACGAAGATGCAGAAAAGAAAGATATGGAAATTTCATAGAATTAGGAAAAGAAAGTAAAAATAGTTAAACAATAATCTGGTGTGAGGAACCAATGCCACAAAGGAAACATGGTGCAAAGAGCAGCGCGAGTATTGGAGGATTTTCAGGAGCCGGGTGAAATGGTGCCCTTAGCAGAAAGGTGATAGAACCATCGGGATGTAAAAAAAAGGAAATTTGGTTTACACTATGTATACGCAACGCGTAAAGTATCAGTCATGTAAGAATAGGTTATGACAATATGAAAAGAATATGCAGTTGAACTATATGATAAAAACAATGGGTCAGGGTTTTCGCGAAAACTTTCCGAATAACTGCCTTTTGTGAAATTCTGCGTGAAACTCTGCAAATTCTTCACGGAAACATTTGAGTTGATTACTAAGGCTTACGGTGAGGATACTTTGAAACATATTGCCTGTTACGAGTGGTTCACATGATTCAAAAAGGGATAGCAATCAGTGGTAGATGAGGAGCTTTCCAGAAGGCTGTCAACATCGACTGATGACCCCGACATCGAGGAAGTGGGTGATCTTGTTCGTGAAAATAGACGTTTACTATCAGGAAACTTCCGCAAGAGTGTGGCATCTTGATTGGTTCATGCCATGAAATCCTGATTGAAAAATTGAGGATGCATGGAGTCGCCGCCAAATTCGTGCCTCGCCTGATGTCAGCGGACCAGAAGCAACATTGCAAGTACCAGACTGTCAGGAACTGCTTCGAAGAGGATGAAACCTTCTCGTTCAGAATCATAACTTCACAATGGATTGGTGACACATCCCCCGGCCCCGAAAAGCTCGACAAGTTCGCTCGAATGTCAAGGTGATGTTGACTGTCTTTTCGATGCAAAGGTGGTTGTGCATCACAAATACCTCCCTCAAGACCAGACACTCAACAATGAGTAGTACATGGGGGTTAGGAGAGACGCCAGAGAGAGAGAGAGAGAATCAGGCGAAAACAGCCCGAACTTAGGAGGAGCGGCAAGTGCTTTGTTCACCACGACAACGCGGCGGCTCATTCGCCTCTCTTAGAACTCGTGAGTTTTGAGCCAAAAACAATACCGCTGTGCTTCCCCACCCACTCAACCTACTCACCAGACCCCAGTCGCCCAATGTGACTTCATCCTGTTCTCCAAACTCAAAACCCAGCCCAAAGGAAAATGATTCGCCACCATGTGAGAGGTGGAGAAATATACGACGGAGGAGCTTATGAACATTCCAAAAGAAACGTCCCAGGACTGTTTCAAAAAGTAAGTTTATGCGTCGGAGAGGGAGAATTTTTAAGTAAAGTATTTTTCTGTTTTAAATAAAGTTTGCGTACTTTTTGAACAGTTCTCATGCCACCGAGCAATCATAGGGAGGAAGGCGTCGAGAGAGTATACGAATATATGATCAGTGGTAAAATTTCCCGTGAGCGGAGGCAGATTCAATTTTATATGTAGCTTCATAGAAAAGCGATGACGGTTTATAGAAGATAAATCGGGGAAGAAAAAAGAAATCAAGGCGCATTAACCGGAGCGACAAAAAAGGGTATGAGCAGGTGCTAAAGAAAATAATGGGTGAGAAAGGGACTGGATCACATCTCCTTCCTTTAGAGCCCCTAGATAATTTGCGTTCATGTAAATCATCCTAAAAACTCCCGGCGATGACCTCCCGGCGCCCCCCTCCCCCCAATCTCGCCGTCCGCGGGAAAACACGAAGGGGGGAGGGGAGCTCGTTGTGCGATGGAGGCATCATTGCGCCGGGATGTTCGTTTGGTGCCCCGTGTCAAAGCAAATTGTGTCTCGCACGGTTTATCCTTTTGGAATACTTGTAGGTTTTTTGGCAATAACTCTTTGACTATCGAGGTGTCTCACCATCGAACTAATCGCTATTTGCTCCATGACCTCACCGAAGATGGATGTGAGGGAATTGTGTCTGTATTTGCTCTGTTCCTCCCTGTCTCCGCTTTTAAATATAATTGTCATATTAACCGTTTTACAGACACTGGGGACCTTATTATCATTATAAACTTCTTAAATATGTTTTATAGATACGTCGCGATTTCGCGGCTTCGGAATGAAGGGATATAGAAGGCGTATGAAATAGAAGAACAGGTTAGTGTATTGCAGGTTACGTCTTGCTAGACGAAGTTAAGAAATGTATCGCCTAGAACTTCCTAATAGGCTTTAACAGATGAATTTTAGATTCTAATCCAAAAAATGTCAGTCATACATTTATGCGAGGACTCCTGAACAATTGGTTTGATTTTGCAAGCAGCTGAAGTGGTCCATGAAGGAAGAATATGTGCATATTACGAAGGCTTTTAAAGTATGAGTGTGGAGAAGGATGGAGGAAGTGAAATGGACCGAGAGGAAAACAAATGAGGAAGTTCTAGGTATGGTGAGCGAGGAGAGGGGTTTGTTGGGAGAAATCATAAAGAGACAGGAAAAATGGATGAAAAGCATATTGATCGGCAGTGGGATGTTGAAGACTGTAAAAGACGGGAGATCGTTAGGCAAACGAGGAAGGGGCGGGAATAGGATAGGGATGTTGGATGGAATGAAGGGAGGAAGGAAGTACATAGAGATGAAGAGGAGCTTGTTCTGGAGTAGGGTGTTGGGTTGTCTTTCCTTTTATGTTTACAATTCCGATGAAAAAGGTGGTTGTGCTAACGAATTATTCAAACACCCAAATTGTGAGTAACCTTTTTCGAGTTCCATTCAAATGTCACGAGTATGATTTTACATTTATTCACATATATACGTACTTACTTCCAAATAAGTGGTATGCACGGTCATTTTCCACAATATTTGAAACAATACGTCCGGTTTCGCCATCAGATGACATATTTTGGCCACATTACAAGAAGGGATGTAAAAGATGGGAAGGGTTCGCTGGAGATGTAAGAAGTGTCTCTCAACTGACGCTTGCGAACTGTTCTGCAAATTTCTCGGTCCAAAACGGAAGAAGTTTCGCGACGGTTTCCAAGGAACATGGGAGGCAGTTTTAGCATGCGTTTTTGGTCCATGCTCATGCGTGGCAACAAATTACTACCAATACCTTCTCACACCTTACAAAAAGGATTAAAATTGGACGCATTAGAGCAGATTGGAATTCCCCAAATGTATTAGATTATATGAGTATTCCAATTCCCTCTATGTAACGAACAATCGTATCCAAGTTCTCTCCTTAGCTTTCCATAAACTTCATGTTCCTGCAATGATGCTTTCCCTCAGCAAGACTCCCGCAATCACGGTCCCCCATTTCGCTCTGAGGTTCAAGGCTGCCGAGAGACCTTGACCAAGAGAGGGGTCAAATATATGGGTCCCAAACACGCTCCTAAAATCTGCTGTTTACCAAGGGAATCTTGCATATAAGTGTATGTGTGTAAATACATATAAAACATTTTATATATTGTTATATTTTATCATTACATATATATATATATATATATATATATATATATATATATATATATAAACTACTACCGTAAGTTTTCCTCCTTTCCTTGAAAAAGGTGGTTGTGCTACGGAAAGGTTCAAAAAACAAAGTCGTGCCTTTCAATGTACTTCTAACTTTAATCTGCCATTGCCACGCTTAGGACTAATATAATATTCATTTTCGTGACATTTTTCGGACTATTAACGACGTTCTCGGAGACGAACGAGGATTGTCATCTCACAGAAGCATATCATACAATTAATTGCGTGACCAATTTCACTAAGTCTTACGACTCAGGAAAAACTCTCGCAGTCAATCCCGTTTGCTCACTATTACGCTGTATTCTCACATTTAATGCAGAGTTTCCCAGAGGAAGGTAAGAATGGGCTCTCAAATAAGAGGGAAAGAACGTCATCTACCATATTTTCAAACTCATAACGAACCTCAGTCCCTTAAATACATTTTCTTTTTGTCTCTTCTGATCAACATGCAGAGCCGTTGAGCGTTCTCTTGTCGCATCCTCGGCACGGCCGGGGAGGTAGGAAGTGGCAAAGAACGTCCACTGCCCTCGAATCGCTCGTGATCTTCACTTGGGCGTCCCAAGCGTCCGGCCACCACTCGCCCCCAGGCATTTCAATGTCTCGGGGCGAGACTTATGCCCACGGCTCACTCAGGCCCTCATTCCTGCACGCACGCATGCGCCTCTAGGTGGACGCTTCTGTCATTTGCTGGCAACGAAGCGAAGGTGAGATTCCATCCCGAGGTTTATAAAAACATGCCACGAAACGTTCCGTGGTAATTGCCCCGGTGTACGTACAAACGCATGTAGTATGTGTGCAAGTATTGCATAAACATATACATGCATATATATATATATATATATATATATATATGCCATCTCTTGGCTAAAGAATCGGGGCGCTTGGCGACATATTAGACCCACGGATCTCAGGGTAAATTACGTTTCCTCGATAGCTCAAGTGGTTAAGAGCATCCGCCCGGCAAGTGGAAAGATCCGAGGTTCGAGTCCCGGTCAAGGAAATATTTTTACTCTTGTGATCTGTTCGATTCCGCCTTCCCCACCTCTATTGTGTTCGTCCTTTATGTGTGTTCCTATCCCTTTTCCTTATATCTGTTTCTGTATATATGAGTGTATATATATATATATATATATATATATATATATATATATATATAGATATGCATGTCTAAATAAATATGTATGTCTGTATAAATAGATATATATATATATATGTATATATTATATATATATATATATATATATATATCCCTCCTCGGACTACGGCCTTGACGTGGTGCTTGTGTGGACGTGGAAGGGCTTGTGCGTTCCGATGACCCCTAGAGCTGTGCTGGCGGGAGTAATAATTATTGCTCCTGGTAGGGTCACCCTTGCCAGATAGGTCGAAGGTTAGGAGCCAGACGAAAGGTAGTCTGTTCCTCACTGAGGCGGCTGCAATGGCGTCTGACCCCAGTGGGGCGGCCAATAAGTGCTGGTGTCACGTTAAATACACTATTGAGTAAGCCAACGGGAAACCACCTCAATTATCATTACCAAGATTAACATGATGGACTTTAGAGAGATGTTGAGTCCTGGCAACTACGGGGCTCGGCCCAATCGGCCGACACACGACACCTACCGAGCGTGGGAAGCAAGGCTTCCGCGGTCGTCATACCACGAAACGCTTGCAAGGGAAAACCAGCAGCAGCAGGACAGAAGACGCAGGAGAAGAAGACCAAATTAGTTAGAATAGGAACGCGGAATGTTAGGACAATAATGAGGACAGGGAAATTGGAGAATGTTAAGCGAGAGATGGAAAGGGGAAATATAGATATTTTAGGTCTATGCGAGGTGAGATGGAAAGATAGCGGGGATTACTGGAGTGATGAGAATAGAATAATATACAGCGGCGGGGACGACAGCCAACGAGGGGTTGCCATAGTATTAAATGAAGAGGTAGGAAGAAGCGTAGTCAACATAGAGCAGGTAACGGATAGAATACTACTAGTGGAGATAAAAGCAGAACCGACGAACTTAGTTATTATTCAGGTATACATGCCACCGAGCAACCATAAGGAAGAAGAGGTCGATAGGATATACGATCAGTTAGAGGACATGATCGCGTGTGTTCATGCAGGGAAACATTTGATAGTGATGGGGGATTGGAATGCGACGGTAGGCGAAGGAGGAGATGGTGATGCGGTAGGGGACTACGGTTTAGGCACGAGGAATGACCGTGGGGAGAAAGCAGTTGAGTTCAGCAGGAGACAGGGGTTAGTCATCACCAACACTTGGTTTACACACGACAAAAGACACAGGTATACATGGAAAATGCCAGGTGACTCAGAAAGATATCAGCTAGATTATATCCTGGTTAGACACAGGTTTAGGAACAGTGTGATGAATTCCCACAGCTTTCCGGGAGCAGATGCAGACTGACCACAATTTAGTTGTTTTGAAATGTATCATCCGTTTCAAAAAGATAAGGCAGGGGCAGCGGGTTAGAACATAGAACGTAGAAGCATTAAATGGTATGAAAAGGAAGGAGTACCAACAGACGGTAGTGGAAATCGTGGAGGATGGTAAAGAGCTAAATACTATCGAATCAAAATTGGACAGGATCAAGAAAGGGTTATCGAAAGCCGCAAAAGACACTATTGGAACCGATAACGCTGAAAGGACTAGGAAACCATGGATCACAGATGAGATGGAAGAATATAAATACAGAGTTAGGCAAAATGAAGTACAAAGAGTTAAACAATAAATTGAGGCGGGCAACAAATAAAGCAAAAGAAGCATGGTGGAAGATGTAGTGTGAGGATATGGAAAGTTTGCAGAGGAAGGGTGAAATTGGTGCGCTGTACAGCAAAGTTACATCTGTATAGGGTAGTAAGAAAGGGAGGTCTATGCTAACAGGGATAAGGCGGGTAAGATAATAGTTGACGCAGGAAAGATCCAAGAGAGATGGAAGGAATATATAGAAGAACTGTATAGTAAAGAACTTAGACCATCAAAATTAGACAATGAAAAAGAATATGACGTAGAGGAAGATAGCTTGGGTCCAGGCATACTATACGATGACATAGAAAGGGCATTAAGGGAGATGAAACGAAATAAGGCCGTGGGGGTGGATAACATTCCCACGGAACTACTGAAATGTTTAGGTAAATGTGGGAGGAAGAGGCTGCATGGGCTGATTCGTAGTATCTATGAGGAAGGAATCTGGCCGGAAGACTTTCGGAGATCAATTTTAGTTCCTATTCCGAAAAAGGAAAAGGTTGCATCATACGAGGACTACAGGACAATAAGTTTGATATCCCACGCCGCTAAAGTTGTTCTTAGGATCATAAACAAAAGGATAGAGAGTAGGAAAAATGATTACTTAGGGGATAATCTGTTTGGGTTTAGGAAGGGGAGAGGTAAGCATGGAGAGATGGAAGGAATATATAGAAAAACTGTATAGTAAAGAGCTTTGACCAACAAAGTTAGACATAGAAAAGGAACATGACGTAGAGGAAGATAGTTTAGGTGTAGGCATACTCGACGATGAGATAAAAAGGGCATTAAGGGAGATGAAGGTAATTAAGGCCATGGGGGTGGTTAACATTCCCGCGGAACTATTGAAATGCAACAACAAACAACATAGAAACACATGAAAAGATCACTCACACATTATTTCTTAATCATTTCGACCCTTCAGATAATTTTGACGGAATTTGCTCCGTCTTCATCGGGAAATATAGAAGTAATGACTGCTTCAATAGTAGAAGTGAGGGGTGCGAGAGAAAGGGAAGGGGGCCAAGGGAAGGGGAGAACAGGAGGCGGAGGAGGGGTGAGAGGAATAGTATGGGGAGAGGAAAGGGAGAGGAGAGGCTAGAGGGGAGCGGAGATAGGCAAGGAGGGAGAGGGAGGATGTGGAATTGACTCAAAATCGGAAAAGAAAACAATCTGCTCACCGCAACTATTACAACATACGAGACCCAGGTTTCAACTTACAAAGTCGTGATCAAGACCCTGCAAGTCGAAACAAAGGCCAAGCACACCAACACTCATGCGGAAAAACAAAGTATTCGACTCTCCGATATGCATCGCTTCCTCAAAGTGACAATTCGGGCCATTCCCATTAGTGAACGACATTGAGGCCCGGATGCTGATGGGCCATACAGATCCAAATGAATGCTATTTCAAAAGTTTTTAATGCTATAGGTTTATCGGATGTGGGAAGGGACGCTAGGACGGAAACATTGTAACAATGGTTGAAAGGGGTATTATGATGGGAAGCATGTTTAGGGATGGGGAGACCCGCGGACGGGGAGAAGGGATTGCACGAGGCGTAGTGGTTGTTAATCCTAATGTTCAGTGGTGTGGAACATTGTCCTATGTAAAAGGACGGGCGGAGTTTACAGTTTAGAAGATGAAAAACATTCTTGGAAGTGCAAGAGGAGTGGGGGAAGGGCGGGAGAGAGTTAAATGGTGGGATGGAGTGGGGTGGAGTGGTGAAAATAGGGCAGGTTTTACATCTTCCTCGGTGACACGGGTTGGGTATGGCTCTGGGGGTGTGAGGGGATTTTGAGAGCGGCCTGGTGGATTTGAGGATATCTGCTAGGTTGGCGGGACGTTTGAAGGTGACAGAGGGTCATTTGGGAAGAAGGTTGGAGGAAGTGTTGTGATTTTTGAGGATGGGGAACAAGGCTTTCAGGATGAATTTGAGAGACTGAATGCCTGGGAAGTAGGTAGTACAGATTGAGAGAGGCTGGGAGTCTGTGGTTGAGGCAGGCTTGGGGGTGTAGGAATGTTTGAGTATTTTTTTATGGAGGAGAGAATCAGGGTATCCTCGTTGGAGGAGGGAGTGGTGAAGGTTGGTAAGGTATTTGTTAAGGGATTCGGGATGGTTGCAAATACGGTGACCGCGGATTGAGAGGGAGTAAGGGAGGGAGCGCTTGGTATGGGAGGGGTGACAACTGCTGTAATGAAGGTATTGCTGCTTATTAGTAGGTTTAGTGTGAACAGAGGTCAGGAATTTGCTATTACTAAAGGAAATATTGACATCGAGGAAGGTGATCTGAGAGGATGAAATGGTCGAGGTGAAAGACAGAGATGAGGAATCATTGAGTTGGGAGATGAAGGAATTGAGGGAATCTATGCTATGTGGCCATAGTAGAAAGATGTCATCAATGTATCGGAGCCACAGGAGGGGTTGCAGAGGATAGTTTGAAAGGAAATTCTCTTCCAGGACACCGAGGTGGAGGTTTGCATATGAAGGGCTGAATCTGCTTCCCATGGCACAGCCCTGTATTTGGAGGTAATAGTTATTGTTGAAAGAAAAGGAGTTGCGGGTGAGAATGAAATTAGAAAGATCAATGAGAAATTCGGTGCTGGGGATGTGAGGGGTAGGGCGTTTGGAGAGGAAGTAACGTAGGGAAGAAAGGCCTTCTTGGTGAGGAATGGATGTGTGTAAGGAGGTGACATCCATTGTAGCCATAGTAATTTGGGGGTCAGGAGGGAGGAAAGTTGAGTGGAGCAATCTGAGGAAGTTGTAGGTGTCTTTTATAAAGGAGGTTAGAGAGTTAACTAAAGGTTGGAAATAGTAGTCCACGAAGGCGGAAATTCTTTCAGTCGGAGAGCTACGAGAGGAGACTATAGGGCGGCCTGGGTTGTTGGGTTTATGGATCTTAGGAAGAATGTAGAAGTTAGGGGTGTGAGGTTGGGAAGGGGAAAGGAGGGAGATATCCCTGGGGGATAGATTCTCCTTAGGGCCGTTGTCTCGGTTGAAAGCGATTATTTCTTTTTGGAATGCGAGGTTAGGGTCAGCAGGAATATGTTGATAGGAAGAAGTGTCGGAGAGTAATCTGTTATATTTTTGTAGGTAGTCTGGAGTGTTAAGGACTACAACTGTCGAACCTTTGTCGGCAGAAGTGATGACTAGGTTAGGGTTGCGTGTGAGGTTTTTAACTCAGCTATGTTGGCCGGGGAGAGATTAGGTTTCGGGTTTAGAGATTCAAGGAAAGGACTAAATGTTTTGGACAGGAGAAGATTGATAAAGATTTCGACCGGGTGATTTGGAGGGAGCAGTTGAGGTTCAAGGTCGGAAGGTGGACGGAACTTAGTGAGGGCGCTGTATATGTGTGCATTTCATCCTCTCAGATCACCTTCCTCGATGTCAATATTTCCTTTAGCAATAACAAATTCCTGACCTCGGTTCACACTAAACCTACTAATAAGCAGCAATACCTTCATTACAGCAGTTGCCACCCCTCCCATACCAAGCGCTCCTTCCCTTACTCCCTCTCTATCCGCGGTCACCGTATTTGCAACCATCCCGAATCCCTTAACAAATACCTCAACAACCTTCACCACTCCCTTCTCCAACAAGGATACCCTGATTCTCTCCTCCATAAAAAAATACTCAAACATTCCTACACCCCCAAGCCTGCGCTCCATCACTGATGTGAAGCTGCTTTCCAACTTGTCTGCTCTGTGACAGGACTAACGATGTGTTCTCTAGTGGGAATTCAAGATCCCAGCTTGGCAGGAACTCAGTCCGCGGAATCTCGCCAAAAGGATCGAGTGGCGTCTCACGGTCTGGGCGGTTGACCGGCCGGCGGGGCGCGGTGGCCTTGAGACGGCCACTCGGCGGGGGCGGAGGGACGGGGGGGGGCGTGGGAAAGGTTCGAAGGGGATTGAAAAGGGGGGGGGGGCTGTTGTGTCTGATTCGCAAATTATTATAGCTCTGTTAGCCAATCAACGAAGTGATTTGAAGTCGAAGTTGAGAGATCAGAGTGAAAGGTGCGGTCTGAAGTTAAATCATCAGGAAAATAATGTGATTCTCAAGAAGCTAGAACGATTTATTCAGTGGCGTACATCGGATCAGGTGGAATATGACACTTATTCGGATATTATTTGGAGCAACAGAGGACGTGATGGTTGGGTTATGAGAGGAGAAAAAGAATAAATCTAGCGATGACAAAGGGTACTTTGAGAGAGGAGAGAAGTGTTTAGTTTCAGTTCGTGGTAACAGTTCATTCTGAGGTCAAACCATTTTGTACTTCCAAACAACATTGTGAGTGGTCATGCAAAGATATTTCACCTCAGCGTGACGATCAGGTCAATAAGTAATGACCTGAAAGGTGTATATAATTTCAGCCTCTTGGTCTCTGAGAAAAAGGAGAGTTTGGATAAGAGACTTGCATTATGGATTCATAAAAAATGAAGATAGTAAGATGAACTGTGGAGGAGATGAGAGAACGTGTGAGGTGTGAGAGGAGGAGAGAGCATTCCGTGGCGAAGGTGGGACTTAAATGCATGTGTCCGGGCGATATATCGAAGGGCAGTGAAATACTGAATGTACTGAGAAGATGATAGAAGGGAGTGCGCGGGCGTGCAAGGACGGATGGCAGCTGGCAGGGGCGATGGAGAACACGTGAATGCATGCGAAGGAGGGAAGCAGTGCATAGGAACGAGAGTGGAGATGTTCGAGTCCTTTTTAAGTTCACGATGGTTTATATCAGTTTGAAGACTGTGACAGAGGGGACAATGTCAGGCAAGCGAGGAAGGGGCATAAATAGGATAAAAATAGGTTGGTCGTAACGATGGTAGGAAGGAAGCCAGTAGAATAGGAGAAGGGCTTATTTTAGTGCCGTTTGTCAGGTGGTGATTTGTTAGGAGAGGCAATGGAATTATCTTTGTACAGTTTAAAAGGCCATTCCAAACTTCCCTTAACCGGTATAATACTACCAAATACGACTTATAATAAACGAGGTGGTATCATAAAATTTAACTCTTACTAAAAAATAATCGACGTAGAACCTTAATTTTTATTTGCTATTCTTAAGCTTTGTCGACATAAACACCAACCAGAGTTATACATTTCTCTCGGTGTTTCTTGACCATTCGAAGGCCGTCAATATAGAACTCCACAGGTTGCGACGAAAACCATTGTTCCCCGTCTAAAATGACGTAATTTGTGTTATCTCCAACCCTTCAGTGGTCTTATTTGTTATTTTAATAAGAAAAAGTCGCTTGGGGTGGGATCGAGTGAAGAAGGGAGAATGTGGCAAAATTTCAAAGCCACGCCGCTTCGATTGCAGGTCGCGCCGTGTTTGCTTCTGAAAAGGAGTCGGTAATCGTGGGAACTAGCGTGTTGACACCTTTGACATGTACAATTCATCGTGAATATATTCCAAACACTGCCGTGCTAACTAATATTTGTCAAGAGAATTTGGATAGTTGCTCAAAGCGAAGCCAATTGGATAAAGTCCTCTTCACTTTCTTCACTGTCGCAGAATCTTCCGTGATTGATGATCTTCCTGTTCATGGATCTCCTGCGAGGGATCTGTGGCCAGTTTGCAAATTCCTTCTCCACCTCACAACTGTATCACATGGCGAACTATCGTTTCCATGAACAGCCATCAATTCATCATCGATTTTCCAGGCCCTCTTAACCATTCAAATAAAGCAACGGAATCACACTGCAAGCCTCCATCTCGCCTCCTTATTGCGAGCTACCTCAATCTACGGCTTCCTGATACAAAAAATCAACATTAATAGCTGCAATACACAAAATTATGTACATAAGGATCAATCCTCCACTCCGCCCTCGACGCGCCGGTCGAGGGCGGAGTGGACGGACGTGCGGACAACACTCGGCAATTGAGTGGTGCGTCCGCCGCCGTGGGGGCACTTCCACGCTCCTGAGCTGACCTTGCTTCCTTCTCCCCGGGGGGCAGGTGGTCGAGAGCAGAGAGGGAGCGGGGATGGAGCGGTCGACGGGAGCGGCCCTCGCCGCCGCCCTCGTGGGCCTCGCCCTGCTCGCCGGACACGCGGTCGCCGTGCCGCAGTGCGACCATTACGGCGGCCCCGGCTGCCACCCCTTCCTGCCGGCGCCTCCGGGTAAGAGACCCGCCTGCGCCACCCCCGGAGCCACCTTCTGCGAGAAGACGGAGCACTACCCCAGGTGAGCACACGCACTCCCCGGGGGCCACACCTCTTCCTCCGTGTCCCGGACCACATTCCGTACACCATACCCCATGCGTAATTATCGATGTAATATATATATATATATATATATATATATATATATATATATTAATTATATTAATATATACCTGTATATTATCCCGTGAGACCTAACAGTTTTTGAGATTCAGACATAAATTTGATTTTCCATGTTTTCGAAAAAATATAATTTAATTGTTTAATCATCATATTCGAGAGATAAACGAAATTCATTTCGCTCGGCATAGACTAACTATTAACATTAATTTTCCACTGCATTCTTGGATTGCGAGCCATTTTTTGTGGAGGTTTTGCGGGCTATCACACGGTTAGTGCTTAATCATCTGAAAACTGCGTCGCTGATGGCAATTATTCATGGCGGTTGTCTTTTGTTAGTTTAAAGAAGGCGATAGAGGGGGGAGGAGATGGCTCCCTTTGGCGCCGAATTTTGGATGCATAAGTACGCGAGTGGACCTACGCCAGACGCCTAACGTCGTGTACAGGTATATCCGATGGGGATTTCGTAACACAAAGTGGCAAATGTCGTGTATATAGTACATGACAGAGTCTTAGAGGGTTATATAGGTGAGTTTCTTTCAAAAATTGTTACGCCCAACGAAACCAGGAATTTTTATCAGAGTCTATATTTTTAAATAAAGCAAATAAAAATGTATCCATCAAAACCAAAACATACACAATTACTTGACGGTGGACTCAAGGCATGTCGTGGAGGGGCTGATGACGGATCAATCTGGCTTCGGGCGAGGGACTGGTGCTCCCGCTGACATCGAGAGTGGTCCCGATGAGTCGGGATGTCCCGATGCTTCCAAAATGCGAAGCCTTCAAAGAGTGCTCTCGACCCAGAGGTGTCGGGAGTCTCTCATGATTTTAGTGCGCTCTAGAAACTTTTCCAGCTAATTCAGTCGGTGCTGAAGGGTCGAATTATTTAGACGGAGTCTATAAAGGTCTTAAAATGGACGCTGCCGAAATATCTGAGCACTAGAGAGATTCAAAATATAGACCTAAGTAATCATTATGTTTCCCGACACTTCTTGCCATTAATAGTCTCCACCATTAATCCTTAAGCTATCCATCCTCCCCCTTCCTTCCCGCGTCTCCAGAAGGTCAAGCTCTCTCCTCGCCAGCCACCCTTCTCCCAGCTCTGCCCCTCCCCGTGCGGGCGAGGACTGTTTCAACCGACTCCACCCTCGCCTATCTCCGCCCCACCCCTCAACCCCGCCCAGATCAATCCCTGGAATAGAACCAAGGTTTCACTCGTTCATGAACGTGTTTCATCTTTTTTTCTTTCATTCACCAAAGGCTAATTGAAACCGAGCCGGTCTCCATAGCTTAATACCCACCAAGGCGTTAACTTCTACTTAAGCGTGTGTACGTCCTTTCAAAAAAATTGAAAGACGCGTATTATCTTGATCTTATATTGAGCAAAATAATGCATATTATCGTGAATCAAGTTTGATGCGATGGTTATCAAATGCTGTTTACCCGTTCCGCGTCCGCTGGCGGGCCGTCACCCAAGTCCATCGCGGCCCATTCCCCCGAAGCGACCTCAATCGAACTCGCTCGTTTTAATCGATCCGTTCACCCATTCCGGATCGGGAGAGCGCGTGCCTTACACGCCGCCCACTCCTCCTTTACCGGTGACCCAATCAGTCATCGCCGACAGTCTTGAACGTGACCCGGATTTTGATTAAGACATTGCCTGCTCATTGCCTTCTTGATTATTTCGTTCGCTGCTGATCCCACTTCCGAGGCGGTTAATACAGGGTCGCACCCAAAAGTGGTAGGACTGATTTTTTACAAGAATTTTATTGACGATATACTTACATTGACTTAATAATCTTCAAAGTATGCTCCTTGAGCTGCTACACACTAAGTATAACGTTGCTCCCATTCCCCGTACGCCCGCTGGAAATTTTCTTTGGGGATGCCGTTGATGACCCTTGTCGAAGCCTCTTGAACGGCCTTTATCGAGTCCAAACGTCGTCTTTTGAGCTATCTTTTCATCGGGGGGAAGAAGAAGACGTCCGGTGGTGCCAGATCGGGAGAATAGGGCGGGTGCGGCAACGTGTCAACGCCGTATTTGGCCAGGAGCTGTCTGACGACGAGCGCGCCATGGCTCCCATTTTCGGCACCATCTTGGCGCACACCTTGCGCATGGCCAATTCCTGTGAAATAATGCGTTGGACGTTGGATGCAGACAGACCCAACTGGTCTGCAATTTTTTCACTGGTCAAGCGTCGGTCTGTGTTCAGCAGTGTCCTCACTCTGTCCACATTCGTGTCGGTTCTTACCGTCGACGGCCGTCCGGAGCGATGGCCGTCTTCAACGAGCTCCCTACCATATTTAAACAAATTGTGCCACTCAAATACTGTGGAACGGCTTAAGGCAGTGTCCCCATAAGCCTGCTTGATAATATCGGGGGTCTCAGTTGCCGTCTTCCCGAGTTTCGCACAAAACTTCACGGAATAACGTTGCTCTAAATTCAGATTCATTTTGTTTTTCGACGCGGACAAAAAACTTGCTTCGCTAAAAACGGTGTCCTCACTCAACGACAGCCCGCAGGCGACTGAGATTGGTGTCGGTCTGTTTCTAAGAGCCCCCTCCACCTTACCCTGCCAGGTAGACCCCCTCCACCGCTCCGTTCGCGCCAGAGAAAATCAGTCCTTCCTGGTCATCAGCGAACCTAACTGATTTTGCGAATTCCCCGCCCACTTTCATTCCTACCTCCAGTTCTTCCCATGCCTCTTTAATCATTTCCTCTGCATACAGGTTGAACAGCAACGGTGATAATGGGCAACCCTTCCTTACACCTCTTCCTAACACTGCCCAACCGGACTCCCCATTCCCCACTCGCACCTGAGCAGTCTGAGACATGTACAGGTTGCGGATTAGCCACCTTTCCCTCCAATCTATTCCTATTTTCTGCAATATACTCATTAGTTTTCCCAATTCACTCTATCAAACTCTTTTTCAAAATCTACGAAACAGGCAAATACCTCCTGGTTGTGTTCTATATTCCTCTCGATTAATAATCTCATTACTGCAATGGCATCACGCGTACCTCTCCCCTTCCTAAACCCAAAATGATCATCCCCTAAGTAATAATTTGCCCTACTCTCTATCCTTTTGTTTATGATCCCGAGAACAACTTTAGCTGCGTGGGATATCAAACTTATTGTCCTGTCGTCCTCACATGATGTAGCCTTTACCTTTTTCGGAAATAAATAATATATATATATATATATATATATATATATATATATATATATATATATATATATATATATATATACATATGTCTATAAAAGTAAAAAATACACACAGACACATATGTATATATACATATTGTCATATATGTGTATGTATATATATATATATATATATATATATATATATATATATATATATGAAAGGGGTATGGGCTGGGAGGGAGGTGTGGAGCAGGGAATGCTGGGAGGGAAATTAAAGATGGCGGTTAAGGGTGGGAATTTAGAAAGAACGGGAAGCTAATATGTAGGTGGATTCACGAGTTCTCACCTCTATATTGGTGGCTGAATTAGGTAGGGATTCTAGGATGCTTAGAGCAAACCTCTGGTCGAATGTAAGGTTGTGGGAATCGGCGTGTGAAGGGATAGGAAGCGAAGAGACTGATGCAGAATTGCGGGAGTACCGGTGATTATTCATTCGAATGGATAACGGGGTAATGCATTCGCCTACGTAAAAGGAAGTGCAATGTTTGCATGGCAAAAGATAAATAATGATTTTTGAGAGGCAATTAGCGTGGGAACGAGGTGAGGGCGCCATGAGGGGATGTAGGGAGAGGGGAGTAGACCTAATAAGAAGACAGGTTTTACATCGGGGGCGGTTGCAAGTAGGGGAAACATTAGGAAATATGTCTCGGGGGGGGCGCCAAAGGGTTGGTGGATCTTAGAAGGTTTTTGAGATTGGCGGGTCGCCCTATCTGGCATGGGTGACCCTACCAGGAGCAATTATTATTATTCCTAGGAGCAATTATTATTACCCATGGAAAAAAAAAAAAATATATATATATACAGGGTTCGTCCGGAAAATAAGTGTACTGACTCCTGGGCTGGGCGCGCCGCTCCAGACGCGCCCAGCACCGCTCTGACGGGCTGCGATTGGAGGGGGGTATGTTGGCAAGCGACGCTGAAAAAGGCAGTCGGCTCTGAGCTGTGGTGTAGTGAGGAGCTCTGTTAACGCGAACCTCCACGCTCGACCCACGTCACGGAACGCGATGCCGAAGTTTTTGGAGCACCGTTATTCCATCAAATTTGCGGTAAAGCTTGGGAAATCGTCGGTATGATTAACCAGGCTTACGGGGAGTCAGCCATGTCCAGAAACATGATCTTTCGGTGGCACAAGATGTTCGTGGAGGGCAGAGAAGAGGTCGACGACGAGTCTTCGAGAGGTTCCCGATGATGCCTTCGCGGGAGCGTTCCAGGAATGGGAACGCCTCTGGAACAAGTGTATCGACTCACAAGGGTACTATTTTGAGGAATATTAGCTTAAGATATGTAAAAGTGTAATAATTTTTTTTCCTGAGCTCATTACACTTATTTTCCGGACGAACGAATATATAAATATATATATATATATATATATATATATATATATATATATATATATATATATATATATATATATATATAACGATTGTACGGAAAAACTCATACGAGCGGCACAATAATGGGCTGACACAACATAACACAAATAGAAAAGAATAGACACATATAAAAGAACACTTACACGGTAAATTGTTCGAGCTTTCGGCCCTCTCAGGGGCCTTCTTCAAGAGAGACTCATATATATATATATATATATAGATATATATATATATATATATATATATATATATATATATGGGGCGTTTATCTCAGTATTAATTTGCGTAAACTTTGAAAAATCTGGGTTGGCGATTGGACACCTTTCCCCTGTCTTTCTAAAACTACTCATCCCGGCCTTCCATCCGCCACTCGCACCTGAGCTGGCTGAGGTCTGCAGAAAATAAGTTGCCTCACTTTCCAATTGACTTCTGTGATGCATTCATTAATTCTATAGACTTCATTGAACGCCTTCTCGAGATTCACATAGCAAAAAAATACATTCTCATTATACTCTAGTTTAATTTTATTGCTGACCTCATTACTGCAGTGGCATCACGCGTGCCTCTCCATTTCCTAAACCCAAACTGATCATCCCCTAAATAATCACTTGCCCACCGCTTCAACCTCACCACAAAACACTGATGATCCTGAGAACCACTTCAGCTGGGCGTCGTATCAAAATAAATGTTCTTAAATCATCGCATACGGCTGTTTATGGGGATGGGACACTCATCTGAGAAAACCTTTCGACTACATTCCTCCCTCATCAATGCTACGAATTAGTCCCTAAATATCTCTTCCTTCCACGTTCTCCTAAACTTTTAATTAGTTCCGCGGGGGTGTAGTCCATCCCCGCGAGCTTAATTCATTCCCATTCCCTCGACGCTTTTTCTGTCTCGCAATCGAGTAGACATGGATCTAAGCGGCTCCATCTATGACATATCCACCGTTTACATACGTGCGTAGGCTTGCTGGTCTAATATCCCAACCATATAGATTCTACCCATCTCAGTTTTAATATTTCCTTAGCCAATCAATATTTTTCTTGAGTATTCGTTATTAGTTTGCACGGTTTTTCACTTTTTACCTCTTAATAGATATTTAAACTCTCTGTACAGCGCGCTCATTGCACCTTTCCTTTGTATGATCTCCATGTTTTTACATTGTGTCCACCACCATCCTTCTTTCGCCGCATTAATTTCCCACTTCATTCCCACTTTCCCACTTTCAGTTAACTTAATTAACTTCTTCGCACTTTCTTCTGCCCGATTCTGAGTTTAAATACTTCCATTTCACTTTTTCATTTATCTTGTTAAGCATCTCGTCCGTAGTCAAAGGTTTGTTTCCAAGTCCTTTTCTTTTAGCCATTATTTCGTTAGCTGCTTTCGGTATGCCTTTTTTGAAGCGTTGCCATCTTTCTTTTTTCTACCTGCACTTCTATCCTCCATCGTCAAATGTTTCTTTGCATAATTCTACTCTTTTTTTCATTCCTTTTAATCCTTCTACATTCCATTTTCTCTGTATCTTCGCTGAAATTTCCTCTTGGATATGACGTTACGCTTCATCACTACTTGACGTCACCCTAAATTATCATCTGTATCCGCATCCCGTCCCAAGAGACTATGCTAATTGATCACGCTGTTCCTATATCTATGCCAAACCATAATATTCGAGACCCGCGGTCATTCCTTGTTCGTAAACCCTAGTCCCCTACCTCTCTGCCATCTATTCCCTTGCCTGCTGTCGCATTCCTATCCCCCAGTTGAGATTGGAATGTGACGGTATGGGACGGAAGTGTTTCCCTCTGGGAACACCCGCAATTATGACCTCTAACTTATCCTGTACCCTGTCGATTTCTTCCTCTTTATGACTGTTTGGTGGCATGTACGCCTGAGCAATGACCGAGGTACTAATAATATTTTATTAATCACAGCAAAGCTGTTCATGTTTTAGGGAAGCATGGTGGTTAAGGAAGCGTAAAAACAACGGTTGGTTCATTCAAGCGTATACAGTTCATATGAGCAGCAACCCCAGTTCCCAACCAGAAGGTGACTGCCAAGAGGGCAGGGCGGTTTTCAACCACATGTGCGCATGTGTGTATACCTATCGTAGTTTCCCCCTTGTGAGGTCCAGTTTCGCTCTATGGTCCACTGATCGCGCCATACTTACCATTTCTCCTCCTATTCGTACACCACTTCCTATCTTTTCCTGCATCTAGTCATCTGCCTTCTTGACATACGTCTTTACTCGTTGAATATCAAAGGCGATAATGAGCAGCCCTACCATAATCCTTTATCTTCTTCATTTAGCCTATTTCACCACGTTTAATCACTGCCGACTGCTCTCATCTAAAGGGTGTGGATCTATCTCCCATCGTTGTACTTCATTCCAATTTACTTTAAGATGCGGGAGACCATATTTCACTTTTCAAAGGTTTATTCCAGATTGAGGAATAAGATGAATGTCCGCTTTTCCTATTCCTCTGCCTCTTCTAGAATTGATGGGTTCTCAATTAAATACTTCCCCATTTCTTCTCCATTCTTTGGTACTTCATTCTAAATGTCAGAATCTGTTATCCATGTGTCGTCGGTCTGATTTTGCTGACTATTTCTCTTTGGATAAAGAACGATTACATTCTTCCTCAAGTGCGCCAATATTCCTCGTCTCATGTACATTTCACGAATGAGGTTGGATGCCTGTGTCACATTCTTTTATCATGAAATTTTTATTTCGTTTTGAAGGCAAGGATTTCGATCTCTTGATGCCTTTTTTATTCTTAATTCCTTCATTGGAGCGTCAAATTCAGATCTAAATGTGCATGGACTTTCTCATCATCGTCGTCGACGGCGTCGCCTTCGTCTACTATTCTTGCATGCATTTCTTCTCCGTCATAAAAATTCTCCAAAATACTTTTTTAGTCTCCTTACTTTGCTTTCATATTCATTGAGAGTCTCACCGCCGCTAGTCCGAATGGCATTGAATGAAATGTTGCCATAGTTTTGAGGGTGAGCGTCGAAACCATGGCAAAAGAGTCAATAAAAGCCATTCTGTGGAATCGTTGTTTCTGTTATCAAGTTGAAAAATGTTATACCAAGGCATCGTTTTTATCGCAAATAGTCTTACTGAATAAATATTTATTTTTAAGAGAGGAAACGAGTACTTTTTAATTTCATGATTATACTATTTTAGCAATCACCTAGGAGACGACCACCAAGGTAATAGCTAAATTTACTTAACTTAAACTAATTAATATAACTTGGATCCTTTTTTACTAATAAGTCAAAGGTCATGTTCGCCTAACTTTGTAGGAATGGACCCTCAATTGCCCTGGCTGCGGCCATAATTAAATGCTGAAGCAACTCATTGGCATGTCGGATATCGCCTTATACATACGAGTACAGTTCATTTATCTTGCGGATCCGTAACTTCCCGGAATGAAGTTAGTTCCTTTCCGATTTCCTTCTTGATTTAGTTGTGCATTATAGTGGACTACTGCTTCAAAAATCAGAAATCTTTTTATTTTTGTGTGATATCCTAGTTGTACAATGTGACCTGAAAATCTCCCTCACTAATATATGTAGCAAGCCATCGAGAGTCACCTTCATGTTTCCCACTTAGCAGCGAAGTAGTAAAGGAGAGCTCGGATCCATCGTCGCCTTCTCCGGAGCCATTCAACTCAAATATATACATTTGAATTAGATGAAAGGAGACTCGTTGCTATTCAACATACCTGATGACGTTACGCTGAAACGAAACCTAAGTCGTAATAAAAATATTTTATGTGGAAAAGCAACTTGTCTTATTTCATCTTGAAGGGTTATCTCCATCTTACGCGTGAAACTGTGTTATTTGAATTGGACTGAGAGGAACACGATACGATGGTTGCCGAATGTGTTAAATGACTGGGATCGGAGCGACCCCATCGCCAATCCAGGCGAAATGAATACTTCCCGGCAAGATAAACTCGAGACGCCCGAACGACCGTCCGCCAACACTCGCTCCCGAAGACGCATGCGTCGCCATTCCCTCCTCATTTCACGCACAAGTGAGCGGCGCACGTGTTTTTAAGCTTCGATTGATTTATATTGTTCTCACGATGGGGGAAATTTATTCTTATTAATGGCAGCCTACCGGCGTAGGTGTGTTTTGGATGGATACGCAAGGCTACCACCGCCACATTTTTATGCCTCATTTAACACGACACACCTCGGCACCCTTTACGACAGTAAACCCTTCAAATCCGAGCGTCTCTCCATTTTTTCCTTCCAAAATGTCTAATCTGTTCCTCCCCACACCTCATCTCCTCGCCTCTAGATCCAATATCCCATCGCCATTCAAAATATTCCGGATACAACTTTCCGACATTCTTTGGAATTCTTCCAACAGCCCAATTTCCTCCTCCTCTCTATTGTTTTTCGCGCGCGCCCGTTTTCTTTTTTAGAAAAAAGGTTCCACCATTGGCCGCCAGGAGCGCGAATCCTCTGTTTACATTGGTCATTGTCTTGCGAATGATCACCCTATTCCTTTTTTCGCTAGTTCCTGTTGTTAGGCGCGAGGACCTTGTGGACACATTGAATTTGGTTCGCATTATATTGGATACATTCTTTTTATTAACGTGAAAATGTAGAAAATTAATTCCTTAAGGGGGCGGCAGACATTGACTATAGCGTAGGGCGGCAAATGGGGTTAATGCGCCCCTGGGCACCCCCTCTGGCGAATGCGAGTCCAACCAGGCGCAAAGTGGTTTGGCGCGTGCTGCCCCCGACGCGTGCCGAAGCAACCTTCGGATGCATCGCTCGGCTGACGATCGCTCAATTGAACTCGAAGGGGACCGAGAATTGCGTTCGGGAAGTGTTTGCCCTCCCTATCCCCCCGTGGCGGTCTCTTCGGCGAATGTGAATGCGGCAAAAGGCCTCTGAACATGGCGGGAACCCTGGCGCCATGCAGCATTTGGGCCGGTCGTTGACATCCATCCCTTCCGAGCGACGCGCACCATTCGGTCAGCGCTGCCGGGGAGCGTTCCCATCCGACTCGCCGATTGGTCATTCCACCGATGCCTGAGGAGGCTATCACGAAAATTCAATAGTGGGAAAGTTCTCCAAACCCCTTCTTATCACATTACGATAACATCTGCCAACCTATTTGTGATTTTCTAGGGAGTTAAACATATCAAAATATAGATTCTGATTCTGTAGCGTATTATGAAAGATATAGCGTGAAACATTCATTCATTAGTACACGAAACCATGGAAGCCACTACTGGGGTGTATGGCAGGGGTTTATTACACACCAGACTGCTTTCGACCCAAAATAGTATCCGCCCCTAGCGCGTTCGGACAAGATTATTCTGGCCCCTGTTTATTGTTATTGTTTGTAAATAATACTTTTAAGACTGGAGAGGAAATAACTTGAAATACTGTTTCCACACTTAATTTCTCGAATTTTATTTACATTATCTCTCCTGGCCCTTCTGCAGGAAATGTTGAAAATGATGTTGAAAATGATGTTGCCATGATGTTGAAAATGCATTATTAGCCCCTATGATGGGGCTAATAATGCATTTTCAACATCATCGCAAAAGAGACATCCTTCTAATTAATGCGAGAGATTTAACTTGTAATTAGCCTTCCCTCTCTGAGTGATTCCCGACCCAGCTCCTCTAATAATTTTGATACGCTACTCGGTGTATTATTACTACATTTTGCAAATCTAAATGGTTTTTTCTCCATGTAGGGCTCGAGTGTTTGTAATTGTCTATTGTTATATCAGTGTTAATTGTCCTATGTAAAGCCAAAGTACTGTTTTCGGATTAATTTAATAGATCAATTTGTTCATGGTTTTAATATAGCCTTGGCTATATAATTTATTTAATATAGGCTTGGGATGCGTTGACTTTGCTCACGGTGGAGTGAATTAAGTTGACAAAGCAGTGGACCATGCAAAATTGAAAATAGAACGCGCTGCGCTCCAAAACCACTCGTCTTTAAATCTCGGAAACATTGGATCTGAATCCTTCCATTGAAGATTTAAAAATTGAGTTGTTATTGCTTTTATAATTGGTACTACTGAGTGAATATAAAATGAGCGTTGCTACGGTCGTGAAGCAATGAAAAACGAAATAAAAGCAGAGGCCGTAAACTTTACGGTCTCGGCTATTTCGTTTTTCATTGGTACTACTGAGTTCATGTTCAGCACATACCAGGCACGTCTGGTTCAATAATAATTACATTCCACACACTGCGCCCGTGAATTCCTTCGCCCGAAATGAAGAACAATTCAAATGGAGGAAAGACGCGACATAAGTGAAGTTTGTCGGGCAGTCGAATGGGGAACAGAGCGTGCGGGATGCTGGCGGAGAGCAAGCTGGACTCGTTGAACGCGCGACGTTTGAAAGCAACTCATCGAAGCGAATGCCACCACGTCTGTAGCTGGCTGCTATACTGTGACTCCCCGCAAATCGTTTTATTACGTCGTCGTCGGCTTGTGGCTCTCGGAGACCGTTTCTCTTCTCTGAATCCTTGCGAGACCCAGAACGCTATCGAATAAACAAAACAGCGGCGCTGAGGACTGCTTTCTCCAGGAATGATCCAGTGCTGCGCTCATGGCATTTTCCTCCCCATTCCACGCCACCAGTCTTTTCGCTAAATTCGCGTGTTGATCCAGAGGACAACTCCTGAGCAGTCCCAAGGCTTCAATCATTCAGTGCATATTGAATCATCATTTAGAAGATTATTCGGGTCTCCCACCTAATCTTGGAAAACATTATTCGCCGGGAAAGTACCAGATCATTCTTCATCATTTAGAAGTTTGAAGAAAATAATTCGTTCTTATAATGCAACAATTTCAAAGTGTAAAAATCATACGCCTCAACCGGTATTCGAACCTCCGATCCCCCTTTCTCCGGCCGAGTGCTTTGGCCAGTGAAACTACCGAGGGGTAGTTTCTTCTCTTTCGCTCCCAAATTGTGGGGACTTTAAAATAATAAGATGTTATGACGCATTTTATCTTACGGCATTTCGTCTTATTCCTTCGGAGCCGCCACCATTTCCTTGTGCAAGAGGACGCCCCGGAACGCCTTCAGACGATGTACCGTACGTACAATGCGTCATAACATCTTGTTCCTTTAAATACCCAAAAATTTGGGAGTGAAGGAGTATACTCCTCGACAGCTTACTGGCTAAAGCACTCGGCCAGGCATCGAGGGATCCGGGTTCGAATCCCGATTAAGGCGAGTGATTTTTACCCTTTGAAACTGTGGTATTGTAATGCAAATTAGCGGATGACTCTGTAAAAAGTTACTGTCGCGGCATCTCCCGCCGTTTCTTGGAATTTATCACGGGTAAAATTTTTAATTATGATGAGAGCACAAAGAAATTTCATCTGCAGTGAATAAACATAATAAGTGTGTCCTTGGTGCCAATTGCCGCGGCGCGCACCCATTAGCTTCTTTCGCCCATGACCCCTCACTATTTCTTTCTCATAGCACGCACTCCGTCACCCTTTCCTCTTAGCACGCGCTCTCAATTCTTTAGCACGTGGCTTTGCACCATAGTGGTCCAGTTCCTTGTAATTTTTATTTTTCTGTATTAATTTTCTTCCTTTGTTAAATTTCCCCTTACGTTATTCGCCACGTTTTTCTTGATGCTAAAAACCACCTTAGTTCAGCCGTCCGTCACTGATTTTAATTTTGCTTCATGCGATGACATTTGTCCATAAAGCTGATTTTTTTTAACCTTTCAGCTTTTATTTCCCTTCTCCACATGAAGGAATGCCAACAATTCACACGCCAAATCAACGCTCGCCTTATTTAACTCGTACTTACGAAATATACTTGCGGTCTCTTACGTGATTTTCTGCACTAATGCGCGCAGTCAGACACAAATGAAGACTAAAACTCTTCACGTTTTCGAGATAAATTCGCCTCAGATATTATGTTACCATGTTGTTTCTATGGAATATGTGGTCAAGATATTGATGTATTTCGAGTGTTTCTGGAATTTCCTCGACTCTTGTTTGTCTGACTCCGTTGGTCGACAGACGTGTACAACCAATCGCACCTTGTTTTGTTTATGCATCTCTCCGCGAATGAATTTAGAATTCCGATCACGCTTTGTGAAGACTTGATCCATTTGTTTGCGTAGACCCTCCAAACCAGATTCCCATAGCGAACCGGCTTTTCCCGCTTATTATGGCTCCGTTGCCCATTCCACTTCAGATTTGTTTTTCTTACTCCCCAACACATACTATATGTACTTTCGCCATCCTCGCGCATTCTTTCGTGTATTTAGGCTTTAATTTGTTATTCTTTTTTAATGGTGACCTAATAGCGAGGTGCCAGAATTACCACGACTCCGGAAAATGGGAAGGAAACATTATAAATAGATTCGCATAATCTGAAAAGTTAAGAAAATTCCTCAGGAATATTTGATTCCGAATCGAGAGTTACTTCCGCGAAAGCATTAAAGGCTGTCCTTCCGTCCATCTTCATTTCAACAACAACCATGCACAGTTCAGCTTCGTCGAGAAATTTTTTTATCGTTATTTTCTCGATTCTTTCCTCCAAAATGTCCCTTTTTATCTTATTGTTCACGAGGTATTATTCCACGGACTCCCACGAGTCTCACCCTTAGCTCGCAGGAGGGCGTTCTGAATCGTTAACGAAGCTCCAAGGATACGTTCGGCGAGCCAGGAATCCGCCGGAGAGATCCGCTGACCGCAGTGCCAAGAAAACGATTACCTCGAAGGGGTGTCATCTCTTCCGGATTCACGTGGAGACGCCCCGAGTTCGACTTTAGCCTTGAAATTCCATTGTCTCCCGCCTCGAGGGCAGTCTCCTTCGCTTTTACTAAACATGGCCATCGTCTTATGGGACATTTTATTATCTGATCGGCCATTGGACGCCGTCATCCTTGTCGTTTTGAGACACGGTAGCCTGTATTTCGGCTCCTCACCCGGAGGGTCCCGGTTCAAATCCCGCGGGAGATGGCTATGGCTATTTCCATCAAAAAATCCAACTAGTGCGATTATTGTAGCCATAATGGGAGAAATTCGCAAGCCTTTTGAAGCTCGACAAGTGCGAGGTGAAATATGTGCCCTCGCCTATCGAACCAACCTCCGATTCGACCAATGCGATAAAATTGAATCGGTACCGTTCCTCACCTTTCAATGCAGACGTGTTGAGAGGTGTGAACGATCCTCCGATTGGTGTGCCGTGAATCCTCTTCCACTCCGAGGATTGCAATTCTGCCTCCGTGGAGACGAAGGATCGGATCGCGGGGCCGAAGGGAAAGTGAACGTTCAAGTGTTGACGTCTCAGTTCGAGGGAAACGCACTCTCCTCGGCGCAAGAGGGCAGAACGTGTGGCTTCCGCCCCGAGGGACCCGGGTTGGCCTCCGGGCGATGAGAGACGGCCGTAGCGTTCGGCTTCCTCAGGGCTTCGTGCAAATCCGCGGAGGAATCGTCCGCTCGTTAACCCTCTGGTCGTGCGGCGATTTTCTCGCGCGGTACTTTTCCTCTCGGAATCACGTCCGTCCCTCCTCGCCGTCGTCAACCGGACTCCCCTCAGCAGTCGGAGGGATGGATCTTCATTTGGGCGAAATTGAGACCAAATGGTCCCTTCTTCCAGGGAGCCCTCGTCGTAGCCTCCTGCTCCTTCGCAACGCTCTCCCAGAAGACTCCATCCCTTACAATACCCCGCACTATCCCGCGCAATAATCTGCCCTTGACTTTTGGCAGCATTTGGCGAATGTCAGTTAAATGCGTTGATTTTCCAGGTTTCCAAGTATTTTTTCATTTCATTCAAAATTGTTGACTTCTCGTCATTTCTACAAGTCGGTGTGTTCAAACGTCATCCTACTGTATCAGTGTCTTGGGGCAGGGAGGAAACGTAGACGTTGGGCGGAAATCCTGTCAAGATGGAGGAAGACATCGGCGCCAGATACGGGCCTCCAAGCACCCTACTCTGCCCGCACTGATGTGGCGAGTTCAGACCAGAATACAAGTTCTTGCTTATTCACGAGAATCGGAGGCCTTTTTTTCTCGCTTTCGAATCAAGTTTTGAGGGTCTTATGCAATTTCGGTGGAAGAGGGAGGTCAGTGCGGGCGCTAAATAGCGCAGTGCGTTCTCTGGGTTATATTTGGGACCGGCGAGGGGGGCGTACGCCTGCGGCCCCCCTCTCTGCTCCTCTCCGTTCTCGGCGGCGCATTCGGTCTTCTCCGTGGAGTTCCAATTCACTCGACCCTTCGTCTTACTATTCCGGATGACAGGGCGTCTGATTGGTTCGCTCACTTGAATTAATCAGGCGCCCCATTTTAGATGTTTCTTTCTTCTGTTCACTCGCCGGTCGTCCGTGTTTCCGAGCTGTCGTCAGTTTCCTTCATCATGGACGTACAATTCCATTTCTCTACACTTGTTATTGTCAGTATTTGGCGTACTTCCATGCCTTATTTTCGCCAATTTATACTTGTCATGAATTTTATAATCTTATTTCTCAGTCTAATTTGTCAATTTGTGGCCCGGAAAACTTTTTAAACCGCGCCAAGTGCCCAGCGTAGAGATACCCAAACATGTAAGCGAAAGTGTTTTTCACCTTCCATTTATTTGGACAACATCGTATTAACCTCTAACAACTTTAAATTGATACTTGGTGAAATTATTCGAGATGAAAGCATAGTATTTAATCAAATTAATAATAACACTTAATAATAATATTGCTAATAATTAATTTAATGATGAAATGGTTATATTTAAAATTTCCCACTGCGAAAAAGGTTGATGGAATACTTAAGCAGCTAACATTATAATTGATCGTAAGACTTCAAAATGTTTGCTGTGATTACAAGTATCCTGTTTAGGTCAACACAACACTGAGGTACGTAGTGAATACAATTAATAAGGCATTACGGGAGTGCCAACCCTCCCATGTTTTACTTTCCTCGGCTGCCCAATCATTCGTTAATGGTTTGTAAATTTATCTCTCCGCTATTACAAAGGATATCCAGGTCATAATATCCATCATAAACTTCGTCACAAACAATGTTTGAGGCAAAACGGAAAATATTTTTTTTATTTTTAATGTTACAATAACTATAAATAGAGCACGGCGTCCCTCCTGGAGATCTACAAAAAACAATTTTACCGATTATTATGCTGTTAAAGTTTGAATTTTTAATATATTCTATTGTTTCAGGCTTCACTTCGTGGAAGTATTCAATATCCATGCTAAAAAGAAAGACTCGTACTTTTCCACAGATTTTATTAAACGGTACAAGGCGTTTCAGCGACTTGCGGGATCATCAGGTACCTGTACCTGATGATGCCGCAAGTCGGTGAAACGCCTTGTACCGTTTAATAAAATCTTGCGGGATCATCAGGTACCTGTACCTGATGATGCCGCAAGTCGGTGAAACGCCTTGTACCGTTTAATAAAATCTGTGGAAAAGTACGAGTCTTTTTTTTAGTATGGATATTGAATTCTTAACTTTGAATTTTTACATGAGAGAAAGCATTTTAAACAGAACATTTGGCTGACTAATTAGTACATTAATGCAACAATTTCAGAGTGTAAAAATCATTCGCCTTGACTGGGACTCGAACCCAGATCCCTCAATATCCGGTCGAGTGCTTTAGCCACTTAAGCTACCGAGGCGTCCCCTTAAACTCTGAAATTAACTCTAAAAGCACTCGACCGGATATTGAGGGATCTTGGGTTCGAATCCCAGTCAAGGCGAATGATTTTTACGCTCTGAAATTGTTGCATTGAAATGCACATTAGCGGATGACCCCGTTAAAAGTTACCGTTGCGGCATCTCCCGCAATTTCTTTGGAATTTAGCACATTAATATTTGTTTCCACATTTTCTGCAAGAGCAAAATGACAGGCAACTCATTAAACGCAGAAAACATTTCCCAACGCGAAGAAATTGGACGGAGTACACACACACGTGGTCAACATTACAAGTCCTCCTGAGACTTCGCAAAATTGTGTCGTGGTCACGCGTCAACACCAACGAAAATCTCCTTCTATGATCACCTACATATGAGGAGCCTTTGTACCGAATAATATCCGTGTGGTCACTTCATTCCGGGTCATACGTAAAAGGTCTCTGGTTTCTTTCTCTTTTGCTTACCCGCCGCTCATTCAAGCACCTACTCTCGCCATCGTTTCAGATTCTCTCTGACCCAGTTACGTCTCGATGAAATCACTTCGGCGAATCCATCGTCTAACCCCACGTCCACCCACGCACCCACCCCTACCTCTCCACCACCCCCTCCCCCACTCCCCAGCCGGATCCTCGTGAGCTGGTTCGGCGTTGTCCGCACCTCCCGTGCCACCGACACACACATGACTGTGTAATGTGTTTGCGCGAAGATGTGTATGTATATATATATACATATATATATATATATATATATATATATATATATACATACATACATACATACATATATACATACATACATATATACTACACACATACTATATATATACATACATATATACCTGTATATACATTATATATAATTGTGGTTTTTATGCGACAACTAAGGTCATTTGCGCAATTAGGGAGGGTGGAGAAATCCGGAGTCGGCATTATCCTACTCTTAAAGGCACCAAGAGGCCCGCGGCTTAACGTCCCATCCGATGGGCGTCGTACTACTTGAGGTGCTTTGTGGAGAGTATTTGGAGTGACCAAGTATTCTATACAAAGCACCTCGAGTAGTGATCGGGGTACCGCTGAAAAATATTTGTTTCCAGGATTTGAACCCGGACCCTCTCGGTGGGAACCCTGGACGTTAGCCACCGTACCATTCGATCCCCTCATATATATTTATAAATATCTATTTATCCCTGTATTTATAAATATGTATATATATATATATATATATATATATATATATATATATATATATATATAAAATATCTTCGAAATGGAACGCTCTTCGGCGACACACAAATATATAAAAAACACAGATGTAGATTTTTAGAATATAGAGACACAAAGAAAGGACACTCACAATTTGTTATTTTACGTTTCGACAGCACGGCTGTCGTCTTCAGATTCTGAAGACGACAGCCGTGCTGTCGAAACGTAAAATAACAAATTGTGAGTGTCCTTTCTTTGTGTCTCTATATTCTAAAAATCTACATCTGTGTTTTTTATATATTTGTATATATATATATATATATATATATATATATATATATATATATATTACATATATATATATTTTTTTATTAGGTAATCTACCGGTTAAGGCAGGTTTTTGGATGGACACAGCTACTAAATAAAACATTTTGTGACTCCTAAAAAAACAAAAAATCCAGTATCCTACTCTGCGTCAGGTCCCCCTTCATCTCTGAGTACATTCTTTCTCCCTTCATCCCGTCCAACATCCCTATCCTGTTCCTTCCCTTTCCTCGTTTGCCTAACATTCTCCCCTCTATTACAGTCTTCAACATCCCACTGCTGGTCAATAACCCCTTCATCCACTTTTCCTGCCTACATAGGATTTCTCCCAACAAACACCTCTCTTCGCTCAACATGCCAAGCACTTCCTCATTTGTTTTCTTCTCTGTCCTTTTCACCTTCTCCATTCTTCTCCACACTCACATTTCAAAGGCCTCAAGTCTACGTCTATCCTCCTGCCTCAATGACCACGTTTCCGCGCCGTACATAGCTACGCTCCATATCACAGTTTATACGAGTGTTTTCTTAACATCCTTACTCAAAGTCCCTGTCATCAACTCCCTCCTTGTGAAAGCCTCTTTGCCTAGCGCAATTCTTCTCCTTACGTCCCTACTACTTTGACCGTGTTGGTCCAAAACACTTCCGAGACACGTAAACTGTTCTACCTGCTCTAGTTTTTGCCCTCCTATTTCAATGTTTAGGTTAGCCGTTTTCTTTCTATAAAATCGCAAAACCTTTGTTTTATTAATATTGATTCTCATCCCATACCTGTCGCACTGAATTTCCAATTCACTAAGCAATGCTTGCAGCCCCTTGGCTGACTGACAAATTAGAGCTTGGTCATCAGCGAACCTAACTGGTTTTAGGAATTCCCCGCCTACTTTCATTCCTACCTCAAGTTCTGCCATGCCTCTTTAATCATTTCCTCTAAATACATAGATTGGAGGCTTTCGCAGCTGTTGAGAGATGCAAACGTGGTTCTCGGGTTAGACTGCGTGAGAGACATTTTTGGCTCATCGTTTCTCTCCCGTTGAGCGTCTTTAGGAGCCAAGTAATCTTACATGCTCATTCCGCCGGTATATATACTTCAGTTCTCGGTCCTTTCACTTTTTGACCGTTCGGGTCTAACGGCCGTTGGTTGGTAAGGGTGGGGGTGGGAGGTCGTCACAAGCACCTGGTTTCCCATTTCACTCAATCAAACGGTTTTTCGAAATCTACGAAACAGGCAAAAACTTCCTGGTTTTATTCTATATTCCTCTCGATTAATAATCTCATTATTGCAATGGCATCACGCGTACCTCTCCCCTTCCTAAACCCAAACTGATCATCCCCTAAGTAATAAATTTTCCCTACTCTCTATCCTTTTGTTGATGATCCTGAGAACAACTTTAGCTGCGTGGGATATCAAACTTATCGTCCTGTAGTCCTCACTTGATGTAGCCTATACCGTTTTCGGAATAGGAACTAAAACTGATCTCACAAAGTCTTCCGGCCAGATTCCTTCCTCATAGATACTACGATTTAGCCCATATAGCCTCTTCCTCCCACATTTTCCTAAACGTTTCAATAGTTCCGCGGGAATGTTATTCACCCCCACGGCCTCATTTAGTTTCATCTCCATTAATGCCCTTTCTATGTCATCGTCGAGTATGCCTGGACATAAGCTATCTTTCTCTACGTCATGTTCCTTTTCTATGTCTAACTTTGTTGGCCTAAGTTCTTTACTATACAGTTTTTCTATATACTCCTTCCATCTCTCCTGGATCTTTCCTGTGTCAACTATTATCTTACCCGCCTTATCTCTAACTGTTACCATAGATCTCCCTTTCTTACTTCCCGATAAAGATTTAACTTTGCTGTACAGCGCACCGATTTCACCCTCCCTCTGCAGACTTTCCATGTCCTCGCACTGCGTCTTCCACCATGCTTCTTTTGTTTATTTGTTTCCAGCCTCAATTTATTGTTTAATTCTTTGTACTTCATTTTGCCTAATTCTGCATTTACATTCTCCCATTTTCGCCGCTCACCTATCTTTGTAATCATCTCATCCATGATCCATGGTTTCCTAGTCCTTTTAGCGTTAACGGTTCCAATAGTGTCTTTTGCGGCTTTAGACAACCCTTTTTTGATACATTCCCATTTTTCTTCGATAGTACTTTGCTCTTTACCATCCTCCATTATTTCCTCTACCACCTGTTTGTACTCCTTCCTGTTAAAAACATTTAGTACTTCTATATTCTATTTTCTAACCCGCCGCCCCTGCCCTATCTGTTTGAAACGGACGCTACATTTCATAATAACTAAATTGTGGGTCTGAGTCTCCCCTCCCGGGAAGCTGTGCGAATTTATCACACTGTTCCTAAACCTTTGTCTAGCCATTATTAAATCCATCTGATACCTCTCTGAGTCACCTGGCATTTTCCATGTATACCTGCGTCTTTTGTGGTGTCTAAACCAAGTGTTGGTGATGACTAACCCCTGTCTCCTGCAGAACTGAATTGCTTTCTCCCCGCGGTCATTACTTGTGCCTAAACCGTAGTCCCCGACCTCGTCACCATCTCTTCCTTCGCCTACCGTCGTATTCTAATCCCCCATCACTATTAATTGTTTCCCTGCAGGAACACATGCGCTTATGTCCCCTAACTGATCGTATATCCTATGGACCTCTTCTTCCTTATGGTTGCTCGGTGGCATGTATACCTGAATAATAACCAAGTTCGTCGGTTCTGCTTTTATCTCTAATAGTAATAATCTATCTGTTACCTGCTCTATGTTGACTACGCTTTTTCCTACCTCTTCCCATAATACTATGGCAACCCCTCGTTGGCCCTAGTCCCCGCCGCTGTACATTATTCTATACTTATCACTCCAGTAATCCCCGCTATCCTTCCATCTCACCTCGTATGGACCTAAAATATCGATATTTCCCCTTTCCATCTCACGCTTAATATTCTACAATTTCCATGTCCTAATCATTGTCCTAACATTCCACGTTCCTGTTCGAACTAATTTGGTCATATTCTCCTGCGTCTTCTGTCCTGCTGCTGCTGGTTTTCCGTTGCAAGGGTTTCGTGGGATGACGACCGCGGAAGCCTTGCCTCCCCCGCTGCCGGGCACGACACACGGCCGATTGGGCCGAGCCCCGTGGTTGCCAGGACTCAAAATATCTCTATTGTCCATCACATTTTTCTTGGGAATGATAATTGAGGTGGTTTCCCGTTGCCTTCCTCAATAGTGTTTTTAACGTGACACCATCACTTACTGGCCGCCCCACTGGGGTCAGACGCCATTGCAGCCGCCTCACTGAGGAACAGACGCAGCGTGGACTACCTTTCGTCTGGCTCCTAACCTTCGACCTATCTTGCATAGGTGACCCTACCAGGAGCAATTATTATAACTCCCGCCACCACAGCTCTAGGGGTCATCGGAACGCGCAAGCCCTTCTATCACGTCAAGGTTGTAGTCCGGGGAGGGATATATATATATATATATATATATATATAAATTTTCTCGATACTCGATGTCTCAATGGTTAAGAGTGTCGGCCCAGCAAGAAGGGTTGTGGTTCGAGTCCCAATCAAGGAAACCGTTTTACGCTTGTGATCTGCGCGTTCCCACGTTAACCACCATTCCTGTGGGCAGTTGGGCTCTTACGGGAGGATAATTTGTTCGCCAGTGGAGAAAATCGAGCCGATAACATTAAAATGCAGCAACTCCAGAGTGCAAAAATCATTCGCCTTGGCCGGGATATCCCAGTCGAGGCGAATGATTTTTACACTCCGTAATTGTTCCATTGAAATGCATATTCAGCGGATGACTCCGTTATAAGGTAATGTCTCGGCATCTCCCCCAGTTTCTTCGATAGCATTGAGGTTATGTGTTCCTTCGAGAAATACCCTGGTACTTTTTATTTTAGAAGAAATTTCTTTAATACTGATGGATTATATCAATAGTTGACATCCAATCGCAGTCCTGATTTTTCATATGTATGGCTTATTTGTTCACAAAGTAGTACTTATAATTGTCTAACTGTTGACAGTTAACTGCATAAATATTGGTTAGCATTAAGAAATTTAGATTGAAAGTTGATTCTATCTATTTTTTTCTTACCTTTTGTTTTGCATATCCTGAATTTGAAAAATATGGTAAAAATTAACTTTTACAGGGAAAATTTAGGAAATTTTCACATGCCTTGAAGTAACTTGCGAATGGTAGCCCAGGAATGTAGTTTGCAAAGAAACAAATATCGTGAATTTCCTATAAATAGTTGTGAATCGTCCACCGTCCTTCATTTCTCCAGTTCTTCCAACGCCTCTTTACTCATTTCCTCCACATATAGTTTAAGCCGCACCGATGACGATGGACAACCCTGCCTTACTACGACTCTTCCTAACACTACCCATCCGTATTCTCCGTCCCCCACTCGCATCTGAGCAGTCTAAGGCATGTACAGGTCTCCTGTACATGCCTCAGACAGTACATAGTCTCCTGTCCCACCAATCTAAAGTTATCCCTATAATCTACCTGTCTTCCTATTTTCTGTAATGCCTGTATACTCATTAGTTTTTCCCAATTCACTCTATCAAACGCCTTTTCTATAATAATACGAAACAGGCAAATACGTCCAGATTGTATTCCATATTCTACTCTATTAGTGATCTCACTACTGCAATGGCATCGCGCGCATGCATCTCCCCTTTCTAAACCCAAACTGATCATCCCCTAAGTAATCATTTACCCCACTCTCTATCCTTTTGTTGATGATCCTGAGAACCACTTTAGCTGCGTGCGAAATCTAACTAATTGCTCTGTAGTCCTCACATAATGTAGCCTTTATATTTTTCGGAATAGGAGCTTTGTCCTGCCGAAATCTTCCCACCGAATTCTTTTCGCATAAATGCAACGAACTAGTCCATACAAACTTTTCCTCCAACTCTGTCCTAACATTTTGATTAGTAGGGCGGGAATGTTGACTAACGGTTTAATTTCACTTCAAATGCTTTAATGTCCTTTCTTAGCCAGGGCCTAAGCTATAAATCATATTCTTTTTTTATGTTTAAACATACTGGCTGAATGAATCTTTACCATATAGATGCTCTATGTATTCTTTCCATCTCTCTTGAACCTTTCCTGGTTCAATTTGTGATTTTTAGTCGCATGTTTAACAGTATGAACATGAAATTTCCCATATTAATTCATGATAGTTCTTTTGCTTTCATTTTCAGTACTTGCACCTATTTCACCCTCCCCTCGTCAACTTTCTTATCCATGCATTGCAGCTCCAGCACGCATCTTTTGCCCAGACATTTTCCTGCTTCTCTACACTACTTGTAAATCGCTAACTCTACTCAACTCTACCCGTCACCTTGAAGTTTGCCCACCACCGGCTCCGACTCCTTCCAAATATTTCCGGTGAATGCTTCTACATTTCATTCCACCGTCCAGCTTCTCTGTTTTTACCTTATTAATTTGAGATTACACTTCATGAGTTATCATCTTAATTTGCATCCGCACCCGTGAAAGCGTTGCAATTCAATAGGCGGTACTTATATCTTCGCCTTTTCATAAAATAGACAAGCTGATGTCTCCTTGAATTCTATTATCCTTTAATGTCCGGCTAACTACTTTAGACAGTTACGCTACCGAGGCGTCCTCACTCGGCACATATACTTTTACTACTTATCTCACGTCTATTTTGGCGTTCATTCAGATTAAACTATGTCTCCTGCAGCCTCCTTTTCTTTCCCCTCGCGTTCGTCCTTTCTTACTAAACCGTAGTATCCCCCCTCACTCCAATCACTCGATTCGCCCAAAAATCGCGTACGCTCCATAACTATCAACTGCTTCCTTCCAAGGACTCTATTTACTTGTATACATTGTCTATTTCTTCTTCCCTATAGTTATTTGTCGAATTGTAGACCTGAATATTGACAAAAAATTTTGATTCTGCTTTTATTTCTACTAAGATTCAATTACTCACCTGCTCCGCTAACTCTACGCTTCTTTCTATCTTTTGGATTCTATCATTGCTCGCGGACTCAACTCACTTCGTCCATTTACTACTCCAAAGCAATTACTCCCATTACCCCCAGTTATATTTCCATCTCACCCTTCGCAGCCATAAAATATCCTCTCTCCGTATCTCGTTTTATATTTTCTTAATCCCCAGTCTACAATATCGTCCCAATATCTCAAGGCCCTAGTCTTTAGCTATCCCTTTCTTCTTTTGAGCCTTCTTCGCGGTCATTACTGTTTATCTTGCTCTGCAAAGATTTCGCGCAATGACGACCGCGGAAGCCCTGCCTTCCCCGCTGCCGGGTACGACGACATGAAGCATATGAACATGTTGTCCGCAGAGAAAGTCACTGAGCAGCTCAACCTGGAGTCTGAACGCGCCCCTCTTCCGGATATTCATTCTACAAATTCTTTTTTCTTTGCTGTCTCCATTCAACTTGATTTTGGTGGTCACTTATTGGTCTTGGACAGCTCGCCGCAGCGTGGAAATGTCTTAAGGCGCGCGTGAGTGAAGTTTTGTGAATGTGGCTCCAGCGAAACATTTAATTAAGTCAATCAATTTTTGGCATAATCAAATATATTGTTGTGATTACACACCAGACTATCCTTGACCCAACGAAGCTTTCCCTCCTGGCGCGGCCGGACAAACGTTAATTCATTCTGAATCCTTATCGTTCGTGGAAAAAACGACATCTGAAAGCTATCTGTTCTGCACTTAATCTCAAGAAATGTATTCATATTATCTCTCCTACCGTAGTGCGATGGGACATTAATACATTTTCAAGTTCACTGCTGAAGACACATCTTTCCCATTCATCCAGAGACTTAATCAGTAATTTATCCTATCCTAATCGCTCCGTGAGTTATTCCCAGCCTAGCCACTCTAATAATTTTGATACTCTTCTAATAAATCCTAATTTTTTGTTAGCTTGTTCTCAAATTCTCCATATGTTTCATCCAAAAGAGATCGTGAGTGAGGGTAACGCCTAGGTATTTAATCGAGTCTACACATTTTATTTCGGGTTTGCCGATGCAATAAGCGTTCGGGAGAGAATTGCTCTTTTTCCTAAAGTTTATCACTACGCACTTTTTTGAGTTTAATTCCAAATGCTATGTGTCACAACAGCGTTTGATAGCATTAAAGTCATCTGATAAAGCTGATCTGTCATCAGGTTTACGGATATCACGGTAAACCACGACATCGTCCGCAAATAACCGTATCTTACTGGTGACTACGGATTCAATGTCGTTAATGTAAAGTAGGAATAAAAGAGGTCCGATAACACTTCCCTGGGGAACACCTAAAGTCACTTTTTTGCTGCATTTGAGCTGACTCCATCTATCGCTACTCTTTGTACCCTAACATTAAAAAATCCAGCCCAGATCATATTTATCTATGCCATATACTTCTAGCTTTGTGAGTAGATCACTATGAGGAACTAGGAATCCTTTTTAAAATCTAAAAAACTGCGTCCAATGGAACATTGCCTCCTAAAGAACTTCATCAATAACTGCTGACCATCGAGGTGCCACACTATCTAACTAGCCATTACGTATCCAGTTTGTACGCGTGCATTTTCCATGACCTCGCATTATATGGATGTTAGGGAAGTACTCGTAGGTTTTTAAATTGCTCGGCTTCCCTTTGTCTCCATTTCTAAATGTTAAATTAACTGTTTTCCAATCACTGGGAACCTAGTGATCTACTAGCGATTTTTTAAATATAACTTCTAGATACGGCGCAATTTCCGACGCTTGTTCTTTAAATATAAGTACGAGTATTTTATCTGGCCTGGAGGATTTACTAGGCTTAATATTTTTCAGCAAACTCTCTATTCCATTACATGATATTTCAATTTTTAGCATCGGTTGGCGGGAATGAATTGGTAAGCTATTGGAGACATTTGGCGAAAGAAGGCTTTGAAAGAAGGAATTCAATAACTTGGTCTTTTCTAAACTGCTGGTCATCTTCATCGTTTTCGAGTGAATAAACTGTCAACTAATTTTCCTCAACCTCTCTGACGTTACGCGAAAATGCTTTCGGATTCTATTTCAAATTTTCTGCTAATCTTTGCTTTTTGAAATCGTTAAATGCTCTCCGAAATTTCTTCTTGGCATTTGATCTCTTTGTCTTGTAATCATAAATGATCTTATTGCATTTGATGCTCGAGATATCGTTCCTTATATTTTTCATGCTGCTGTGACATAAATCATGTCACAACTCTGACGTCGCAATGTTTTCCTAACATCCGAAAGGTGCCATCTACGAGACAGTGAACCAAAATAAATCTTCCGCGACTCTTAGCGCAACACTTCGACATTCCCGAATTGATCGTATATGCGCCTTTGACATTATTACACGTTAAGATGGAAGACAAGGCATTACTTAACTTCGCCGGGCATCATAATGAAATTGAACATTGGAAGAAGCTTGAATTTCGCCACCACTGAAATGAATACACGGCGGTGGTGGTGACACGCCAAAGCGGAATCCGAATGCTCTGACCGACCATCCCTCGACCTCTCTGCCCGAGGTGAGTCGAAGCCCGCAGCCCTCCCGACGGACGGCGGTGTGGGAGGGCGGCGAGGGATGGGGGGGGGGACGTGCGAAACTGCTTTCTCCTTAATCAAATGGATGATAGCGCGGGCGGCCCGCAGACTCACCCGCCGCCCGGAGGACACTGCTTTCTCGAGCCGCACTCCGCGGCGGCGCAGGGGGTCTGGAGGGCGACCATCAAGGGGCGCTTCCCCCGGACCGCCTTCGCGGAAATCGCCGCTCGTCGCCAAGTTAATATTGCCCCGTGCGAGTTCGACTTAGACCTCACGGATCTTTTATTTCAGGCTGCAAAGTGTGAGAAATTAATTTCATTTCAATCCTTACAAATAAGTAAGATCAAATATAATGATGATTAACGTAGTCAAGTGTTTTTAAATGACGCGTTCACTTAGAGTTGTTTCAACTTACAAATCCACGTAAAATTTGAAAATACAAATCATATTCGTATCGGTTCGAGTTTACGCAACAATTGAGGTCTCGACGGTGGTCACCACATGATACCTGTATATTCCCAATTAAGTGACGTACTAAGTGAAGGCGACAAGGGGGTTGAAAATTTATTATTGGCCCCATCGTACTACGGTAGGAGAGATCATGTCAATAAAATGAGAGAGATTAAGTGTAGAACAGAAAGATTGAAGATGTCATTTATTCCACGAACGATAAGGGGTTGTCAGAAAAAAGTTGTCCGACTGCGCTGTGGGGAAGAAAAGTATTTTGGGTCAAAAGTAGTCTGGTGTGGAACCACCCCCTCCCACACTTCCTGCCGGTGGATTGAAACGTATTGTATTTTAAAAAAACAAAAAAAACACAGGATGCGTTCCGAAAGTAATGCAATTAAATTTCCCGCTCCGCGCCTATTGGTCGGAGTGGTACCAAACTAGTTGGAGTAGGTGGGGGCGGGGATCCGAAGCTTAGCCACAAAATTGGTCTCAGTGCTCTGCAAGCCGTGGATATGGCAAGATGTCCGTTATTGTAAACCTCTGCGCGCCGACCGTGCAACGAAAAAAAAGGAATCGACGATCGAGCAATATTACGTGGTCCCTAAATTTTTGCCAAACTGAAAAAATCTCTTGAGGAGACCAGCAAAATTATTCGCGAGATTTACAGGGACTGCTCTGTACTACTCACAAGTTACGAGGTGGTTCAAAGCCTTTAAGGCCGGCCGGGAAGAGGTTCACGACGAACAACACTCTGGGCAGCCGTCAACCAGCAAAACCGACAACAATGTATTTTTCGACAGTAAAGGATTGGTCCATAAGGAGTTTGCTCCTCGAGGACAGACAGCTAACGCTGCCTAAAACGTGGATGTGCTGGAAGTACTCCGAAAAATGGACGAGAAAAGACATTTCCGCTACCTGGCAACTCCATCACGACAACGCGCTACGAGTCCGCGAGTTCCTGTCTAAACACTAGGTGCCAACGCTGCCCCCACCCCCTAAAGTCCTGACGTCGCCCCAGCTGACTTCTTTTTGTTCCCTCGGATTAAGGCAGCCCGGAAAGAAACCCGTTTTTCGTCCATAGAAGAGACCCAATCAGCCGTGACGAAGACTTTGCGAGAGGTCCCCGAAGACGCCTTCCAGGGCGCGTAACAATCATGGTGGAGTCGGTGGAAAAAATGCGTAGAGGCACAAGGACAGCACTTTGAAGAATTGTGAGTGTTTGTGCAAATGTGTTGAATATATTTCTTCAAAAGAAATAAAAGCATTACTTTCGGAACGCACCCTGTACAATAGTTTGTATTGAACAAGGTCGACTTGACTAAATATATCCTTCAAAGGATAATGCCAATGGAGGACGCTTGAATCGAGGGCCAGGTCGAATCGGGCAGCTCTCCGAACCAGCAGCCGAACTATGAAATGATTCGCGACATTCTTCGGAGAGGCCTCCTTTCCAGAATGCACCTGTCCGGATCTCACCGCAAGCGCCGAAGCTTGACCGCCGGCCGGAGGCATCGGCGTCGGCCCACGGACGATAAGGATAAAGGTCACGAGGGCTCGCCCCCTTCCACCCCCACTACTCTCCCGCCGGTCCTCGGCGGCGCCGCGCCGAAAAGCGCCCCGCTTTCCCTCTTCTTCCTTCCCTCCCCCCCTTCCCCAGAGATGATCTGCCGCACGCCTCTCCTCCTAAATATAGCGCACGTAACCCCCCCCCCCACACCAGTGCGCGTGGCGAGGACCTTGCTCCGTCATGGTGCCATCATCCATACCAATCATGCACTCTACTCCAATTCAAAACGAGGGTAAAAGCGTCGGACGAAATTCCAATGAATAAAACATTTCACCAAGGTGGCGGATCTCTACTTAGCCCTCCGCTCTGCATATACTACGTAGAATGTGTTCGATAGGAATAGGCTTCGGTCACAAACAGAAGAATGAAAGAAGGTCAAGTAATGACAATAAGAAAAATAGAATTCATCATTCAAAAGGAAACTACCGCGGACGCTCTAGTTAACTAAGATCACGGGAATTAGACAAGATTCAATGTAGAGGTAAGTTGATTGCGAAAGAATATGAAAGAAGGGGTATGAATGAGACGAAAGGTAGTCCACGCAACGTCTGTTCCTCAGTGAGGCGGCTGCAAAGGCGTCTGACCCCAGTGGGGCGGCCATTGAGTGATGATGTCACGTCAAACACGCTATTGAGAAAGCAACGGGAAACCACCTCAAATATTTTCACGTATAAACATGACGAACATAGATTTGAGCATGAGCCCTTGCAACGAGACTCCTTACCCACAGCATGTTCGTATACTTCATTGCGTCGAAACTTAGAACTATTGAGGCGTTCAGTCGTCCCATTGGCTGAGGGGGGAGGCGGCACGCGGAAGTGGTTGAGGGGGACAGCCTCGTGCTCCAACGCCGGCCACGCCGACGTTTTTCCTGATTTGTGAATTTCACGAACATGGGAAATGGGGCCTGGAGAGGGTGACTCAACTCGACGGCGAATTCAGAATATTTACCAATTTTGCAATGAATTATCTCATTAACTCTCTAAGAATACAATGCTTATTCATTTGATTCATTAGTATTCCTTTGAATTCTATTAAATCAGTTTATCCGATGGCAACGTATCATTCAAAAATACCAATGTCACATTTCTATATTGCGCTGTGATCGTTAATAAATAAGTTATTAAATAAATAATGTAATTTAATTTAATACTAAAGTTGAAAAACTCGTTTGTTGCCTCATCCATTCATTTTGCCTCCTCCTACTCGCCCGAATCTCAAAAGCCTCCAATCTTAGTCTCCAATCTTGCTTCAAAGGCAATGCCACCACATCGTACAAACACAACGGTCCATATAAAAGTTTGAACGAGTATTTTCATAGCATTCATGCTCAACCTTCCTGTCCTAAAATCCCTCTTTCTTGTGAAAATTTCTTTGCTTAGTGTGATTCTTCTCCTTGTATCCCTACTACGACCAATTTGACCCAAAACCCTTCCGAGATGCATAGGCTGTTCCACCTTGTATTCTGTTTGCCCTTCTATTTTATGAGTAATCTTTAACCTAACCTTCCCCTATCTCAAAAACTGCATAATCCTCTTATTTTGGAATATTATTTGAATTTCATCCCATACCTATCGCGCTGATTTTCTAATGCGCTCACCAAAAATTACTGATTTGACTAAATGACTAACCTAAGCTTGGTCATAAGCAAACCTAACTGATTTTATGAATTCCCCTCCGACTTTCATTCCTACCTCCAGTTCTTCCCATGCCTCTTTCATCATTTCCTCCGTATACACGTTGAACAGCACCGGTGACAATGGGCAACCCTGCCTTACACCTCTTCCTATCATTGCCTATCTTGACTCCTCATTCCCCACTGGCACCTGTGCAGTCTGAGACATGTACAGGTTGCAGATTAGCCTCCTTTCCCTCCAATCTATTCCCATTTTCTTCAATATACTCATTAGTTTTTCCCAATTCACTCTCTCAAAAGCCTTTTCAAAATCTATGAAACAGGCAAATACGTCCAGATTGTATTCCATATTCTACTCTATTAGTGATCTCATTACTGCGATGGTATCACGTGTGCCTCTCCCCTTCCTAAACCCAAACTGATCATCCACCAAGTAATCATTTGCCCTGCTCTACATCCTCTTGTTGATGATCCTGAGAATCACTTTAGCTGCGTGGGAAATCCCACTTATTGTTCTGTATTCTTTCTATATGAAAGCCATCATTAATGCTACAAATTATTCAATAAAAACTACTCCTGCAACATTTTTATAAACCCTTAGATAGTTCCACAGGAATGTTTACTTTCTCCATGGCCTTATTTTTTTCAGTACCCTTAATGCCCATTCGATTGAGTAAGCATTGATGCAATGAATGCTTACTGCATTCTATTCTTTTTCCATGTCTAATCTTGCTAGCCTAATGTCTTTACCACATGGATTCTGACAATCACTTTTGAAATTTTCTTGGATGAGTGAACATACTCCGGACATAGAATGCCAAGCAAAACACAATTGTGTCTTTTTATGCATTGCATCCTGAATCGCAGGAAGGAAATGCACAATTGCATGGTGCAATTTTATGTTTCAAGAAAACCTTAGAAAGGTCCTCACGAGAAATTTATATTTTCCTACTAGGAGATGAAGAGTATTAATGAAAAGGTGACTAACTGGATTAGGGTATTCTTATATGAATTTTTAAAATTGCTACGAGAGGAGAGTACATTAGCTGGGGAGGAGACAATTTTAAGGGCATCCTGACTAATAACTTATTAGTTGAATATTTTTTTGCATATAAAAATTTTGCTATATTTTTGCCAAGACTTCATAAACTTGAGCCATGGCTCTAATTGATATTTGACCTTTTACTTCATATGTAAAACACAAGATAATCAAATATTGTTATTTCCATATTGGCCTATAAACTTTATTAGCATGAACATTGCAAATCTTTTTTTTTGAATGTCTGTAAGCAGTTCCATTATTATTTTGCTCATTCCATCATTTATTTCAGTACACACGTCATTACTTCCTAGTTAGAAGGACCATAAGGGAAAATGAACTTAAATAAAGCTGTGGGGGCAGACAAAATTCCTACTGAACTACTAAAAAAAAAGGATTAGGAAAATGTGGGTGGAAGAGTGGGCTAAGGGCTAAGGGCTATGGGCTAAGTCGTAGTATCTATGAGAAAGGAATTTGGCCGGAAGGCTTTGTGAGATCAGTTTTAGTTCCTATTCCGAAAAAGGTAAAGGCTACATCATGTGAGGACTACAGGACAATAACTTTGATCTCCCATGCAGCTAAAGTTGTTCTCAGGATCATAAACAAAAGGATAGAGAGTAGGGCAAATGATTACTTAGGGGATGATCAGTTTGGGTTTAGGAAGGGGAGAGGTACACGTGATGCCATTGCAGTAATGAGATTATTAATCAAGAGGAATATAGAACACAACCAGGAGATATTTGCCTGTTTTATAGCTAGGCTAGGCTAATCTGCAACCTGTACATGTCTCAGACTGCTTAGGTGCTAGTGGGGAACATGGAGTCCAGATGGGCAGTGTTAGGAAGAGGTGAAAGGGAGGGTTGTCCATTGTCACCGGTGTTGTTCAACCTGCATGCAGAGGAAATGATTAAAGAGGCATGGGAAGAATTGGAGGTAGGAATGAAAGTTGTTGGAGATTCCATAAAATCAGTTAGGTTTGCTGATGGTCAAGCATTAGTTTGTCAGTCAGCCAAGGGGTTGCAAGCATTGCTGATTGAATTGGAAATTCAGTGTGACAGGTATGGGATGAAAATCAATATTATTAAAACAAAGCTTATAAGGTTTTATTACAGAAAGGAAATAGCTAAGTTAAATGTTAAAATGGAAAGGAATACTAGAGCAGGTGGAACAGTTTACATATCTCGGAAGTGTTTTAGACCAAAATGGTCAAAGTAGTAGGGACATAACGAGAAGAATTACATTAGGTAAAGAGGCTTTCACAAGGAGAAGAGACTTGATGACAAGGACTTTGAGTAATGATATTATGAAAAGGCTCCTCAAAACATTGATATGGTCTGCAGTTATGGATGGTGTGGAAACAAAATCCATTGGAGCAGGATGGTAGGCATAGGTTGGAGCAATCTGAAATGTGGCAGTGGAGAAGAATGGAGAAGATGAAGTGGACCGAAAGGAAAAAAATGAGGAAGTGTGGGAGGGAGGAGAGGGGATTGTTAAGAGAAATCCAAAAGAGGCGGGAGAGATGGATACGGAGCATTTTGATTAGTTAGGGACTGCAATAGAGGGAAAAATGTTAGGCAAACGAGGAAAGGGCAGGAATGGGATAGAGATGTTGTACGGAATGAAGGAAGGAAGGAAGTGTACAGAGATGAACAGGGGCTTGTTTTAGAGTAGGTTGTTGAGTTTTGTTTTATATGGAGAGACAAGATATTATTTGGTTTTTGTGTTCATCCAAAACCTGCCTTAACTGGTAGATTACTTAATAATGTTTTGGTGTGAAAGATTCATTAAGAGGATTTCATTAACGGCATGTCCATATGTACCAGACCTACAGAAGTTCACAAAGTGCTATTTGAATATGGGAGAAAGGTTATAAGGCTCCAACTCATGGCCTCACACCAACAAGTAGAATGAAACTGCCATAAAATTCAAGTGTCTGCGATTGGTTGAAAAAGTCCAGACAGGAAATTAAAAGTGAGCCATGTATATTTTTAAATATTTGGAATTAACAATGTGCTGGAAGGAAGTGAAGTTGAAATTGTATATGAGGGGAGTGACAACCCCAGTGAAAATAACTGCTTCTTTATGTAATAATTGTTTTGATCTTTTCCATCTGATCTAAGTATGTTTAGTAAGTTCTTGGTAGGAAAAATCACAGTGTGCTTTATGGGCTGTGAAAATTGATATGGGGAAGTGGTAGTCCAGGGGTTGGTTTTCTAACCTGAGTGCATTGCATTCAAATCAAAGGTTGTGCCATGATAAGTAAGTTCAGTCCTTCATATGCCAATCCCTACCTTGGCATCCTTGAATTTTCTCTCCCAATGCACCCTGAAACCCATAATATGGCTATGATACATTTATGACATTTTTCTCATTTGACAACATGGTATGGACTCACTTAAATTTTTTATCTCTTTCCTCAGTAGAACATCATCTGTTTCCTTCACTTCCGCTCAAATCACATTTTTAGATTCACAAATCTCCCTCCTCAATAACAAATTCCATGCTTCAGTCCATAATAAACCTACAAATAAACAACCATAATTTTACGATAGCTGCCAACCTCTCCACACTTAACAGTCAACCCCAATCTCTCTTTCTATCTGAGGCTGCTGTATCTGCAGCAACCCTGATTCCCTGAATGAAGTCCTTCATATACTTCATGCATCTCTCATCTGATGGGGTAATCTGGAATCACTTCTGCACACAAAAATCCTAAAGTACACATACCCTCCTAAATTATAACGAATGAAGAAATATGGCACTCCATCTATTTGCTCAACTTACTTCCCAATCCCTTAGAATTATACTTAAAAGATCTTCTTCCCATCATCTTCAACAACAAATCCACCCCAACCCACTTTCCAAAAGCCCAACTGTAACATTTAAGCATCCAGTAAATCTTTCATATATTCTTAAAACTACCAGACCCCTTTCTAAATCCACTCCAATTCTCAATATCCCTCTGACTCAATGCAAATCTGCTAGATTCAAAACTTGCTTCATCCCTGTCACAAAAGCCCTCCCAACTTGGTCAGTTAATGTTTTCAAAATCATAAGTTCATGTTCCATAAAGTATTAATTTTACTTAACCTATCTAAACCTTTCACGAGAGTTTTTGGGGCTGCCAATATTTATAGCAACCATTGGCAGCCCAAGAAACTCTGGTTAAAAATTTTACAATAATGTGTGGACACCATTTCATACTTACCCATGATGAATGAATCCAGAATTCTACCCTTTTTTATCATGCATAAACGAAGGATTGGAAATTATCTACATGTAACTTATGTTTTCATTGAGAAAATAAAATATACTGTTGAAGAACTTTTAATGGTGTCCAGAAATGCATGGTATCAGGAACTCTAATAAATGTTGAAGAACTCGAATTGGAAGACACAACTGATGACCAGGATCAATTTTAGCAGCAATTAACGGTGTTTGACTTGCAATAGCTCCCAAGTATGAGCAATGCTCAATTAGTTGAATAGTAATGCTTGGAATTTTTTTTTCTTCTTGAAACTAATCATCTAAGATTTTTTCAATGAATGGGTGCATTTTCCTTTTGGCACTTACCACATTCATGGATGGTTCTCTTAATAAACACACTTCCGAATTTCTCTTCACAGCAATACACTTTCTCTCATATACATATTTTCCATTTGCATTAGTTGGCCGATATACAGGTGTTTCTGAAAAGTGCTTACACACCTTAAATAGACTCATTTTTTGTATTTCTTAATGTTTTGTATCTCATGAATATTATACAATGAATGTTAAATTGTAAATAACACAATTTTTCTGCTTGCCTGATTTATTTTATTATCAGTTAATTCACTCGCAAACCTGAAGTAAAATCAACAAATCTTTCTATTGTTTCAGGCTTCACTTCGTGGAAGTAATTGATATCCATTATTGAAATAGAAAGAAAGACTCGTACTTTTCCACAGATTTTATTATACGGCACGACGCGTTTCGTACGAGTCTTTCTTTCTATTTCAATAATGGATCAACAAATCTTATCTAATATATATCACTTTGTCCCTTTCTGGCAAAATATTGTTATTAAACACTAAAGTATAGCATACTTTCACCACTGAACAGATAACAAACTATTAACAAAGTAAAAGTTTCCTAATACTGTCTCCAACTCATCAAAAGTGACTTTCCAATTTTATTATAATATTAATTTTATTCGCCCAGAGATTATAATTGATTAAGAGCAAGTCAGGCGTGAAAGTTGAAACAAAAAATAAAAGATAACATACCTTATGGTTTTAGGCTTCATTTCATGGAATTATCTGATATTCATATTAAAAGATTTCATACTTTTCTGCGGCTTTTATTCTAACATACCGTGAGGGTTTTACGGACATGAAGAATGAAGTCTGTGCAGAAGTAAAAAATCCAATATATGGATAAAAAATAAAATTTACATGTCTAAGCTTCTAGAAAGATGAGCTTGACTCAAACATAAAATGGTCATTAATGTTGCCCCGGGATAATTTGGATGGCAGTCCAGTTTGTTTGAATGATTATTACCATCTTTCACCCTACATGATACAATCAAAGATCTTTATTTCAGTTAAATAATATGAATATCATCCAGAAAACCATGCATGAACACATGTAGAGGATTCTTCAGGAAAATAAATACTTACTGATGCAAACAAGTTATTTAGAAAAACAATGCAATAATTTCAAAATAAAACAATATTATGCATATATGTACCTAGTTGTTGTTTTATTTTTTGAGGGGCGGCGACCGAGAGCTGAGGTCATTTGCACCATAGGGAGTGGACAGGAAAGGATGAAGGGTGGAGAGAAACCCGGCATTGGCATTAGCCTACTCTTTACGAAAGGCACCAAGGGGTCCGCAGCTTAACGTCCAATCCGACGGACGGCGTACTCACTCAAAGTGCCCTCCACAAAGCACCTCAAGTAGGGATCGAGATACCTCTGAAAAATATTCAACAACGCCGGGATTTGAACCCGGGCCATCAAGGTGGGAAGCCAGTACGTTAGCCCCCGCACCAGCTCGATCTCCCACATACCTAGTTACAGGGTCGCACCCAAAAGTGGTAGGACTGATTTTTTTACAAGACTATTGACGATATACTTACATCGACTTAATAATCTTCAAAGTATGCTCCTTTAGCTGCTACACACTTAGTATAACGTTGCTCCCATTCCCCGTACGCCCGCTGGAAATTTTCTTTGGGGATACCGTTGATGACCCTCGTCGATGCCTCTTGAACGGCCTTTATCGAGTCAAAACGTCGTCCCATGAGCTGTCTTTTCATCAGGGGGAAGAAGAAGAAGTCCGGTGGTGTCAGATCGGGAGAATAGGGCGGGTGCGGCAACGTGGCAACGCCGTATTTGGCCAGGAGCTGTCTGACGGCGAGCGAGCCATGGAACGGCGCGTTGTCATGATGAAGCACCCAGCAGTTTGCGATGGCCGGTCGGACTCTTTTCACGCGTTCTCGGAGGCGGGTGAGCACCTGCACGTAAAAGTTCGCACTCACAGTCTCCCCTGGTGGGACAAACTCCTTGTGAACCACTCCATGACGGTCGAAAAACACAATCAACATCGTTTTGATTTTTGATTTGCTCATGCGAGCCTTTTTTGGACGTGGGGACGCGGAAGTGTGCCATTCCGCGGATTGTCTTTTCGTTTCGGGGTCATATTGAAAAACCCATGTTTCATCACCAGTTATCACATTGTCCAAACAATTTTCATCTCGGTGCAAATTGGCCAACACTTCTTCGGAAATGCGCACACGTGTTGCTTGTTGGTCGACAACACGAATTTTCGGCACCATCTTGGTGCACACCTTGCGCATGGCCAAATCCTGTGAAATAATGCGTTGGACGTTGGATGCAGACAGACCCAACTGGTCTGCAATTTCTTCACTGGTTAAGCGTCGGTCTGTGTTCAGCAGTGTCCTCACTCTGTCCACATTCGTGTCGGTTCTTGCCGTCGACGGCCGTCCGGAGCGATGGTCGTCTTCAACGAGCTCCCTACCCTCTTTAAACAACTTGTGCCTCTCAAATACTGTGGAACGGCTTAAGGCAGTGTCCCCATAAGCCTGCTTGATAATATCGGGGGTCTCAGTTGCCGTCTTCCCGAGTTTCGCACAAAACTTCACGGAATAACGTTGCTCTAAATTCAGATTCATTTTGTTTTTCGACGCGGACAAAAAACTTGCTTCGCTAAAAACGGTGTCCTCACTCAACGACAACCCGCAGGCAACTAGGGCTGGCGTCGGTCTGTTGCTAAGAGCCCCCTCCACCTTACCCTGCCAGGCAGACCCCCCTCCACCGCTCTGTTCGCGCCAGAGAAAATCAGTCCTACCACTTTTGGGTGCAACCCTGTATTATATATATATATATATATATATATATATATATATATATATATATATATATATACACACATATATATAAAACCATAAACACAGTATCCAACCCGAAGGTCGGTTTGGTAGATGATGGTAGAGTTCACCCAGTACTAAGCCCGACGGCGTGTGAAACTCACACATGAGGGTAGGGGGTCCAGTTCCTTTCCCTGTGCCGGTTATGGTTTCCCAGGAAGATCTGGTACCCGAAAAATCACATAGCTTGGGTGGAGCTGCAGGTGCCCAGAGTGCCTTGCCCGGGAATCGAACCCGGGACCCTCCGGTCAGCCTGTATACCTACCGGTTGTCTATCAGGTGTTCATCAACAATATACTTGTAATTACACTTCATGGGTAATAAATGCTTCACTTTGCTTGTATTTATATGCATTGATACTTAAGATGATATAGATTTTGGAAAGGAATGACAACTTTTCGTTCCCATTGCTTAAGTCCTGTTTCGCTCTAAGGTGAAACTCTTTTCTCTTTGGCGAGTCACATGAGTGTTTTTGCTGCTCCTGGGTATCTGAATTATTATGAAGCAGATGAGATTATTTTTTAAAAGGAGGAATTCAAGTTGAAGAATTTCATATTTTGAGCTCTACAAATAATGGAATTGCTCTGAAAGTATGCAATTAACGCCATAAGTCACATCATATTTGTTTTTTTGATTCCCTAATTTGATCCTGTTATGATTTTGAGTGTTTTTTGATTTCAGCCACCTGATCCAGTACCTGATCGAGAGATGGGGCTATGACTACACATCCTTCTTGGCCGATGAATCTCGGATAGAATATAAAACTCCAAGGTAATATTTGATCTTTAGATTTTTATCAGTTATATCAAAGTTTTATTTTTTAATTATTTTTACAATGCTCCTAATTTTAGGTGGCAAGGACCCTTCTTCAGTATTCTGCCAAGAAAGGTCCAGGCACCAAATCCCCTGCAATACCTCTTCAGATTCTAATCTCTGAATAATTTCTTGCTATATACTTTACAAGTGGAATATATATTCTCCTAGCATGTGAAGGTCACATTGATGACCATAAAATTTAATGATGGTGTTTTTTTTCGTGGCTATATTCTGTATCACTTTCTAATGTATCACTTCATTTTTTTAAACTGGTGTTAAGGACTGTTAAAATAAATGTATAGGAAAACTGAATTCATTGTTGTTTTTGTCCATTATTGCGCGACACATGGATGAACAATCATTTGGTGAAGGCAATATCTGTTGAGAGGCCCTTAAGAGGAGGCAGTAATGTGAAGTGGCATACATATATTGTTTACCAATGAAATTTTCCGAAGATAGTTGAAAAACTGCCAAAAGAAGGACGGTATTGCCTGTGTTTCCACGTCTTGCCTTTGACCGTCTGTTTATCTCTTTGCATAGGCCTCCACCGCCATATCATCCGTATCACTACACTCCTGGCATCACAAAGGTCCCAACTTATTATTACCCACCTCCCCCACAACATGTAGTGCCTCACACCCAGTACGGGCCACCACCCGTAAATGCATCGACACCATTTGCAGGATATCCCGACAGAAGATATAAGCTGGATCCCCAGTTTGTGGGACCCCTGGTGTACACTGCAGTGGTCTCAGCTCCTCCATATACCCCATCAGGGGATTGGTGGGCAAGGTGAGTTTGATCTGCCATAATTTAGTTTTGATAGACGTCAATCAAGCCAAGGCTGCTAGTGGCCCTGGGGATATATCATTTTGCACCAAGGCTGAAAAATTGACCCAATTTTTAACTGTACAAAAGGGATCTAAATATCATTACCCACAGCCTCCATCCATTTCCTGCAAAGTAATGATTCTGGCCTCTAGGTGAAAGAAATCAAAATCAAATATTGGAATGTACTTTTCCATCATTTTCCTACTGATTGCATTGACTTTGGATGGCAACAGGTTGATAGAGATGGGCAAGATTGAAAATGAAATATTTTCAGCCAAAGTTGGAAGAATTAAATTATTAAAGAAATATCTCTAAGCTTTTGCTCCATCTTTCTTCAATAAATAAAATTTTGCATATACCAATGGATCATTTCTGTATGAAAGAATATTTTTTGCCACGTTCATTATTCCCAGTAAGTACTGCACTGACACAGAATTCTACTGCTGCAGGCCATTACTGACACGCAATCCAGGATTTTAAAAAACAGACAGCAGTTGAAGTTGTTTCCAGTTTAAATTTCATGTGTCAACCTGGTGGATGGTACTATTGGTGACGTCTTAGCTAGTTTGCAAGTTCCTCCTGGACACAAGTGTTTAACTTAAGAGGGTCACTGGCATGCTGGAAAACATTAGGCAGGTCTATCAAGAATGAGGGTCGAGTCAGTAAAAAGAGAGCAAAGAGATTATTAATTGAAATAAAGTATGTATCTGCATTGATGCACCAGTTTAGGAGCATCACTGAACTTATGATTTCCATGGTCATTTTAATTACTTGAGCATGTTAAATTATGAATATCAAATCACTATTATTGCCTAATTTGCCAAATGAGTTTGATTAAGTTCACCATAGACCCACCATTTTCTGCATACTAATTCTAGAGTTAACTGTAGCCAAATTTGTGGCTTATGAGGACAATTATGAACAATGTAGCAAAAAAGTAGGAAAAGAATAGCAGAATAGGCTAATCTGCAAAACTGTAAACCCAGGTCTGATCTCTGGATATGGTACACATAGTTCATTTAGAGAACAACTGTGACCTCCACACGAGTAAGATAATCACATTAAAAAGCCATTGTTTTTTATCTTAGCAGAGGACTTTGTTCTCTAGTTCCAAAATGAGGATCCTCTGGAGTTGTTGTGCACTGTTTTTCTTGTATTTTTCATTGAATTGCAGCCTGAAACTATCATCTCATTAGCGGTACTAGAATTCAAATATGCGAGATGACCACAAGATTCTTAGAGGGTGTGAAAAGGGTTAATCAAATCAAATCTTTATTCTGAATGCTTACATTTTTTAATGCTTGTCCTTGCAATTGAATTTGATTATGAATTTAAGAAAATTTTCATGGATAGTTTGTTGTTCATTAGTCAGAAGTGAAGCTTATTTATGGTAAAAATTTTAACAAATTCAACATTCAATTCTTAGCAGAGATTCTAGTAGCCTCTATGATTACTACATATAATATGTCTGCAAGATTTGGAAAGATTATAGCTTTAATTCCCAAGTAAGGATGTTTTATTGATATGAAATTAATTTTCCTTAGCTGAGTCAGTGGTACTATGTGTCTCATACCACCAGACTATTTTTAAATGCCCGATTATGTTGCAGTTATAAAATGTGCCATCTTATCTTGATTTCAGGGATCTGTCAGTGACTGAAAACATGGATCCATTCTATCATATTTATAAACTGGCTTTGTTTTCCCTCATAGCATTTTGTGGGGCTTGACCCAAGTTGTTTGTTTTACACCAATGTCTTTGATGGATCTGTATTTCAACAGGTTTCAAATGGGCTCTCTCCACTTCTCTCTACCCTTAGCCTCCACTTCCTTCTGAGTATACTCCTCCCTCACCTAATATCTGTTAGCATTCCAATCCTCATTCCTATTCCTCTCTTTCGTTTGATTATCTTTAGCTGAATATACGTAAATACAATATATGTATATATCCCAAGCAAGGTGCACTCATTTTCCTTATCATCCTCAGAAGCTTCCTCTTCTCCCCATCCTCCTCAACATGCCTCATTTACCACTTTTTTTATCCATTTCACTTTCTCTTTTCTTCTCCAATGCACATTTGAAAACTTTCTAAATTCTTCTCTTCTTTCTTTCTCACTCAGCATCATGCTTTGCACCCATACCAAACCACATTCCATCCTAAACATTTAGCAAACCCCTTCCACAGTTTACTTCTACATCTACTTAATACCCCGCAAGCTGCCGCAAGGTCGTGTGGCGGGGGATGTTAGGACACCACCCGTAATTTAGAAAAGAAAAAAAAATGACATGCTAGAACCCCAAATTCATACATCCACAAAAAAACATGGCATACATTCATGCATGAACACTTACACCCCACACACATGCAAACACTCAAACTACCAACTAATATACACATGCACCTGAAAGTATACCTAACAGCTTTGCAATGTTTAACTTTGCTCCGACTTGTAAATTCAATGTTTTTAATATTTCCAAACTGACTTCGGTTTCTTACTATTATGATTTCTGATTATTCGAGGAAAGAAAGAGTATTTGTATCTATCTGTCCTGGAATCTATTTCCCTTATTTTATCTTAATGGTCTGATCTGCCTATAGTATAGTGTGAGGCCATCAGAATTCCTTCAGTGTCATAGTTAAACTCGTTTGTTCTGAACCTTTCTAAAAGTCTAAGCCTCGCTTGTTCTCTCCGCACTTCAAGTGGTTCCCAGCCTAATTCCCCTAAGAGATCTGTCACACTTGTGTTCTTATCATAACAATTTTTAACAAATCTAGCGGATTTTCTCTGGACTTTATTTAATTCTTTTTGCCAAATTTTTTCCCAAGGATCCCAAATACTTGCGGCATATTCCAAATGAGGTCTAACTAGAGCAAAATAACACCTCTCTTTAACTTTTTCATTACATTTCCCCACCACCCGTTTTATGAAGCCAAGTTTCTTTAAAGCTGATCCGCATATTGTCCTGATATGTGCTCCCCATGAAAGGCGTGGTGTTAGAACAACCCCCAAATATTTAACTTGATCGGCCGTAGTCAGTACTGGACCCTCTATTTTGTAGTTTATATCCAGTTCCTTGCTTCCTTTGTTCCAAAATTTCAAAACTGCTCATTTATCTATATTAAATGTTAATCCCCATTTATTGCACCATTCTGAGATATTGTCTAAGTCTCTAGAGAGTAGCTCGCAATCTAGTTGGCTCCTTATTTCCCTGTTTAATCAGAATCCTTTTCTTAGTTTATAAATCTATCACCTTCTCAGATTCTTTCTTTACAATTGATAATCTGTTTTTTATTTCTACCACACAGCTCCCATTCTGTATTGTTTAACTAACCAAGTCTTTCAGATATGGCCTCTTCTACCTCCTGTCTATCAACCCATTACTTTACAGTGCTTTCTATCTTTCCTACTCCCATTACTTTTGTCTTACATTAATCTTCAGTCCATATTCCATTCCTTTCATTGCGATTCTTTATATTAAGAGATTGTTAATGTTCTTCTGATTCAGCCAGTATCAAATTCCCTCTCTCAATCCTCAACACTTCTGCTTCATCATCATCTGCTTTAACCACATACTACTTTCGACCTCAACACTCATTATTCAGGCTCCTATACTTTCAATGAATAATAATTAATTTCAAGATTTTCTTCAGCTCATTCCAGTCAAATATTATCAAATGTTTTCTCCAAGATTTTGAAGCACATGTACATTTTCCTTACACATCTTACTCTCTTCCAGCCTTCAACATCAATCCTGGATTCTTCCCTAGATTCTATCCTATACTTTTTCCTGACTAATAATACTTTTGAACAATTCAAAAAACTGTGGGTGATTCCATGACAGTCACTTTGCCTGGAGCCATCTGCTGATGTGCACTAAAATGCAGGAATTTCATGGTGGTAGAAATGATTTGCCTTGGCTGAGATCCTGTTTTGTGGAGCCTTTGTAATAGTATGAATAAAGTTGACTCCCATGTCATCTGAGCTTTTTTTGGTATTACACTTATTCAGTAATGTGAATTGACCAGTACCTGTTTCATGCATCAAATCAGCTATACAGGTAACCCTCAATACCACCTTATTCATACAGCCTTCCAGAATTTCAGGGGTATTCTATTGAGACCAATTGGCTTTCTTTATTTTAAAATCATAAATTGTCTTTTTCATCTCCCAATTTAATGTTTTTGGTCTTCAGTTTTCTTCATTACATAGTATATAGTATGTTCATTCTCTGATTTAGATATTTCCTGATTACCATGGGCATCATCCAACTCCTTTATATATTCCTTCTATACTTTTATTTCCTCCCCTCTAGGAATCTAATTTTCCCAGGCTACTCTCACTCTTCAATTCAATCATATTCCATTTCCTTTCAGTCTATTTTCTCTTGACGTGCTTCAGTCTCACTCTTACATCTACCACTAGCAAGTTGTGATCCATGTCCATCTCTGTTCCAGGGAAGGTTTTGCCATCCTACAGAGTTTTAGAACATTTGATTGGTTAGAATGAAGTATATTTGGTATTTTTGATATTAGCAGTTCATTAACAGGTTGCTGCTCCACCCCCTAGCCGCTGGAGGTGGGCATCAGGAATCAGAGGAATGAAACCTCATGGACCAGAACAGCACTGCTCAGATTCTCCAGCTCTATGTTGGAACAATATCAAGTTGTAAAAGTTATTGTTTCCCTGTCATTAGGGAAAATTGAAGCTATATATTATTATGATGAAGCGATTCCATGAAATTACATTGGGATTATTATTTCCAGCAATTTATTTGTTGATGAAAAATAATACATAATGAATAAAACCCCATTTACAATAGTGTTTCTTCACTATATCTTTAATTGTTCACATGAATGTCATTTTATTTCATTTTTTTCAGGAGAGTACCTGATGGGTCATGGGCTCAAATGAGATTGTAAAGTTGTGAGCTAAATATTGTCTATCATTGGGGAGAAAAGGGAGAAAAGAAAAATGCAAACAATATGTAAACAAACAATAGGATACTTTATGCAAAATATACACAATTCTGCTTCTGTAATCTTGGTGCTCAAGTTTATTTGCCCACCCAAATTTCAAAGCCTAACAGTCCAGCCCAAGACAAAAATGATTTCCTAACTTCTAGTACATGCAAAATGTTAAATCTAAGAAAAATTAATTCAATAGAAAATAGTGTTTATAAAGTTATCTATGAGCATGCACCGCCGTAGTGAACATGTAAAGTCTCTACGTGCAAACAGAGCTTTGTATGCACTCATACTTGTAGCACTTTGTGAAACAAATGCAATGCATTTGTTTACTTTCAGATAAAATTTTGTGGATGTCCGACATGAGTATAAAAAAGTAAATGTTTCACCATTTTAGAATGTTGCCATTGAAATTTTGTGTGAAGTGTATGGAAATATTTTCAGGTTTTCAAGATCAGTAGAGAGCCAACCGAAAGCAGACGGAGAGGAAAAGAAGAAGTCTAGAGAGAAACGGCAAGCAACTCCAGCCAATGTTCAGAAACTGTGCCCCACAAATTCCCAATATATAATGCCAAAAGCAGCCCTGAATAACCGAGGAAATTGGATGTACGTAGTGAACCTCAATGAAGTGAATGATCGCTACACACAGCTTGTGAAGAGTGAAACCTGTGTGTAAGTTTTGAATATCAAATGCCTTTGCTCTCTAATTTAGGAAATTTATCTTTAAAAATATTTCTACAATGAATAATTTTAAACTTGAATTATATTCCTTTAATATCTTGCAATTGCTTCAACCAAAATACAATGTCTGAAAATCCTCAAGTACTAACATGCCCTCCAGGTATGCATCTGTTCATACTCTACACATACCCCATACATCTACCTCTATATGAATGATTATTTGTCACTCAGTGTATGAGATTCCCTTAGGATACTAGAGTGATCCCGAGTGATATGAAGAATTTATGTGTTATGATGAATTTAATATGATTATGATCAAAATGTTTCACCCACCTTATTTCTTTCTGTTATTTGAGAATACAATAATTAATTTTGGAAATCAAAAAATAGTAACTTTGTGAATCCACAGAAAATTTATTACAACCCAGGTTTCAACATTCAATGTCATCTTCATCGACGTTGAACGTCTAAGCTCGTATCATAATAAATTTTCTGTGGAATCACAAAGTTACTATTTTTTCATTTCCAATATGAATCGATTCCATAAAGTTACACTGGAGACCATCAATTACAATAATTTATATTTTCAATCATCTTCATTCCACAACATTTTGACTTTTTAGAATAATATGGTTCTTGTTTTTCTTTTCAAGTATATGATTCTTTCAGTAATATGGCAATACAGTATCTGTCAAATATTAGATGAACTCCTAATTAGTTCAATAATTTCAGCCTCAACTTTGTGGAAGTTCATTTTAATAAATGAAAAAGAAACACTTTGTTCCAATCCACCACTTTATTACAGGTACGACTAGTTTCGACGCTACGGCGTCATCCTCAGGTACAAAGTTTAAAGTCACAATCATTGTATATATACCCTCTTCTGGAAAGGGTGGGGGAGTTGTGGGAAGAGGGGGCGGGGAGGGGAGTACGGGGGTTGGTACGAAAGAATGTGGGAGAGGGTAGGAAACACCAGGAAAAGCGTTAGTGAGTGGGGGGGATTGGAAGGTGGGTTAAGAAAGGGGAAAATTTCATTGGTCGTTAAAATTTGAGACAATGGCTAATGGGGATAAAGGTACGGGTTAGGAGTCAATGGGAGTTAGGGGGAAGGGGTTAGAGGTTCTGTTTTTCTGTTATTGCTAGGGAGGCTTCCAGGAGAGGTGATACATTTTCAAACAGAATGTCATTGAGTAAAGGATGTTTCTTCATTGTTCTCCGGATCTCCAACTCTTCCTTCTTGTCCATCCGCATAGGTTACACTTCTTGTAGCATCTCTTCTAGCCCAATCCCACTTTGCCAAACACCTGTGGGAGGAAAATCACACCAGTGATTTCATCCCCAAAATTCTACATCGTGAAGAAAAAGGGAGGAGGATGGACAAGAAGGAAGAGTTGGAGATCCGGAGAACAATGAAGAAACATCCTTTACTCAATGACATTCTGTTTGAAAACGTATCACCTCTCCTGGAAGCCTCCCTAGCAATAACAGAAAAACAGAACCTCTAACCCCTTCCCCCTAACTCCCATTGACTCCTAACCCGTACCTTTATCCCCATTAGCCATTGACTCAAATTATACCGACCAATGAAATTTTCCCCTTTCTTAACCCACCTTCCAATCCCCCCCACTCACTAACGCTTTTCCTGGTGTTTCCTACCCTCCCTCACATTCCTCCGTACCTACTCCCCTCCCCGCCCCCTCTTCCCACAACTCCCCCACCCTTTCCAGAAGAGGGTATATATACAATGATTGTGACTTTAAACTTTGTACCTGAGGATGACGCCGTAGCGTCGAAACTAGTCGTACCAGTAATAAAGTGGTGGATTGGAACAAAGTGTTTCTTTAATAAATGAAAAAGAAACACTTTGTTCCAATCCACCAATTTGGTGGATTGGAACAAAGTGTTTCTTTTTCATTTATTAAAATGAACTTCCACAAAGTTGAGGCTGAAACTATTGAACTAAAGTGTTTCTTTTTCATTTATTAGATGAACTCCTCTTTACACTCACATTACATATAATATTTGCACCAGAATTACTTTGATATGGACATCATTTTAGTTAACTATTTCATGCATATTGAGTCACCAGGGTATACATTTTTACCTTTTGGTGAGTTATGATTGCTCATTTTGTCCTCAAGGTCTCCCCAGTCATCTTGTTGAAAGTATCAATTTAACAATGACACTTCTTCAGTTTCCATGAGTTTATTCAGAGTTGTTTCCTTTGGTAACCTGCAAATTCTAATTGCCTAATTATTTGGTGTTGTTTTGAAGAAGTAAGTACTTCATGTTGATGTCTGAAACACTGCTGGGCTCTATAACAATCTTTCCCTCAGTGATTGTCTTCCTCACTCATAATTACCACCCCTCTATCTTTATATCATCCAAAATGCCCATTCCTGCCCTCACTTTCTGCCAAACGCATATCCACCTCCTTTCTTCCACAGCCTTCAGCAAATCACTTCTCATTAGTAATCTCTGCGACCGCTTTTACTGCTCCCCTCAAACTTGCACTACATATTTCCTTTCCTAATTTCCCCTATCTTGCGCCAGGTTATGCATTTATTTTTCTCCCTACCCAGCATACATTGTCCATATTTATTTCAGTCAATGTCTGAAGAGCCTCCAATCTCAACAGAGGACCACTGGAGCCCATTGATAGGAACTTCTTTATTTTGAAACAAAGATACCTCAATCAGGCTCCCTCCCTCCCAATATTTTGGGTGCCATATGTGCATTGATGCCATCAGCCTGCTTTTCTCACCACTGGGCTCCAACTTTCCCATATGATCTGTCCCATACATTTGGTTTACTCTCTGAGCTACAAATCGAGACTTGTATCTGTAAATATCATCATCTTTACTTGGTTACAAGCTAAGCATCCCATTTTGAAACAATTACTTCACATTTTGAGGCATTATAACTATGTAAATGCTTGATTTCTTGCAATTTGCCTCTCTCTTACCTCATAGTCTCAGTTAATTTTGCAGCAAATGGTGTGTTCTTTGTAATCACCCTCTGTCACACACCCTAGCAGTGGCTTGGACAGTGCTATGTAATGTACTACAAGGTAATGCAATGAAGATGAACTAAGAATTTTTCTTGGGTTTTCTCTGATCACTGAACAATAATGTTCATTAGAAAATTTTGAGTTTTATAATCTCTCCTAGAAAATGGAACTACACATATTAATTTATTCAAAGAGATATATAGTGCTCATAATTTACAAGGTTAAACTACTGAACATTTCAATGTTGGTTTTAATGAAGAATTTGGTTGGATGGTGAAGTCAAACCAGGGAAAATGAGAGAAAAGATTTTTGAGAAGAAAGATTAGCTTTGCCTATTAGAGGTTCTTGACTTTTGATGAGCAAATCATTTTTGAGGCTAGGGAGAGCTTTAAGCAATTAATATCATATTTTCATTTAACCTACATTCCCAAAATTACAAAATTTTATTAAAATTAAATACCTATCCTATTAAAATTGGGAGTCAGAAAATTGTAGGCAGTGGAGGTACTAATTACTTAGCAGGACCATAATACCTGAACTTGCTGCCTGGAAAAAAATTTTGAAATTATAGATTTCATTAAACTAAAACAGGCATCTCAAACATATATAAATTCACTTTCCCAAAATGATTTCAATAAAAAGTATCATTAGCAAGAAATTGCTAATATAAACCTCTTTTCCAGCAATGCAGGGTGCTTGCAAACAATTGGGAAATCCATGGCACAGATTGCAGAGGCGGGTGGATGGTATGGCTAGAAGAGGATTGATTCCACTCATACAAACCTTGATTTATTTTTAATTATCTTCAAATGTTTTACATTTTCAATTTGATGTGTTGAATTTTGTGGACTTTGCATATTCATGGTACTTCCATTTCAGGAATGTCTTTCTACACTTCTTTCTACACTAGACACAAACAAGGATTTTCATCTACTCAATCTCTTTTCTATGGAAATTATTTTGCCCAGAACCTGTAGGCATAGAATGTAGTTAGATATGGTCACCAACCTCTCATTAGTATCTGACTGATCCTAAAAACGGCTGTAACTTTTACCAATTAACTGTTTTTCTTGTGGCATGTGACCTACTATCTGTGCCAAAGAGCACGTCTAATGCAATGTCATCAATTTTCCAGCAGGTCATCGAGCTGCAATGGCCTGTGCTCCCTACCCAACGGCTACACATCATCGTGCCAGCAGCAGTATGTGCAGAAGCGCCTTGTGGCCCTTGAAGGGAGTGGCGATAGATTGTACACAGATGTGTTTTGGTTCCCACACTGTTGCGTGTGTCAAATTACACAGACGGGCTAAAGATCAGATGAGGTGGGTGAACCACGCTCTGAAGGGCAGGAAGGTGGTGGTGGTGAAGGAAGAAGGTGCCAGGGGATGAACCAGCAGCCCTTGGTGCCTCCTTCACCTTGCCATGCCACATTTGTTCACCTCAGCGGAAAAAGAAAATTTAGATCCAGTGATTGAGACGGTTCCAGTTGGTGAGGCTTTGATAGGGCTTCTCTGAAAAAACTGTGTTCCACATGACAGTAGAAATCAGACAGATGATTGGTTCAAATCATGTGATGTCTCGCACAAGGAATTTAGTTTTTCTTGGTCTCAATAGATTTTCATCCAGTCTCATTTGCAATGATTTTCAAGTCAATGGCCAAATTTATATTTTTAATTTTTTAATCTACATTGATTATAGGAGTGTAATCAATCATTTTACAAAATGTTGCTCCCAAAGCTAAGATGAGGAAATGACAGCAGGGCTGTGAAATTGAAATGAAATTGCCAGACTTTAAACCAGTTCAGCCAAAATACCTGAAAGTGATACATGTACATATTAGCTCTTGATAACTGAAGGTCAGTGAAAATTTAAGCTCTTCTTGTAGCACCTAAACTCATTTTCAAAATGATCTCTTTCACTTGCATAGAATGGCATATATTAACCCTGTGAATCTAAAAACTCTGTTCATTAAAGGTAATTTTTGAGTGAATTGGTTTTGGGAATGAGCTCTTCATTTAAGTTAGGAAGTGCTTTTTCTTGAAGAGCAGAAATAAATCAAGGCCATCAGTAAAAGAAAATGTTTTCCTTAGCTTAAGAAAAAATTTTTAGACCGATCACTTAGCTTCTAACCTCAAAAATGTTATGATATTAGAGAAATAGAGTAGAAGCATTATCTTAGTATTATTATGATGTAAGCACTCATCCATTTAATTGAACTAATGTGTTATTTGTGTGTCGAAGGAAAACACTCTTGCAAGCTAAATTGTAAATTCAGATCATGACCAATATTTCGTGTTGGAGAATTGATTAAAACAATGGCTCTTTGCCTCTATTGGTATTTAACTCACAATTAGGTCCTTAAAGCACTGAACTCATGCCAAAAATACCATTTAGCACATTTTTGTCAATTTTTTTCATTCATGGACATATTAGCATTTGATGGATAAGAAGTTACCATTCATCCCTGTTGGTTCCATTATAATCATTTTCATTTCGTTTTATTTCAAATGTATTTTTTTTATTTTTAAAAACCAATGTGAAAATATCATCCCGAGTTTTTTCATTGTTGTCATCTATTCCAGTCCACAACTTGTACACCACTCCTACTATAAGTATTAGCCTGCAGAATTGAATGCTTCACTTGCTTTGCATATAAAATGCCGTATGAAGCTATAAACCTTGCACCACGCTCGTATTTTTCCTCAGAAATCTCCTCCGCCGTATTAGAAAGAGGCTGCTTGTCTCTTGCGAGTTCCATCTCTCTGCGCTCGTTGGGAGGAACCCCAGGGTGGGGCTGGGTGCTGATTCCACTCTGACCCTCATCCCTTGAGGTCAGCGCCAAATCCGAATGCTCTCCGAGGCCCTCCGATCGCTCTCGACCAAGCGTTGTGTTCGCTTCTTACTTGAATGTTATTCAGTGACCACTCCGACTAGTTTCGACCTCTCTTTGCTATTGTTTGCAATTAGTTCAATGCTGTAAAAAGAATCAGGATTTCAATGAAAGTGAATGCTATAAGGAACTCAATTAAAATTTGGCAATTTTCCACAAAATAAAATTTATTAATGCTACCCGTTTCAATGTAACTACATCATCGTCGGGTAACAGTCATCACTCCGAGTCCAGTGTATGTGTCTACTAAGAAGCAAGTAAGGGGAGGGTAGTGGGGAAGAGGGAGGAAAAGTGGCAGGCAGCATGGGTGACTATGTATGTGAAAATGGGGAAGGGAAGGGGGTGGGGAAGACAAAGTAAACAGATGCAAATTCCTTCAAAGTCCGGAGAGAACGTCGTTGCTGGATGGAGGGGGATTTCCCGTTGGGGGTGTGTCCCACGGAGCGGTGCCTAACTCCTAGGGCCGTGGAGAAAACGGGTGAAGTCGGAGGTTATCCCCCGCGGTCGTTGACTGGCCGTCGGCATGGTATCAATGCACGAAGGAGCACAGTGCACAAAGGGAAAACTGGTGATTAAGGGTTTGGAATCACCTATATATTGTGATTCCAAGGAGCAAGCTCAAGCGAGGGTTAGCGGAAGGGTGGAGGAGGGATATTTTACACTTTTTAAATTGCCGATGCAGGGGGACGGTCCCGCAACGTAGAACCTTCCCTCCTGGTCCGTGAAGAAGGAGGAACCTCGAGTGATGACTGTTACCTGACGGTGATGTAGTTACATTGAAACCGGTCGCATTAATCAATTTTATTTTGTGGAAAATATTGCCAATTTTTAATTAATCATGATACTCCACCATATCATGCCTGAAACGTCTCTTTTTATAAGGAACTGAAGATCTTGGAGGAATAAAAACCGCGGCACAGGGCAAAGGTACGATGTGCCGTAACATTTCGTTCGGAATTAAAGAAGAACATGATTGCAGTTCTTGTCTTTACAATTAGGAGGGCGAAGTCGATTTAGCAGATGACCTAAATGTAACGTTGGCGCGACTCTAGGCACCAGAATTGAACTTTTTAAAGTGCGTAGTGATGATTATTTTTACATAATACCTGCTCCCTCCCGAACGCCTACTGCATCAATAATGCCGAAATAGAAAGCGTATACTACTCGGTTAAATACTTGTACTTAGGCGTTTCCCTCACTCACGACCTCTCCTGGGTGAAACATAAACGGGAAATACGTAAACATAACAGTTTCAGGTTTAACTTTGTGGAACTCCTTCATTATGAGGGTAAAAAGAGACTTAACTTCTCCACGATATATATTTAATATTTCACATTCACAATAAGATTTAATATGTATGTAGACAGCCTAGTAAAAAATAAGTTTTATTTGAAGAGTATTGGGGAAATGTGACAAAAAGATTAAAAAGCAAGAGGTGGAAAATGGTAGGAGGAAAAATGTAATAAAATTAAATAGAGATAAAGTGGAGAACAAATGGATTCAATATGCCATTTTCCCCATGCACAATAAAGGATCGGAATAACGTTGTCCGACTAGGGGGGAAAGGTTTTTGGGACCTAAAGCAGTCTGGTATGCAATCCCCCCCTGCCACACACCCCGGCGGTGGCTTTCAATGTACAATATAATGTAAAACAGGGACAATTAAATGGTTTAGCTGAAGTTTCTGCCGTCAAGGGCGGTCCCTGTGTCTTCCACCCCATTGTTCTTCCATTTTTGTCTCCGCCGGTTGGGAGTAGGCGAGCCCCGTCCACGGCAAAAGTGCCCTGGATGGAAAGCACCGCCCTTTCGTTTAGGGAAACATTTATGCAGCGACCAACTTCAATGCCGCCGAGAGACAGCGCTGCCCAATTGGAGTGTCGCGAAAGTCAGGGCCATCGCGACGCCAAGTGCGTGGGAGAGAAACATCGACGCCGCTTGTCCCTTCTCATTTCTCGCCTGAGTGAAGTACATACGTATATTCTAAGGAGTAGCTCATCTAGGATATGATACAAATATAAGAAAATAGCTAGTGACTACTTTGTTTTAAATAATTCTTTTATCTTTAATTTCATATGATTCATTCAAATACGAGGATAATCCCAGAAGTACCCGACCCAACAAAGAAAATACAAAAATTTTGGAAAAAAATTATTTATTTTTCAGCATAATCTCCTTTCAGCTCTATACACTTTTCCCAGCGATGCTCAATGATTTCGATACTTTTTTTATAATAAGAACTGTCTTTCTCCCCAAAATACGTAGTCATTAACTGTCGACATCACTTCTTCACGGTTGGAAAATCTTAGACCACCGAGACATTTTTTCAAGTTTGCGAACAGAAAATAATGCGAGGGGCTAAATCTGGCGAACAGGGTGCATTAGGTAGCGATTCAAACTTAAATTCATGAATTTTGGCCATTGCAATGACGTATTTGTGAGCTGGTGCATTGTCTTGATGAAACGGCACTTTCTTCTTAGCCAAATACGGCGGCCGCTTTTGTTTGATTTCTTCACTCAAACAAAGCAATAAGTTCGCAGAATACTCGCCGTTGATAGTTTTTCCTTTTTCAAGGTATTCAATGAAAAATATCCCAAAGACCGACACCATGACCTTGCCTGCAGATGAAACGGTCTTCGCCTTCTTTGGATGCGGTTCTCCCTTTTGAATCCATTGCTTTGGTTGTTCTTTTGTCTTGGGTGTGAAGTAATGGCCCCATGTTTCATTCATGATTATGAAAGGGCGCAAAAATTCTGCTTTGTTGGTGTGAAACTTTGCTAAACACTCAATTGAAACATCTTCACGACACTGGATTTACTCGAATGTGAGCAAATGCAGCACCCATCTTGCACACAGCTTTCTCATATCCAAATTTTCAGTTAATATGCAAGGTACCGCACTTTTTGAAATGCCTACTATGTCTGCTAGATCAGGCGTTTTCAGTCAACGATCATCCAGTATCACTTTGTGGATTTTCTTCACCGTTTTTGGAGTCGTCACCTCATTTGATCGACCAATGCGATGCTCGTCTGGACAGCTCGTATGGCCTCGTTTAAACTGTGCGATATAATATTTTACTGTTGTAAACGAAGGAGCAGACTCACCCAGAGTATAATCCAGTTCAGATTTTATATTGGTTGGACTGAGGCCTCTCAAATAAAAGTATTGTATCAAATAACGATGACCAATTTTTTCCATTTTCACTAATTCACTGAAAACGTTCACTCATGGTCCGAACAAATACTAAACATCGTCTGAAGTCGTCTTCAAAGATGAAACATATGCTTCATAGATAGCGAACTTTCTAATACAGTGATATTTTTCAAACCGCCATAACTAGATCAGTCCGGGTACTTATGGGACCACCCTCGTGTAAATTAAATTACCTCACTCTGACGTCCTCCGATTTCGTATTTTTCCACACTCAGAACGGAGAGTACACGCAATTTATCAGAGAAGCCCTTTTCACGTTCATTCCTCAAATATTTTGCCCGCAACCTGCCACAGTACGATCTCATGCAATCCCCGACACTTTGAAAGTCATCAGCAACTTCATGTAGATGACCTCAAGGTCAGACGCATCAGCTGATTACGACACCATTGACACATTCGGATCCATCGGACGTGTAAGCAGACCCGTTGACCGTTCTAGCTCCTCCAATGAATCCAACGCGAGAATGCATTCATTTCCACATGCCGTTTCTCCGCAGCTTGAAAAGTCAATTGGCCCGCGGTTCTCCAGCGTCAGCCAACTCCGAAGAGTCAAATAGGCGGACAGACTCAAGACTCCCCCATTGGATCTAACCCCGTAATACCGGGATGTCCTGTATTTCCTATAGGCCCGTGATCCTGTATTTTAAGCGGCTATGTGCATCGCTAGCTATCGCTTCCCAAACGCACTGGCCTAGTAATCTGGTTCGATGAGAGAGGGGAGTGTCGTGCTGACCGTGCCGCGTCTGGAGGAGATTGTTCTCCGTATGAATTTCATCAGTGTAGATATTTGATTTTAACTTTCATTCTGTCACTTTTGCAAAGAAGCACCTGATTTAGATAAGTGATTTTGGTCTACTTTCGATTATTCTTGGTCGAAATCACTGTCACCAATGAGAGGCAATTCATCTAATTAATCTTCATCAATGATTATTTTGGTCGAATTCATTTTCATATTTTTCATCACTATTTTTACTTTTTTCCATCTGACCTAGCCGCGGGCCATTTGACTTTTCAAACTTTAGTCACTACTCTAACTTTCATCTTAGGCATATTAGATATGAGATATATATTTTTTTTTAATTAAGAGTGACATAAAGGCATCACTCAAATAATATAAAAAGACAGAGAAAAATACTAATCTGATGGTGAAATACTTTCAAGTGATTTGCACAACTTTCATGAATGCTTCAATTATTGGGGTTCAGATATACGAGGGTCATCCGGAAAGTAGTACCCGTTCGTGAAATAAAGACACAAAAGTAAATATTAACAAACATAAAAAATTTTATTTGAAAGAGGATACTTTAAACTACTTCTCAACATAATCTCCAAGCAAATTAAGGCATTTGTCATAACGTGTGACAAGTTTCTGTATTCCTGCTGCATAGTCCTTCGCCGCCAGCTCATTGAGATACGCGAGGGACCCATCTTGCACAAATTTTTGCATAATGCAGATGGTGTTTAACAATTTCATGAACAATTGTTCGAGAAACATTGGGAAAATGCTCACAGATGTCATCAATTGTGACGCGCCGATCGTTCCTCACGAATTCGTCAACTGAGCTCACCAGTTGGTCTGTAATGACAGACGGTCTCTCCGAACGCTCATCGTCGTGTGTGTTCCCCCTCCCCATGTTGAAGTTGCGACACCACCGCCGAACAGACGACTCGTCCATTACATTGTCTCCATACACCTCCTTTAATTGGCGATGAATATCACATGGGCGAACGTTTCTTGCATTGAGGAATTTAATCACTGCCCTCACTTCACAACTGGCGGCGTTCTCAATTTTTTTAAACATTGTAAACAATCACAGAAACAACACAGGCAATGCTAGCGTCACGCAACTTGGCTCAGAGAAGGCAGACAAGCCACTGAAGCTATCTGACCTCGTCCAGCGGCTACTCGCGTCGTCAGCACTTCATGCGGCACGAACGGGTACTACTTTCCGGATGACCCTCGTAGATATTTTGTGTATTACACCGCAATGCACCAAAACACTTCTCAAGGTAATCAGGAGAAGGGACCTGAGTCATATTTACACACTGAATTCACACCTGCTTTTGTCCAACTGAAGTTCTCAGTGAAATCTGCAGCTGTCGGATGCATCCTTCAATTTATTGGCCTGGACTTGGTCATTGAAATTCAGAGAGGCCAATCAGAAAATGCCTGATCCCAGGGCATATGTACACATCAGACGAAAATTGGCATTCTTAAGCCCTGAGCCCATTTTACTACCTTACATTATTTTTCGTCCACTGATAAATGAGACATTGTGATAATTGGGACTAGGATATGATTTGCTCACATGAGATATGTCGCCAATTGCTTCATAGTTTTTAAAGGAAAATGAAATGCCATATGGTTATCCATATTTCCACATGCCCAGTCAACCCCTGAGGTGCCACCTGCTTCTATTTTACTACCTTGCATTTTTTTCTTATTGACACCAATATACAATTCACCAAGGCATCCAGTAGTGCCTTCCCCTCTCCCCCTCCCAAACTTTTGATCATTACTTGGTGAGACATAAAATTTACGACAGGTCTCTCATTCAGCATATTTTTTCCTCCAACCATCAGGGGAAAATCCATAAGGCAGCGGTACTTAAAAATGAATAAGCCAAGTCGTGACAATGTTTTTTATTTTTCATAGGTTTGTGCATCATGCGTGAGAGTTACTTGATGAAGAAATCTGTTCATCTATAGATCAATCATAGTGCTCATATCATATTTGTGTTGAATTCAGTGATTGAAATAATCCAGCAATATAAATAGACTAGACTATCTCCCAAAATCTTACCTACATATTAATTTGAAACTGAATCAGGATCATTCTTTTGCATTCATATATAAACTGTTTCTCAAAATTTAATAAATAACACAAAAACAGGATATCCTTGTAATGCACCACTTACATGGTGAACAAAGTAAGTTCACAATCACACATGCCTCTTCTTAAATACTTGGAACCGCTTGACGAAGAAGAGTGGACTTGTTGAGCTTTTCACAAAGTTGCATTATGTAAAGGGGTAAAACTGGAGTTGACCACTCATGGTTCGACAACTATTCCACACAAAATACACAGTGGGATTAGGCGTTATTTCCTAGCGCTCTCTCTCTCTCTTCGCTCAATCACAAAATGTATATTTCCCCTCAAATTACTTGTTGAGTAAGTACTGTTACTAAATTTGGTCCCATATCCCAAAAGGACTTTGTGCAGCAAGCATATGCACTCTTGATGAGTTAAAAAATGGACTTAATGAGTAAAAGTTATTCACAGTTCATGGACAAGCGGTGGCAGGCATTTACTTTTGAGCATAATGTAATTTCTTGCATTGAAACATAACTTTGCAGGAGTAGAGAAAGGGGTTTCCTTTTCATCCAATGACAGCCACCAAAGGGCCTTAGGGTGGAGAGTCAGGGGAGGGGGAGAGCAGCGGATCAATTTGCTGCACCCTCTGCAGGAGGGATGCCCGGACGGCAGACAGCACCTTGAATGCCTCTTCGGCTCCTGGTGCCACGGTTTTGTCAGGGTGAAGCAGCACAGCAAGTCTCCGGTAGGCACGGTTTATTTCCTCACTGGTTTACAACAAAGCGGAGAGAAGTAAAAATCAGTGACAGCAAAGGAAGAAACCTTGACAGAGAAGAAGAGAAGACGTGGAACAGGAAGAGTGGAGGAAATAACCAACCAACAAATGGAAGATATGTCGCCGGTGATGGGATGTCACAGGCTGAGAGACAGAGGCTCGGTGGTTGTTGATGCAGATTGGAGAGGGGTGAGGAGTGGGCTTACCAATGTATGTGAAACAAAGGATAGTGGTAGGCATACAACATTTGTGAACATCAATAACTGTGATGAAATGGAAAGGGGTGTGGGACTGTCAGGGCTGGGGGAATATGGAAAGAGAGGGGATGAGAGGGCATGTTTTGAGGCGTGACCAATGGCAGGGCTCTTTGGGGAAGGGAGTGGTAGTTAGCGGAGAGTGGGGAGGACCTAGGCAGGCCATTAGGAGGAGACGATGGGGCAACTGAAAATGAGTTTTTGAGGTGAGGGTGCAGTTGTGCAGGGTGGGGAGAAGGCCTTGAGTTGTATCCTTACCAAATGCATTCCAGGGCAGAGGTTCAATGGTATCAGATATAGGGATGTGGCACGTAGGGAGAAGAGAAAAAGGATCTGAAGTCCACTCCCATATTTTGCAATCCCTCCATTAACTTTGCCCACTCTACACAGTCAAATACCTTCTCAAAATCCATGAAGCACACAAAGAGACACACTGATTATACCTGATGTTCCTTTCTACTGATGCTCTTATCAATGTAATGGCATCACACACTCCTCTCCACTTTCTCAAATCTAACTGATTGTTGTGTGCATAGTCATTTGAACCATTGTCTAAAACCTTGTCTTAATGATAATTAGCACTACCTTTGCTGCTCCCAAAATTAAACTTCCTCCTGTAGTCCTCACAGACAGCTGCTTGAAACTTTTCTGGAATGACATTCAAATTTGACCCAGGGTCCAAATGGCTTCTAATAAATCTGGCCAAATTACCTCCTAATAAATACTAGTCCATGCGAGTCCTCATATTCTTTCTTATAATTTTCCCTAAACCTTTTTTTTACTGATTCTGTAGAGATATCTCAATTTATAGCTTCCCTCTCTAATTCCTTATAGTAATACTAGTTTTTACCTTGTTTCTTTCTGACAATTACCTCACCTTCTTATATAGTGCTTCTGTTTTTCCTTGTGTCTGAAATTTCTCCAGAGCATCCCTCGCACCAATATTTCCACCAAACAACGCTGGCCTAGTGTCTCACCTAAGCACATCGTTTAGTACCCTAAGCATTCTTCTCCTCGCCATATCTGAAATTACATTCTACCATTTCCTTCTTTTCTCCTGTCCTCTTTTGCTTCCATCCAGTGATCCATGGCTTCTTTAGTCTATTATTCTCTAGCATTCCCACTGTTTCCTTTGCCATTTTTCCATCGCATTCTTAGGCTCCAACCACCTTTCCCCAGCCGTTCGTTTCATTACCCTGTCCTTACGAGGGTTAGGGGAAAAGTTCTTGGAAATGAAAGACTGCTGTTTTAAGTTTAAATACCACTTCATTTCAACATACTATAATCTCCCTTGAATCCAATGCACTTGTTCCAGCATTTCTCCAACGTCAGTTTTACTTCCAGGAAGTGAGAGTCTGGAAGGCTGTTAAAATGTACATCTACAGCCCTCTCAACTTTTTCTTTGGATGCAAAGTGCTTCCCAGAAACAAATTTCTTCAAGTTCGGGAGCAGATAGAAGTCTGAGGGTGCTAAATCAAGAGAATAGGGAGGATGGCCAAGCAAATCGTACCCCGGAATCCCTTAGTTTTCCCATCGCCAACGCACCTTTGTGAGCAGGTGACAGCAGGTTGTCCAGACGAAAGATGATTTTCTTCTTCTTCAAGCCAGGCCTGTTCTCGCCAATTTTGGCATCCAGATGGTCAAGGAGGTTGGAGTAATATTTGCCTTTAATTATTCCCTGGAGTAATATCCACCGGTAATCAATCAACAGGATCCCTTTCATATCCTAAAACACACGGGCCATGACCTTTCTGCCAGATGCACTGATCGAAATCGCTTTCTTTGGCACTGAAACACCTGCTTCCACCAGCTGTTTCCACTGCTGTTTTGTTTTTTGGCGTGTAGAGGCGGACCCGTCTCATCCATCGTGACAAATTGCAGCGCAAAAGCGGTCAGTTCCCTCTTGAATTGGTTCAAACATTGCTGCGAAATTGTTTGTGCATTTGCTTGTGATCGGGATTCAGAAAATTCAGCATGGGCAGAGCTATCACATTCCTAATTATTTCTGCAAGATGTTTCGCACCCTTTCTTCCGATATCCCCACGGCCTTTGCTATCCCACTCGCCTTTTGTGCACCTTTTCGATGGTTTCCGGTGTGGTTGGGGTTTTGGGCCGTCCTTCACGTGGGTCATCTTTGAGGGACATGCGAACACGTTTAAATTCAGCCGCCCAATTTTTCACGGTTGACATTGAATGAGCAGAGTCCCCGTACACTTCGCCAACTTCGGATGAATTTTCTTGGGGATTAATGCATCCCAAACGAGGAATTTCATGACCGCACAAAATTCAAGTTTTTCCATTTTAATGAAAAACATGAAAGATGTCTACTGCAACAATACATTTGAACAAACTACTTAAGGGAACAAGTTGAAGCATGTCTTACGAGCTAACGTCACCTTATCCCAGGCAGGAATCATAAATTTCACTCATTAGAACGCCATCTCGGTGTCAGGCCGAGAACTTTTCATCTTACATATATAGGTATTACGTATATAGGTATTTATTGAGTTTTTCTTTGTTCTCCTCCAATTTTACTCTGGTTAAACCTTCAAGGTTCTTATAACAGTTTCAGGCTTAACTAGGTGGAATTCCTTCATGAAGAGGGTAGAGGGAAACCCTACTATTCCACATGAAAAGGTTTAATATATTACACGACCATCATCAGGTGACATATATGAAAAACTTTTTCTTTACCTCACGGACTACAGTGCAACACGCATGACTCGGAGTACTTGTGACATTGTATGAACAGTGCAAGAGGATGCCTTGGTAGCTTAACAGGCTGAAGCATGCGACTGGATATAGAGGGACCTGAGTTCGAATCTTGGTCAAGGCAAATAAGTTTTACTTTGAAATTCCTGCATTATACTCCATATTGATCCGCCATTGTCTTAATCCAAACCAAAAGTACTTCATCACCCAACTGCTCTATTCACCCCCATTCTGCTAATTTCTAATGCAGTACTAGAGCCGCTCCATATTGACTATCCTCCCCAATATGAATTACTCCATAAATATCACTCCAGTTATCCCCACTCCCTCTCCATCTCACCTCACACAAACCCCTTTTTTTCCATTTCTCTCTTCCTGTTTTCTAGCCTCCCTGTGCTCATCATTTCCCAAACTTCCCAAGTCCTTATCCTAACCATTGTGGTCCTCTTTTCCTCCGCTTTCAACAAGGCTGCGCAAGGGTTTTGAGAGATAACGACCTCAGAAGCCTTGCCTCTCCCACTGCTGGGCACACACATGGCCCAGTGAGCCAGGACTTGCATGCATATCTATGCTCATCACTTTTCCGTGGGATAATCAATCAATGTGTTCTCCTCTCGCCTTCCTCAAGTGTTTTTAAAGTGACATCATTGCTGAAAAGGTTGCCCCACACGGATCAAATGCCTCAGCAGCCCCTCTCACTGAGGAACAGATGTCATGTGGACTACCTTTTGTCTAGAGCTCCAAACCTTTGCCCTATCGGGGAAGGGTGACCCAATCAAGACCAATTATCAATGCTCCTACCAGCACAGTTTAAGGGGTCAGTGGATCATACAAGCCAATCAGCCAATTTAAAAGGAGGATGCAGATAAACAGAAAATATTAGACAGCACTTGCATTGAATCCTAACATAAGTCAACTTATCCACACCAAAGTTCTTTCTAAAAATAAATCTTTTTCATTACTGAGAACTCAATAAATACTGAAAATAAAAATACATAAAAAAACAACTTTTAGAGGAAAGTTGTTTCCACTTGCTTCAGTCACACCTATGTATATAGTTCACTTAAGTTTTGGCTGACAACAATATGCACCTTGCAAACCATGTGAGGCCACGTAGAAAAATGGGTGCAAGTTCAATGTGAAGTGCAAATTTCAGCACATTACAAAGACGTGAACATTCTCGGCTTAAGAGTAAGTTGCAGAGAAACAATAAAAAGTAGGTTTCATAAGTTTCAACAAAAGTGAATTGACACAAGGGCAAAATCATAAATAAACAAGGAATTAATTGAATAAATATATTTTTAGAAATATAAATTAACATTTTAGAAATAAAAGAAAAATATTAAATAAAAATTCATGAACTTGAGTTATTAACTTCATCGATTTAGGTGATTGTGCCTTCAAATCCCAGAGATAGGCATTTATAACTCAAAATCAGAAAAATTCCTGAATGGCATTCAAATAAAATTCATTGATGATTAGCAGTTGAGAGTTTACATATGTATACAGATGATACATATGTGAAGATTTTGGTTCAGGCCAAAATAGAGAGAGGAAGTCACATGCTCAGGATACTCACACTGTGGCCCCTCGTTGCAATCCCAACTTTTCAAAGTCATCTGGAGCATTGAGGAGGCGATGAACGGTCCCCGCATGGTCTCCGCCCACACCAGGGGTGCCATCCACACTGGTGGGGCGCCCGACACCAGAGGGGTCGGACGGAGGGGGCCTTGCCGTGGGGCGGGAACTTGAGAGCCTTGCAAACTCCTGGGCTCTCACAATGTTGGTGAAGAGCGTCTGATTTCCCAGCAGCATCGCCATTGGGAGAAAGAGAAGAGGCGAGGCTTTACTTCCATTGTAAAGCATATTTTATAAAGTTTTCTTTATTCCCCACTAAAGATCTTGATTGAATTGATTGCACCCTGAGTGAATTGAAATGTTGTCATCTATAGCAATCTGCAAAGTGCACAGATACAATGCATGAACTTCAATGCATAAAGTGATTGATGGAAGAATCACTCAGGAGATTGGGCTAAAGCTGTAAAAGCCAAGAGAGAAAGTTAATTACATGTGAGTAGATGAAAATGAGTGGTATAATTCGGACCCCATTAGTTATAGCGATAATTCTTTTGCTGCGAGCCTCTTACAGGTGAACTATGCAAAGACTGCCCCCTGCCCATGAAGTTTGGGTGAATATTGATTTCACATTGTTTTGAGTAAATAATTTTAATAAATGAAAGTCTTACTTGACGATATATTTGAGGTTTTGGAGGATGATGGAATTGTCTCTGATTTGAATGGTATAAAAATTTTTAAATGTTTCCTTAAGTACCTAAACAATTCACAATTATATGCTTATTTCATAAAATTTAGACAAAAGCATTATTTCAATAGTTTTTTTTTATTTTTCAATGATAAAATTTAGTTTTCCAAAACAGTATATTTTCATGAAGGTCATATATTTTTGCTAGCTACATGAATCAATTTACAAAAGCATTACAATAAAAAAGCACTGCCTCGTCAGCTGACGCATACATGAAGAGGTGAACATGAAGACCTTGACTGCACTTAGCACATCAAGTGTACAACCCTTGCCTTAATTGTTTTATCCCCTTTTGCTGCATGAACAGGAGTTCTCCTTTTTTCGGCAATTTCATAATTTTCTTCCTATCACATTCGAGATGCTTCTGATTGCCCTCCTGCATATTGCTTTACTTGAATTCACTCATTGCCATGATCCTCATTCATGCCAAGGAATAGTGTAAATGCAGCCCTGGCAGATGCCTTAGTCACAAAAGACATTTTCTTCATGAATAATGCATGTATTTAGTACCATGCATATTAAGATATTGAAACATCTTCTCAAACCAACATTTTATGGTTCATCTCTCGTCAAGGCATGCACAGCCTATGATATATGATATTCCAATTACATACAAATGATCATTATAAAATAATAACAGGCTTCTCAACATTCTTTACTTCCCCCAACACATACAATGTATGCACAGGGATGTTTATTTTTTCTCCATAGAGTTCATTGATATCAAAATCATGGGAAATTCCAAAGATTTTACTGGGCATTGAGGTGTATTAAGGAAATAACTCTCTTCTCCTACTTTACGTTATGTTCTGAATACCATGGAAAGTAATTCCCTATTTCTGAGGATGTCCATAAAATAATAGTGACCCTCGTTACTGTTAAATGAAAATTAATGATAGGAACATGAAACGATTAAACCATAATTTTACCCTTCTGATTTTTGAAATTCATTCATGAATAATTATATGGGGCCATTCTGTGCAAAATCAAAAAGGAAAGGTCTTCTTTTGTTTTTTCACAGCCCTCAATTCAATATCCTTCGCCAAATATGCATTTTTAATTATTTCAGATGAGAATTGTGTCTTTTTAACTATTTTATGATGAACTAAATTATAACTTTAGATATCACTGATTGTCTTTTCAAATCATGGTGGCAAGATCTTTCACTTTTAATACAAAATATGCTAGGTTGCTAATATCCACTATTTTGCATGTTGCATTTCCCAAGCACCTACTAGCAGATATATGGAAGTAGGCCCAAGACTTCTACCTATCTCTTTAGGTTTTATTATTATTTCTGGGCTTCTCAAAAATATGATATGACTTGCTGTTAGCTTGGAAATATCTCAAAATGAGAGATTCAAGTTCCGCTAAATTCTTCAGCATGCAGTGAAAGTGTTTAAGCTCACCTCAAATGCAACCTGCACCCCCAGACCCGTCTTGGCCGAGGTTTCGAAGTAAGGGAAGGCATGGAGGTCTGCCCAAAGCCTCCCTTCTGCTTCGTCAATCGCTCTTCTCACGCCTTTGTCCACCTTATTGGCACAGACAGTCACAACAGTACGCTCAAACTCCACACTGCTGCCGGCGTCATTTGCACAGTGATTATTGTGGAAGAGAAGTCATGAGGGGTTTAGTTGAATGATCAGGGCAAGTGCGATGGCAACCACTGGATGGGATAGGCTGCGGTCACAACAACGACTACAAGTCATGCAAAACTCTACCTCAGCCAATGATCCTGAGTAAACTTAACAACATAATATGATACATATTCTAATACTTACTTTCATTAATTAGGCAAAGGTCATTCTTATAGCATTAACAGACCATAGCTCCACATGGTAAATAAATAGAAACCATACACTGTAAATATGATTTTCATACAGCAGGCTTAACAGAACCACAGAAGTTAACCATATGTATTGATTTCATATTTGAAATTACCTGCACTTCATATTATTTTCATTTCTCACAATTTAGTTGACTGACTGCAGCACAAGACCATGATGGGAGAGTGACTAAGGGTTGATGTGTAGTGGATGCGTCCGCTTGAAATACATGTTTCCTTTGTCATTTAAGAACTCAGTTAATTATAATTCAAAGACAGCAATTGTTTTACCTAATGCCATAGTTGGAAATTTTAAAGTATGGCTTGATTCTCAGAATTCAACATTTTGATAATTGAAAACTATTTAAAATCAATTTCATATCAACAACATTCAAATATATTTTGTCATATTTATCTCACTGAATATAAGGAAAATTTGAAGAAAGGAAAACGCTATTCGAAGAAACTATGATAAAAAAACGCCTGCAATAATACTGGAAGAAGAAGATACTGTGGACAATGATGAGAAAGAAGGATATCCTTAAGACTTGTAATTGGATTTTGCAATAATGGAATGAGGCCCCAGGGATCAATGACATACAATCAGAACAAATGAAAAATTCAGGAAAAGAGATTCTGGCTCAGGTAAAGAACATGATATATATATATATATATATATATATATATATATATATGTGATATGTACATGAGAGGAAACACAGATGGACTTAGATGAGGCCATGATGTGTGATGTCATTTATAGAAAATTCTGACAAGATTAAAACACCGATAATTGATAACGCACCACAGAGAAAATGAAAAGGTACCTTCACGGCAGTGAAAGGGTTGAAGGACATTGGTATGACCTACACTAAAGGGAGATTGATGCACACACTACATAGAGAACATGCAGCAGCAATCGAAGTCCTGTCACCCAAAATATCAATTTTTTGAACCCATCACAATCTTCTTAAAATTAATGCCAAAAAGTCACAATTGATGACATTATCTTACAAAAAAACACCGACCCAAGTGTTAAATATTCCTTTAGACAGGAAACCTTCAATTAAATTTAACTGATTTAAATTCCCAGCTTCATAAGGATTCTCATATTGACAGTCTTCTGAAGAGACTTAACCCTATGTGTTCTCTTATTTGCACTATCCTTCTCCCAACAATCTATTATAATCTTTACCACTCACATTTTGTACCTTATATATTGCTCTGAGGTTATTCCTCACAAAGTGCTCGTGTTAAACCGCAAAAGAAAATTCTGTGCTCGATAGACAACGTGGGGTGTGATGCTTCAAGTCTTCCCCTTTTCAGGAAGTCCAATGTGTTTGTTGCCTCTTCCATTTATTTATATCTTTATGACAATTGGGTTTGTGAAAAAGAATACAACAATAATTTCAAGTAATGCTAATGTACTTAAATATAGCCCTTGTAAGATTAATAAGTTGCATATTTCTTATTTATGTACCTAGGGCCCCATACCATGGATTTCATTTCATACAATCTGCCAGCTGAATTTGAAACATCAATGTGACTTACATACTTTAAGTGGGAACTGAAATGCTTCTCGCTGCAACCATTTTTCCATAACACCAGTGAATAACTTTCTCGTCGCTTCTGTCGTCAATTCCCATGTGACATGCCCTATACTAAATTTGGAATTTTTCTGTTGTAGCATATGGTCCTATGACAATTACAATATTATGATTAAATGTGTTGATAGAAGGAAAGGTGTGAGGAAGGGTGTTCAAAATGTGTATATTGAGTGGGCCATTGACTAGATCAAGGGAAAGATAAGAAGAGATGTAAAAATTCAAGGAAAGAGGATATGTATGCTGCATTACTTGGACAATATAGCTATCCTGGCAGAGGGGAAAGAGGAGCTCTCCAAGATGCTAGCATATTATTATTATTATTACTTTTTATTTGCCCAGAGATCACAATACAAAAATACCAGGTGGGTGGTGTATGTACATGATATAAGGCACGTCAAAGAGGAGCAAAGACACAGGCTCAATTAAGATACATAACAGAAATGATGCTCATAGTTACATAAATGTTTGGCACAAACCCATGAACATTGGCTGTAACATGCACATACATGCAATATCAAATTCAGAAAAATCATTGATCACCAACATGAATCATACCATGACCATTGCTAGAAAGTATGAACTTACTGGTTGGGAATATTGTTGAGATATTCGTCAACCAAGTAGAACATATTGCGCTGTAGATATCTTTTTAATTTATGCCAGAATGCAGCAGTTCCCTTTGTATCCTTGCAAGGCAAAGGGGATGAAAAAGTACAACTTCAAGATAAACATGATTATAACTCTGCCGTAAACCATGGATGTAGGGAAGGCAATCTCCAACTAAGACAAACGAAAAACACTCTCGAGCAAATGGAAGAGTTTTGCAAGATAGAAAGGAGGATCCCAAATTATGGAAGAAGCAGGAAGCGTAAATTGACTGGAATGGAGAAGGAGTCTCCCTATCAGAAGAAGCAACTGCTCACAGCAAAAGGGTACTAGCATAGGCACGTGAAAGTAATTCACTGAGAGTTGCCCATGATCTCCTTTTCTATGAATGTGGACGATATGGGCAGCAGAGAAAATGAGGTTGAAGGCGACAGAAACGTGGTGCTACTGAAGGAAGATGAAACTAACATTGATAGGGAATAAGAAAATGAAAAAGTGTCCGGAGAGAAGCCTATGGAGGGCACCAACTAACAGAAGAGGGATTTCAATTGGACACATCCCAAGGACCAAAAGTGAAGGAAACATGGAGGGGAATAAATTCATTGGAAGGCAAAGATGGACTAGGAGAGGCAAATTATGGAAAATGTTGGTGCAAACAGCTAAGAGAGAATAAAGAGAGAATGATAAATTGGAACAGGAGTGCAGTTTGGAGAGTGGCTGCCTCAGCCACCAACCTGATAATCCATTGTGATGATGACATATACTCAGGGTGATATGAATGAAGTAGGCAGATATTACTTTGATATAAATGAAATTAGAATCTCAAAATTTGTTCCCTAACATGCGAACTCAATCAATGATCAAAAGATGTGCTCAAGTGCAGAGAAACAATGAACTTTACTAAGGCTCCAGGGAAACTCCAGTACAGGGCAATGATTAGTGAGCCCAAAGCAACCCATCCTCCCATCAACGGTCAGCAACAGACCATCATCACCACTGAAATGTCTCCACCTCTTCAAGATTAGTTCCACCCCTTTAGCAACAAACCATTAAAGCCTTCCACAAGGTTGATGCCTGAGACTTGCCATTCCTTTTCCCCTCCAGCACTCAGTTCCTCGGACCTTCCATTTACCACAGTCGTCCTTTTTCTTCCATTTCAGCTGACCAATAATACAGTCACAACTGTGGCCTTACTAAAGAGGATTTTTTCTGACGATTTATTGCTCACTCGATGGAATAGAAATCATTTCTCCATTTTAAATTAATTCCAACTCTACTATTATTGTGGGTATTGACTAATGCCAATGTTTTATTCAGATGTTTCAATTAAACTATCAGCCCCATAGCATCGGGTAGTGCTTGTTGGGGGTGCAAGGATGGAGGGAAGCAGCATTAGTTTGGAACATGAACATGGCCGTAAAATACAATTGAGATATTGCAATGATGTTGTTGTTGCAACTTAAAATTAATACAGCAAAATACAAACAGAGATTACTCAGTGCGAGGAAGTGGAATAGAATGATTATGGAAAATCATGGGTCTTCCTTGTAGTTTTGCTGTCAATGCCGCAAAGTATAACAATATATTTTACTCAATTATCATACTGCCAATTTTTGAAATTGCAAAAGCAAACGATAATTGTATACAGTCCAATCACTTTTTGATGAAGAGAGAATTTCATACCATGAGAATGAAATTTTGCAGATATATAGAAATATTGACTTAGGCTAAAAAGGCAAATTTCACCCATTGCATAGAAAATTTTTTCATAGTAATGCAAATACACATTTGGGCTTAAACTTCAGTCGTCAATTTTGTCCAAGAATGAGTGGTGCAAAAGCATTCGAGATGGTGCGGGGGCTAACGTACTGGCTTCCCACCCAGAGGGCGCGGGTTCAAATCCCGGCGGTGTTGATTATTTTTCAGAGGTATCTCGATCCCTACTTGAGGTGCTTTGTGGAGGGCACTTTGAGTGAGTACGCCGTCCGTTGGAAGGGACGTTAAACTGCGGACCCCTTGGCGCCTTTCGTAAAGAGTAGGCTAATGCCGACGCCGGGTTTCTCTCTACCCTTCATCCTTTCCTCTCCATCCCCTATGGCGCAAATGACCTCAGCTGTCGGTCGCCTCCCCTCAAAACTACTATTACTAATTATTTTACATTTGCTTCCAAGAGATAATATTCCCAATAATTCTGTTTTTTTAAGGAAACAGACATCCTATAAATAATGGTATAAAATGAAACTACGGATTTTAATAATATATTATTTCATCCTTAATTAAAATTAATTTAGCATTAATAATTCTACTAAGAAATAGAAAATGGATGGTTAACTGAAGAGAAAAACAACAAAACATATTTTCAATGAAAATCAATAGTTTTACTCCTATGCTGTTCTATGACAAGCACTCGTGCAAGCAAGCTGCCTGAATTCAGTCTCATGCAGGTGACAAACAGGAAGGGTGATTTTAGACGACCCAACTGCACTGGTTCAGTGCAGATAGCATGTGGGATATGTGGATAGTCAATGAGCCAACATTTCCCCCTTGCTTGTTGGGTGCAAGCATGTCTAACCCATAAACAGAGCAAGAGAACCTTTAATGGGGAAGGAAAGAGAGGGGGCCATTGTCACACATGAAGTTGAAAATCGTTTCTCATTTATAAATTCGCACTAATTCAGAGACCACAAATCATTCTGTGGTAAATAGTTTAATGCCCTGTGGACAACAGGTATCCAAAAGTAGTATCGGGAATATAACTTATATTCAATGACAATTTCATTAAAGATGAAAATATTTCTCAATGGGGGTGAGGGGGAGTAATAACCTCCAAATCCCCCACCACCCAGGTGGCGTCATTTCATGAGGCATTCATGATCTACGGCAGTATGCAATAAAACATATTTTTGGAATAAAAGGTTATTATTCGAATTATTTTTTATTAATTTTAAAATATCATATCAAGCCAAATAAAGGCATCCATTAGATAATGCACTCAATAAATCCATTGCAAATTACATTGTATGTGATATCATATGGAAGTGATTTTTTGAGATGCATTTTCGGGTTGAAATTTAATTCCTCACTTTGATTTACAGAGATACTCAGAAAAAAGCGATTTGCAGAACGCAAATTTGGTAGTTTTAATGGCATTTCCTTTGGCCAATGGGCATCTTTTGTGATAGAAACTAGTGCAACACATGCAAACTTAAGTATTTATTTTACCATTCAGCCATCCTCTTTTGACATTGTGGAAAAATTTAGAGGCGTGTAGAGGGTAGGAAGAAGTGTGTTCACTGTATTAAATTTCCTTCACATTCCCCTAAATTTCATGAGCACAGTTTATTATCACCCGGGGAGTTGAAACGGCGAAGTGTCTCCTTGTATAATCTAAGGGTTCTTAACAACAAAATAACTCGCAAGATTAAAACGGTTAGTTATTCTATACACATGCATTCTTGAAATGGTAGGCGACTATGCGATTAATTAGATGACAATAAAAACCGACAGGGTTGAAAGAGATCAATGTTCCTCTGTCTGGTGAAGCTTCAATTTTCCACCTAAGTAGCACAAACCACTAGTAGTGAACGTATATAAATGAAGTAAGCATGATATTTAATTCATAACGTCATACGTGTAAAGGGTGTATCAAAAACTTAACCAGCATATGCACCATCTATTACGATAAACTGTTATTAAACACTCATGCCCGGGAACGATTTAGCGAAATAAGGCTGATCTACAGTACATTTAAAAAGACTCCAAGTGATCACTTGAGAGAACATAAAAACCATGCGGTGCCTAAATGACAGTGCTAATTTGACAGCATACCTGGCCATCTCTTGTTGCATCTCCATCAGCCACATATCTAGGGCTTCGAAACTTTTACGACTTGTAACGTCATAAACAAGTATAGCACCGTGAGTTCCTTTGTAGAATTCATTTCTAACCTTGAAGATTTTTTAAAGTTGATTGTGAAAATAATGGCAAACGGAATTCATTGACCATGAAACCAGGACGGAAATCAACGAGACATGAAAAAGATATATCACGTAATATTTACCTCATAAAATATTGGATCCCCCGACAAATCGAAAATATTTACACTAATGTCTTTTTTGTCTACCACCGTCTTCGTGACTCCGTAATCAATACCAATTGTAGCATAATATTGAGGGACAAAACGCTTTTCATAGTACCGCTTTATTAAACAGGTCTGAAAATATGTTAAAAGCAATGTGTTAATTATTAGCTCCAAGAGATTGAATATACACATAGTAAACAAATAGGGGAGCTCCGAACAGGGGAAACATACTTTTCCCACTCCATTATCGCCTACACTAATAATCTTGATTCTGAAAGGTCTCTTAAAATGCCGTTTTTGATCCATTAACTTAGCATCAATGCCACAAATTCCTTAAAATTACCAAAGAGGAATCACATTTGTATTTCGACACCACCAACGTACAAGCACACCCAGGAGTGCACAGCAGACAAGCTGACAATGATAAATCGAAAATGCGTGTATCAACGCCATCTATTAATAAAATTTTACAATACAGTCACCACTGGTTCAATATTGTAGCGGTTTCGGAGCATGTCAACGATTTACATTGTATTTTGTTTGAATGGTAATGAAGGATGATCCAAATAACTTTTAAGTTAAGAGATCATAAATTTGGTTCATTTTAACTACTACTAACAACAAATGATGACAACGCCTTACTTTTCTTGGTTATTTTCAGGTTGCCACTATAGTTGCTATCATTTACTCAGACGGTTGAAAAAAAATCCAAACAGAATAATTGACCGAGAGAAGAATCTTATGAGTCATTAACATATTATGTAAATAGAAGTACTGTTGTTAGACTCGTATTTTCTCTTTCTATGCCGTCATGTTTGCAGGCCTCCTTCCAGATTTAGTGAGTCAGGATATTTTTTAAAAATTATGAATGGTATTTCTTATTTGAACGTTTACTCATGCTATTGCAATGAAATTCAGAATTCAAAGAAAAAATATCGAGTGGTAGTAGTTTGTACGGGAGGCGACCGACAGCTGAGGTCATTTGCACCATTGGGGATGGACAGGAAAGGATGAAGGGTGGAGAGAAACCCGGCGTCGGCATTAGCCTACTCTTTACGAAAGGCGGCAAGGGGTCCGCAGCTTAACGTTCCATCCGACGGACGGCGAACTCAATCAAAGTTTCCTCCGCAAAGTACCTCAAGTAAGGATCCGGATACCACTGGAGAATATCTACCACCGCCAGGATATGAACCCGGGCCCTTTGGGTGGGAAGCGAGTGCGTTAGCCACTGCACCATTTGTAATAGTATATTTATTTTCGTGAGTTTGATTATATTTGCATTACCCGCAATTTATTTGAATTATATAGAAACGTCCACCTGAACAACTGGCTTCCCATTTTTTTCAACAATTTTTTGTGTGAATTTACTGATGGTTGTTGTTGATTACTTTTTTGCGGGCAATTTTTGTCTTTCGTTTATATAGTAATTGGTCAAAAATGACTTTGACTTATTACTGCAACTATGAACAATTATGTTGTTATCTGTAATATTAACCGGTAGCACCAAGGAGGCCTTATTATACGTATTTTGCGCAGCCCTTTTCCGAGCGTGCTTCTTTTGCCGGCGTTTCTGGGTGTGTTTTTACCTCCCGCCGCACACCCTAGCGGTGGATTGCAGAATACTTGAAAATACAAAAATTTACGTACTTACAGCAAGGAAGAATTCTCCCATTACCATAGTCTCCATACTCACGTAGTAGTTTCTTATTGTTATTGCTCCTCATGTAGCTATAATAAATCATGAAATAGCGCTGGATTTAACTCGTCGAAATTTCGCGAAAACTATTTTAATTTGCCAAACATCTTCATTTCAACAAATTTTTAATTGTATTATTTATTTTTTTTATTTAGATATACCCTGCAAGCCGCCGTCAGGAGGTGAATACGAGCCAGAATAATTTGACCCGAAATGACCGTACCACGATCGAACAATGTTATTATGATAACCTATCGTTCTTGGAAAATATGACATCTTAAATCTATCTAGTCTACACTTAATCTCTCTAATTTTATTAGCATGATCTCTCCTATCGCAGTAAGATGGGGATAATGATGCATTTTCTACATCACTGCTATAGAGATGCCCTTCATTTTTATGCGAGAGAATTAATCAGTAATTTAACCTTCGCTCCGTCAGTGATTCCCAGCCTGGCTGCTCTATTATTTTGGATACGCAACTAAGTTTATGATAACAACGTTTTAAAAATCTAGCACCTCTACGCTGCACGCGACTCAATTTGGCAATTAATTCAACTTCGCGAGGATCCCATTGACACTAACTACCTGCGTTATCTAAATGAGGAAAAGCCAGCAACAGATAACATTTCTTTTTTGACCTTTTCATCACATTTACCAAGTTCTCTTCTAATTATTATTAGGTAATCTACCGGTTAAGGTAGGTTTCTGGATGGACACAGCTACTAATTAAATAATTTGTGACTCCTAGCAGAACGCAACATCCTACTCTACATCTGGTCCCTCTTCATCTCTGAGTGCTTTCTTCCTCCCTTCATCCCGTCCAACATTCCTATCCCGTTCCTTCCCTCTCCTCGTTTGCCCAACATTCTCCCCTCTATCACAGTCTTCAACATCCCACTGCTGGCCAATACCCCCGTCATCCACTTTTTCTGCCTCCATAGGATTTCTCTCAACAAACCCCTGTCCTCAACCACCATACCAAGTACTTCCTCAATTGCTTTCTTTTCTGTCCATTTAACCTTCTCCATTCTTCTCCACACCCACATTTCAAAAGCCTCCAGTCTACGTCTATCCTCCTGCTTCAATGACCACGTTTCCGCGCCGCACATAGCTACGCTCCATATCCAAGTTTTTACGTGTCTTTTCTTAATATCCTTACTCAACGTCTCTGTCATCAACTCCCTCCTCCTTGTGAAAGCCTCTTTGCCTAGCGCAATTCTTCTCCTTACTTCCCTACCAATTTGACCGTGTTGGTCCAAAAAACTTCCGAGATACGTAAACTGTTCTACCTGCTCTAGTTTTTGCCCTCCTATTTTAATGTTTAGCTTAGACTTTTTCTTTTTAGGAAATCGCATAACCTTTGTTTTATTAATATTGATTCTCATCCCATACCTGTCGCACTGAATTTCCAATTCACTAAGCAATGCTTGAAACCCCTTGGCTGACTGACAAACTAAAGCTTGATCATCAGCAAACCTAACTGATTTTACGAATTACCCGCCCACTTTCATTCCTACCTCCAGTTCTTCCCATGCCTCATTGATCATTTCCTCTGCATGCAGGCTGAAAAGCAACGGTGATAATGGGCAACCCTGCCTTACTCCTCTTCCTAACACTGCCCATCCGAACTTCCCGTTACCGACTCGCTCCTGAGCAATCTGAGACATGTACTTTCTTCTAATAAATCCTTATATTTTGTTAGCTTATCCACATATTCCCCGTATGTGTTTCACCCAGGAGAGATCGTGAGTGAGCGTAACGCCTAAATATTTGATCGAGTCTTCACTTTCTATTTCAGTATTCTTGATGCAGTAGGCGTTCGGGTGGGAATTGTTCTTTTCCCAATAATTATTAACTACGCACTTTCTTAAGTTTAATTCTAATTGCTAAGTGTCACACCAGCATTGTATAACATTACGGTCATTTGACAAAGCTGTTAAGTCCTCAGGATCAAGGATATCACGGTAAACCCCCTGCATTATCGGCGAATAAACGTATCTTACTAGTGAATACGGAGTCAAGGTCGTTAACGAAAAGTAGGAATAAAATAAGTTCGATAGCGCTTCTATGGGGTCCGTGTAAAAAAAAGAGACTGGCTTTTCTACGCGCCAAGCGAGACGGATCACAATCAATGAGTTGTGGCCCTCTAGCGGCGTCTGTGAGAAGTAAAACACGACTCTGCTCGTAGCCCTATCTCGACTTGTCTACACACGAAAGCAATTCTTGCATGAGCTTGGACACCCTTGCTGTACAAATTCTCGTGTCGGTGAGAGTGACGGTGTTAGAGCAGCAGTGGGTGTGCATTGAATTTTGTTTTAACCTCGGGAAAAGTGAAACTTGTGTAATGATTCAAGAGGTGTTCGGCATTGAATCTATGAGTCGGGAACAGTGTTTTCGTTGGCGCAACCGCTTCCAGTCTGGACAAACCTCGACCGATGAAGAACCGAGAAATGAACGACGAACGGCGCTCACGTCAACAATGAGAATAATTTAGAGCGTGCAGACCGTAGTTCAACTGTCAGGGAGATTGCCAATGAAGTCGACATTTAAGTTGGATCGTCTTTCACAATTTTGAGAGAAATGTGGGGTATGCAGCGCCGCACGTCCAAATTCGTGCCGCGAGTGTGAACGGATGAAGAGAGGCAAAAACGTCTTGGCGTCAGCCATGAGCTGCTGGATTGTCCAAACAATGGCCGAAACGTCTTAAAACAATCTTCACAGGTAATGAGGTTCATGGTTATGATACAGAAGCCCCGTTGGAAGGGGCCACTCTTCCCAATGAACCAAAGGAGCTCGGATGTCGCGATCGAACGAGGAAAGTGATGTTCATTGTTTTCTCCGTTTGGGCAGGGATTATTCATTATGAATACGTCCCCAAAGGACAAACAGTGAATGGACAGCACTTTATACGGGTTGTGAGATGGTAAAGACACTCCATGTTGCGGAATAGAGAACAAGTCTGGAAAAACAAATCTTGGTGCTTTCATCACGACAACGCACCGGCGCGCACATCGTTGATTGTTACCGAATTTTTGACCAAAAACAGTACGCAAGGTATTCCCCCAGCCACCCTTATCTCCTACATTTATACGCCAGGTCGGTGTTTTTTGGGATCAGGACGGCTAACTTACTGGCTGGCACCTAGAGGGCCCGGGTTTTAATCCCGGCGGTGTTGAATATTTTTCAGAGGTATCTCGATCCCTACTTGAGGTGCTTTGTGGATGGCACTTTGAGTGAGTGCGCCGTCCGTCGGATGGGACGTTAAGCTGCGGACCCCTTGGCGCCTTTCGTTATTGAAGTAGGCTAATGCCGACGCCGGGTTTCTCTCCACCCTTCATCCTTTCCTGTCCAGCCCTAATGGCGCAAGTGACCTCAGCTGTCGGTCGCCTCCCCTCAATACTACTACAACTCGATATTTTTTCATAGCGACAAGTTCAATGTGAATAAGTTTAAGGTCTTAATGCATTGAGGCTCAATAATTATCATTGATTTCCGACCTGGGTGATATATACGGAAGATATGTAAGATAATTATAAACATTGTAGTCGAAAGTCGAAAGACGTGGACTTTTTGGTCGAACTGCTTGATATTGGTGTGGTTTAATTATGCTCGAATTAGCGAAAATGTCATTGTTTCACGTTTACCAATATTATTGATATCACTCTATAGACGAGGTAAATGTGTTCACTTTAATATGCAGTGGCTATCTCACAATTAAGCGCTTTTCGGCGGTCGGCACTGGACAATGAATAGCGCGCACAGCCGACCCACACCGAAGGGCGCTGGAATCAGGAGGGGGGTCATTTGGAGCAGGCGAGAGAGATTCCCGCAACTGCCGAAATGGAAATGATCCCACCTGAGCAGCCCAATGTCGATCCGTGCCCTCGACTGGATTCTCCTGCGAAAACGATTGCCCAAAGCAGGCGCGTGCAATGGAGTCGGGGGTCCGTCATTCACTCATAATATGTGCGTTCCGCGTCCATCGGGCAGGGCCGGCCCTCTCTTGTTCCGACAGATGCTGCTCCTCACTCGTTCTCCCCCTTCAGTTCCGCCCCCGCGGCTCGCCCCCCCCCCTTTGCCAGAGATACTTCCTCGCCCCCGATCCGGACGGATTGCCAATGCAGTGACGTGGCCGACGCGCGACCTCGCCTGCCCTCATTCTGTCGGCGACCCATCGAGAAGGACCCGTCGTCACGAGGACTAACTCGAAGAGATGACGATTGCAGTGACTAGAGGCCTTACGGAGGGCTTCTGTTGCCGGTGTGCTTTGAGGTATGGAATAACATGAAGCTTCAAGTTCATACGTAAGCCGGCTTGGTGAGCATTTCTATGTTTGCGACTTCAGGAAGGCCCCGGGGTCAAATTCAGGAGACATGTCACTGAATTCCTCCGCTTAAACCAAGCTTCGAGTTCAAGACGTGCCTGAGAAATCGCAGGCAACAGAGGGTGAGGACATTATTATTGCCCAGTTATTGCGCTTGAATTTCACAGGCCATATGAGTAATATCCTATACATTAGCGGCTGAAAATTATATACATCTCCAGCACAACACATAAAACATTCCGGTGGACCAGAGTGGGGACAAGTCGACCAACAAAAGGGAGAGAAATGCTTAGAGGTGGTATCGCATGGGGTGAGTTCAATGTATGCATGCTCTGTCAAGTCAGTAGTTGCTGGAGGGTGACCAGTGTCTTGCCAATGGTAATTCCTACTGTCAGTCTATCAGAATATTTATCGCCATGAGAATGGTCAGCTTGTTAACCAAGATATCATTTTTGGACTTTTGTCTATTATGCCTTAGGTTTTGGCTCTAGTGGTATAGTATACCCTCCGTAAACTAGCTTTCCAAAGAAGAATTGAAGTAGGAAGGAAAAATCTCCAAAAATCGTCATGTTTAGTCATCGGAGTGCGAAATGGGACGTCCATTCAGTAGCATTCGGCCACTCCACGCTGGCCGTCTTGCCCTCCGCCTTACATTACTCTACAACGATTTCTTCAGAAATCGTCGCTATCCTTCCATTTGGTGGTATGTAGATCTGAGCAACGACCAAGTTTTTACTTCTTCTAGTAATAATCCGCCACTCGCACCTGAGCAGTCTGAGACATGCCAAGGTTGCGGATAAATATTCTATCCTTCCAATCTACTCCTATTCAATACAGTCACCCAATTCACTCTATCGAACGCCTTTTCAAAATCTGCGAAACGGACAAATACATCCATATCGCATTCTATTTTTTTACTATTAGGTATATTTACTATTACTTATTACTATTAGTAATAGTAAATATTATACTTATTTTATTATTTTTACTATTAGGTACCTTTCCATTCCCAAGATGCCAGGTTTTAAATAATAAGATAATCCAAATTTGTTTCGCATCGCCGACTTTTCCTGAATGCTAACTGGAAGCAGCAGCGCGTGTTTTACGACTGTCAAGAAAGGATATTATATATCGCTAACATCGGAATGATATAGGATTTCGCGGGACGTCGATACTATTAAAGAAATCGGCCTGTAATAGCTGGGGTCCTCCCTATCGCCGTATTTGTGGAGATGTGAGTTAACTATCAGTGGCCTAGTCGCACATAGCCAAGTCTTTCGCTTGCATTTTGATATGGGCGATTTTTCTGATTCCGGTAATTCATTTAGTTATTTCACGGACTCTTTTATCAATATTTTCCGTGCTGTTTTTCATGTTTTTCGCTTCTTCCGGGAAAGGGTTGAGAACTCTTTGAGGATATTTGTCCCAATTCGTTACTCCCAGATTAAATCTTTCCATATCTGGATCAGAAGATGTAAAATAATTTTCGCCAAGGCGGAACGTGATTAACCTGTGGCCACTGACGGTATCCGTGGTCAGTTGCTGACTTGGCGTATGATATTACCCTTGGTCATTGTCTGGTCGATTCGCCATTGACTAAACTGAAGATAGCGTGGAGGCGAGGTTCCTTAAAGATAGATGCTTTGTCCGTTCAAGAACTCAAGTTCTCCACTCCTGGGACCGGTTCTGTAACCAAACCATGTTTCGCTCATGCAATTAGATTCAATACAAGTCATGGTATTTTCGTTAACGATTTCGCCCAGGATTTCCTGTAGTCCCGTGACGTTCTCCTGTGGTGGAGTAGAATTACCCAGGGGTCAAAGTGACAAAATGGTTTGCTGTCCGAATTGGAGCCACCGCAAATGGTTTAGAGGCATACATTTCAAGTTGGCGCGTGCTATTCATTGCTAGGGCATAAATAGATAACAACGTAGAAATTTCTCCTTTGTTTTAATTTCGTTTTTATTTTAGTTTTTACGGTAAATTAGGGGATGTTCCACTTATTATCCGTTAAAATTATTAAATGGAGTACATCAAGTTGGAGATAGGCGGCGCCTTTTCTCGTTTCCTTAGTATTGGTCATTTGAATTGGGCAAATTAACTACTTGTCCTGTTCGATCAATTTCCTTGTAGGCTTTCCCCTTCATCGATGGTTTTTATTAAGTTCTCCATTCTTTTCCGCATCGATAGGCATTTAATTTCTCTCGCCTCATCCAGTTTTTACCTCTGGCTCGGTTGATCACTCACGTCCACTCTTCGTCATCAAGGTGCTCGCATTTCCGAGAGTCGTGGCTGTCGACGCAGTGCGTGCGTGCCCTTTCCTCAGCCTTACATGCCATGGCGGAGCGGTCGATGGCAAGGAATTTTTAGCATCTGGTTGGCTTGATGCATTTCTTAACTGCGTGGGTTGCGGATTCAATGAATGCTTTTTTACTATTAGCATTATTTTGCCATTATCGCGATGGACATTTCAATCGATTCTTGAAATTCGTCACCGCCTTTATCCAAACTTTCAATTAGAGTTTGCCGTGCGAGTCCGGAATGAGATCGCTTTGATTCTTCGTTTCGTCTTCACTGGTCCTCCCTCTCTCCGCGTCGCGAGCGACGAAGCCCGTGGCTCCGGACGGGCGGGATCCACGCTCGCTTGTTTATTGCGATCGAAACCTCTGGGAGAGAGTCGATGGCGGCAGGTGACGCGCCCACCCTAAGGTGCGAACCTCGCCGCACCGCAGTGCCCACGCCCCGAGGAGCTGGCACCCGTGGCCGCCTTGAGGCACGCGACAGAACGGAGGGGGCAGCACCGCCCCCCGAGGAAGGATCGCCGGCGAATTGCACCAGAGGCGGGGGAGCAGAAGGAGGCGCTGTCTCCGCCTCGCGCATGCCATGCATTCATTTCTGAAGTAGTCGAGGGTCAATTACGCAGATGTCGCATGCGAACGGGCAATCAAATGCACTGTGAGAGGTAATGAGATACACTTTGCGGTCCTCGCCGTGGGTGGGGGGAGGGGGCGTTAACGATCCCCATCCGCAATTTGCTTCGTCGCTCCCCCCCCATCCGCGGCGGCGAGATGATTGAGGAAACGGCGGAGGGCGTGGGTGGTCACCCGCGGTGCGTGGGGTGGTCATCCGCCGTCGCGTGGCGCCCTGGCGAGCGAGGCCTCCGTGCCGGAGTCGTGGAATCGGCCGCCGTTGGCGTGAGTGACCCCTCCGACGACCAAGCTCTTACTCGGAGTGCCTTGGATGCTTTTGGACGGCTGCTTCCGATGACGGCTTCCTCTTCAATGGACGCATAATTTAGCGGCGCGCGCGTGCCCCAGTCGTGGCCAGCCCTAAGGATTTACGCAATGAGAAGACATGCAGCCGATTCTCTCCCTAGGTTCCCTTGGACCACTTCCCCTCACTCTCTTAGTGATCGCCGTTCTGCTCTGGGGCGAACTTGAACGAACTAGTGGAGTAGTATTATTAATCGACTTTGAATAGAATTTGTTATTTTTTGTTGAGTCAGAATAAGTTTTCAGTAAAGAGCGGTAATCAGCTTGAAGTTTTGTTTCCATTGGCAAGGATAGGGCTAAGACATGGTTGGTGAACCTCAAGTCTTAAAGCCGAATGCGACACACTTGGTCGACTGGGCAAGAACTTAGATTTGAACGTACTTTAAGCTCTCCAGGGATCATAATGATCTTCCTGAATCTGGCTCAACGCCTGCTACTACCAGCAATTTAGAAGTTGCATGGTCGTGAATCAGGAAAAAGGGGCTCTTTAAATAATGGTTAAATCAATCAAAATAAACTCATGTGAGCTTAATCTTGATGTCATGTCTTTACTATAGTTGCTGGGGGAGACGTGCCAAAGGTGTTCCAGCGTTAATGATGTTTTGTTCGCTCCATTGCCCTTCCTTGCGGAGTTAAGGCCAAGTTAAATCTAAGGTCACATTGCACGAGGACTTCTCAATAAGAAGTTCATCATCAAATTTTTAATTCACAAAATTTAGTGTAGCATTTTGATTTTACGGTATATCCTTAAGTTAATGCGTGATGTGTAAGTGGTACAAGCTTCATTGATTTGATTTTAGGTATGTTGTTTGCGGCTACCGACACAAGCTGAAACATTTTATGATCGCTTGCGGCAACGATTGAGTTAACAAGCGTAGAATATTTGCTTTACGCGAAAAAAATTATCAGTCGATGCCTATGCAAGATGCTGTAGGAGCGGAGTCTGTTCTTCCCGACGGTACAGCTAGAAGATGAGTTACGATGGTTACACGTATATGTAGATAGGTGACATTCAATTTCAAAGGAAGGTTGACCTGTGGATCCTGCCGCTAATCCTACAGTATTCAACATTAACGCCGCTGCCGCCATTCAGAGATAAGATCGTCCAATGACGCATGAGCGCCAGTATGGTAAATGGAGTATATGTTATCTTTATTATTGAGTAATCTACCGGTTAAGTTAGGTTTTAGATGGACGTAACTATCAAATAAATATTTCGTGACTCCCAACAAAACACAATCCAGCAACTTAATCTACATCGGGTCCCTCTTCATCTCCGTTTACTTCCTTCCTCCCTTCATCCCGTCCAACATCCCTATCCTGTTCCTTCCCTTTCCTCTTTTGCCCAACATTCTACCCTCTATCACAGTCTTCAACATCCCACTGCCGGTCAACACCCCCTTCATCCACTTTTCCGGCTTCCTTAGGATTTCTCCCAACAAACCCCTCTCTTTACCATACCAAGTACATCCTCATTTGTTTTCTTCTCTGTCCATTTCACCTTCTCCATTCTTCTCCAAACCCACATTTCAAAAGCCTCCAGTCTACGTCTATCCTCCTGCTTCAATGACCACGTTTCCGCGCCGTACATAGCTACGCTCCATATCAAAGTTTTTACGAGTCTTTTCTTAACATCCTTACTCAATGTCCCTGTCATCAACTCCCTCCTCCACGTATGCAAGCCTCTTTGCCTAGCGCAATTCTTCTCCTTACGTCTTTGCTACTTTGACCGTGTTGGTCCAAAATACTACCGAGATACGTAAACTGTTCTACCTACTCTAGTTTTTGCCCTCCTATTTTAATGTTTAGCTTAGCCTTTTTCTTTTTAGGAAATCGCATAACCTTTGTTTTATTAATATTGATTCTCATCCCATACCTGTCGCACTGAATTTCCAATTCACTAAGCAATGCTTGAAACCCCTTGGCTGACTGACAAACTAAAGCTTGATCATCAGCAAACCTAACTGATTTTACGAATTACCCGCCCACTTTCATTCCTACCTCCAGTTCTTCCCATGCCTCTTTAATCATTTCCTCTGCATACAGGTTGAACAGCAACGGTGATAATGGACAACCCTGCCTTACTCCTCTTCCTAACACTGCCCATTCGGACTCCCCGTTCCCCACTCTCACCTGAGCAGTCTGACACATGTAAAGGTTGCGGATTAGCCTCCTATCTCTCCAATCTATTCCTATTTTATGCAATATACTCATTATTTACTCCATGGATTTACTGGAACGTGTCCAAAGACATTGTCAATCGCAATAGGCCACATCTCAAAGCAACGGGCTGGAAGCTGCAGCACGATGTGATGTAAGGCCTAGCATCGTAAATGATTTGCTGCTGAATTTCTCGCGAAAATCAATGTGGAATGTCTTCGCCATTCCCCCTAAAGCCCAGACGAAGCCCCATTTGACTTTTTTTTTTGTTCCACAATTTGAAGAAATATCTTAGTGACTAGTATTATTCATCATAACTAGCAGCCGTAATAGCTTTGGGGTGACTTTGAAGGACCTATCAAAAATGGTGTCCAGTATATCTTCAGAGATCTGCATAGAAAGCTCGGGCAACTACTTTGAATCCGACGTGGAACGTCAAATTTCGGATAATGAACAGTGTTATGTCGTTAAAAAAATAAGTATAATTCCCTATTTGACAGCCTTATCTCATTGGCACTTGAATTGAGTTAGTGCCGCGCATATATCCCTTCGGCACTTGTGACTATTTCATCATTTTTCGTGAGTATGGTGACGATAATTCCCATGACCCGAACTACAATTCCTCTTCCGCGAGAAAACTCGGCGCTCCGACGACTACCCCCACACTCGACGTCAACTGCCCCGTCCCGTCTCGCTATACGGTCACACTTCGGCCGCCGCCCTTCTCCAGGTGCTTGAAGGAAACAAGTTCACCGCATCGGCATCATCAAACACGTCTGCACTCACCGAAAGGGGCACCCCAGCCGATAGACAGACACCACCCCCGAAGAAGCGAGACTAAAAGAGTAAGCACCTGCTAGCCTTACGACTTCCACACAGACGCAATGGCGCATGAACAGTAAAAAACTAATTTAAATTGTGCACGCATACGAACGTAGTCAACCGTTTAAGGTTGGTTTTGGATGGACATTGATCTTCAATACATATCTCAGTTTCCCCAAAAATGACTAAACCTGTCACCCTAAACTACCAGAAACTATTCTTCAACTCCGCATACTTTCTTCCTCCATACATTCCGTCCAATATACACAACCTATCCCTTTTCTCCCTTGCCTAACATTCTCTCCTCGATCACAGTCTTCTACGTAAAAACGATAACCAAAATACTCAGCACCCATCTTTCTGGACACTCTTTGATTTCTCCCAAATATTACCCCTCCTCAATCACCACTCCTAACATTTATTCCTTGAATTTCCGTTTCTTCCTCTTAACACTCTCCATCTTTCCCAACTTCTACCCACCGCGTCCCTACACTCCACCTGTACGTCTCATCTCGCTTCAACGAGCCTGCATCCGCACTGTTTCATGTCCACTCGATATGTCAAAGTTTCACCAACACTTTTTCAACATCCTTAAAATCTCCGTTATCAACTACCTCCCCCTTGTGGAAGTTTCTTTACCCGACGTATTCTTCTTCTTACACCACGCTTGCATTCCTACCAACTTGACCATCTTCGTCCAAAACACTTCCAAGAGGCGTAAATTGTTCAATGTGCCCCAATTTTTGCCCTCATACGTTAACGTATAGCTTATCCCAAAACCTTAAAACCCTCATAATTTTCCTTTGTTAGCAACAATTCTCATCCCAAACCTTTCACACCAACTATCTAATGCTCTCAGCAATGCTGCGTTGGCTGATTGTCCGTTAAAGCTTGATCATCCTTTTATTCGATACCGCCCAAACTGATTTCATGAATTACAAGTTCCTCCTCAGTCTCCTCGATTTCCTGCTCAGTTCCTCGTACGTTGAACAGCAGCTGTGATAATGGACAACCCTGCCCTGCATCTCTCCCTAACACTGCCCATCCGGACTCTCCATCCGCTACGCTCACCTGAGTGGATATGTCTCCTACTACTATCTCCTATTTTTTGTAATACATTTATTTTTTCTTCCCAATTAATTCTATCAAAAACCTGAAAATCTGGGAAACGAAAAAACACTCCGATTGTCTTCTATGTCTCTTTCTATGGTCGAATTCATTACTGCAATGGTATCTCGCGTTCCTCTCCCCTTCCTGACCCAAATCGATCATTCCCCAAGCATTAATTTGCCCTTTTCTTCATCTTTTTATTCATTAATCTGAGAACCCTTTTAGCTTCATGCGAAATCAAAACTTATTATTCTGTAGTCCTCACATATGACTGATTTCCCTTTTTTGGAATGGGAATTGACTCTGATCTGACGAAGGCTTCCGGCCTCATTCCTCCCTCATAAATTCTACGGTGTAGTGCCTAATATCTCTTCCCCCACCTTTTCCTAAACATTTGAGTAGTTCTGAGGGCATATTGTCTACCCCCACGGCCTCATTTCATTTTAGTTTCCTTTATTCCCTTTCATTTCTCGCTGTAGTGTAAGCCTAGACCTAAGCGATCCTCATTTACGTCATATTCCACTTCAATATCCACACTTGGTGGTCTGTCTTTACCACACAATTCCTCTATATATTCCTTGCATCTCTCTTGTATCTTCCCTAGTGGAGTTAATCATTTTCCTGACTTATCTCTTACTGTTAACACAGATCTTCCCTTCTTACTTCCTGACATTTTTATAACCTTCTTGGGTAGCGTACCAATTTCACCCTCACCTCTTTTACTTTCCATATCCTCGCAGCGCGCTTCCGCCAAGCTTCTTTTACTCTATTTTTTGCCCGCCACAGTTTATTATTTAAATCTTTGTTATACTTCTACCTAACTCTATGTTTACATTCTTCCATTTCCTTCTCTCGTCTTTCTTTCTAATCATCTCGTCTGGAATCCATGGTTTCCTTGTCATTTTCCTCTTTACAGTTTCTATAGCTTCATTTGTGGCTTTTGATATCCATTTTTTGTTATGTTTCCCATATTTCTTCGGTAGTACCCGACTCCATGTCATCTCTGATAATCTTCTTTATGGCTTTTTGATACTCTCCTCTTGTTTTTCATGTCACTACCTCCCAATTCCATTTCCTTAACCGCCTTCCCTGTTTTATCTTTTTGAATCGGATGCTATAGTTCGTTATCACTAAATTATGATCTGCGTCCACTCCCGAGAAAGTGTGCGCATTGATGATGCTATTCTTAAATCTTTGTTTAACCATAATATAACCTAACTGATATCTTCCTGAATCCCCGGGAATTTTCCATGTGTACCAACGTCTTTTACGATGCCTGGACCAAGTGTTCGTTATGATTAGCCCTTGTCTCCTGCAGAACTCTAGCGCTCTCTCCCCACGTAATTCCTCGATCCTCTACCCTGATCCCATGCTTCGCTAGTACAATCTCTTCCTTCGCCTACCGTCGCATTCCAACCCCCCATCACTCTCAAATGTTTCCCTTCAGAAACAGCCGCGGTTAAGTCCTCTCACTGTTCATATATCCTATCGATTTCCCCCTCCCTATGATTTCTTCGTGGAAGCTATATATACCTGAACCAAGATCAAAGTCGTAGGTTTAGTTTGTACTTCTGCCAAATTTATTTCATTTGCTATGCTCACTACGGTTCTTCATACTCAATTGTTCAATACTATTGTCCTCCATTTCCTGTCCCTCTTACTCTCCACTGTATATTATTCTATAATTATCGTTCCATTAATCCGCGCTATCTTTCCATCTCATCTCCAGCAGCCCTAAGACGACATCAATATTTCCTTGAAATTTGAAGTCATGTTGCAGAATCTGAACAAGTTGGATGAACAAATAAGATGATACTGCCATTGTATATGAAGGTGCCTCTATGTTATTTATTTAGGCTTGAATTTTTATGCATGTCGTATATGAAGTCATCTACAGTAGCAGTGCGTTTAGTTCTCGAACGCTAGCCTCCTCTCAGGTGGTGTTAAGAGGCAGTCTAAAGCTCTCCTAAAGTTGTATTATGGACGGAAATAGCTCTGCAATTGTTACTTTTCTCCCTGCCGCCGCTTTCAAATATAAGTATTACAGTGGCTATTATTCCAGCCACTGAGTACCTTGTGACCAATTAGGGTCATAAGGTATGTGATTCCTAGATACGGCGCTATTTCATAGGCTAGTTGGTGAAATGTGCGAGCTGGTATTTGATCGAGTCCGGAAGATTCATCGCGACGAATGGTTTCCGGCCAGCGATTGAAAAACGGAAGGGAGAACGTAATTTGGTAAGCTATCGCAGACATTCGGCAAGATATTGTTAACAACGATTTGAAAGAAGGAATTTAATAAGTTGGCCTTTTCCAAACTGATGGTTACTCTTTCGCCTTTATCGTTTTTGAGTGAAATGACTGCTGACATATTTCCCTTAACCTCTCCGACATACGACCTACATGCTTCCGGATTCTCTTTCAAATATCCTGATTATATTCTCGTTATCAATTGGGTGATTGCTTTCCTTAATTCTTTCTTGGCATTCGCCCTAGATATCTTGTAACCGTGAGTGATCTCATTCCGTTTTCCACTAGAAATATCGTTCTTTATATTTGTTATATTGGCTTGACAGAGCCTTGGGAGTCTTAGCAATATCCTAACTTCCGCGTTCCACCATTTAGGTTACGTGTTGCCTTTTAGAAATTTACTTGGCATTAACTTGCTGCATGCTGAACGCGCGATCTCAAGTAAGTGATTCCGCGTGTCCTCAGTTTTTCGGTGCTTAGCAAATGAACTCCGCTACAAGAATTTAAACCATGAAAGCTCCCTTTTCTTCACGAGTAAACTTTTATTTAGAATATCGTATTTCTGACTGTATTTCAGGGAAATTCAGCGATCAGTACTCTTTGATCACTAATTCCTTTAAATTGTTTATATGCAATTTGGCCTATTTTTGGTACGTTCATTGCTAATAAATCAAGAACATTATTGCCTCTAGTTGGTGAAGTGACAAGTTAATCTTCAGAGTTAGACATGACAGACTGACTGTAGAAGCGACTCGCAGGTGTCTTAACCCCCCGTTTGTCAGTAGATGTACCCCAATCAGCAGGTGAGACATTGAGATCTCCTCCGGTTATAAAGCCTCGTTCGTTGTTACGGGTTGACTAGCTCTTGACCTTTTCGCCCGATAATGAATTAGCGCTGGTGGTCTGCGAAATGCGCACGTTGTGAAACGAGGATTGGATGAGCGCAAGAGTTCTTCATTGCAATTGCAGCAGCAGATGCCATCCCAATTACACTATACTTGCCGAATCGTTAGTTATGTGGTTGGTTGGACCCGGAAAAGGGTTACTATCACAGTAGACGAAACGTTCCCTCGTCGCGTAAACCGCTGCTTCAGCAATGTGCACCGGCATTGTAAATGAAACCTATCTTTGAATGAAACGGAAAATAAGAGCGTGCATTGCAGCAGCAGCACGGCAGCGATGTGGATAACATACCCAAAAAGGGCAATTCACTAGACCAGCACGAGGACCAGATTCTGACACGACTATGTAACCTTATTGAGGATTTTTTAATGAGAGAAATAGTACCCATGGACTTTCGGGAGACCAATCGTTCGGAAGTAAAAAAGGAAAAGGAACTTGGAGGAGACCGAGGGAAGACACAGTGGGGGGACAAGTGGAGGAGTGTTGCTATTGGGGCAGTAGGACCATCAGCGATGGAGAAACAAGAGCGGCAGATTGAAAGAATAGGAATGGCGAAGAAGGTTTCTATCAGAAGTAGTAACTACTTACGGTAAATAGGACTAGCACAGGCATAGAGAAGCGATTCATCGAAATGTTCTCTGTCGGATATTTACTAAGCATGTATTAAAATTGCAATGTAGAGTGTAAATGGATTGAGAGCATTTTGATTGGCAGTGGACAGCTGGAGACTGTGATAGAGGGGAGAATGTTGAGCAAACGAGGAAAGGGCAAGAATTGGGGTTGGACGAAAAGAAGGGAGTATGCGGGGATGAAGAGGGGCTTGTTGCAGAGCAGGAAGTTGGGCTGTGATTTGTTAGGAGAGGCAAGAGAATTATTTGTTAGTCTCTGAGCATCCGAGACCTGCCTTAACGGGTAGATTACCTGAAAAAATGTATAGTTATTGGTCGTCGTGAGACTTGGACGATGAGAGTAGGAGAGACACAAGGATTGGAGGAGGATGGAAAAGCGGAAGAAGAAACGAAATGGATGGAGAGTGACACGAATGAATAAATATCTCCTTCAAGAGGTGAGCGAAGAGAGGAGCCTATGGAGGGCACTCGTGTGAAGAAGAGGGAAATTGATCGGGTATGTCTAGAAGCAGGATAAGTATAGTTAACCGAAGACGCCGAGGAGGGAACTGTCCACGGGAAAAATAAAGGAGGAAGAGGCATGCAATGAGGAATGCGGGGGCGCAGGAAGATCGGAGGGAGCGATGAGATTGGTGGAAGGGAACGGGACGGCTTGGAGGGAGCCGCTCCGAACCAATCCTCGGGTGCATAACACGTGATGATGCTGATGACGGAAGCTGCGAATTAATTCCTCCGGGTCGGAGAACCGTAGTTTGCCGTGCGGAGTTCAAAGAGCCGCGCTGCGTTCCCTCCAGTCGTCCTCTCTGCCCCCCCTTCCCCCACCCCGCGGACCTCTCTGGGTCAGCAGCCTTAGGGGCCACGCGACGAGGTCCCGAGAATCGCGGGCGATTAGCGAGCGCCTCGCAGCGGGGACTCCGGGAAGCACCGTCTCGCGCGCCTCCGCCGCGCTCGAGAGTTCCCCCGCCCACCGCCGGAGGGCGCGAGCCGCCGCCACGGCCCCGCCGCGCCTCGTCTCATCTCTCGTCAGTCGAGTGGCAGGCGAGTGAGGTGTTGGTTATTACGGAAGCGGTGCACGCGTGCGAGTGTCCGCGAGCGAGTGTTCGGTGCTCGTTTGTCGACACGCTCCTTCGCCCCGCCGAGGGCGAAGGGTGCCCTCTCGCGGGCGAGGCGAGCAAGTCGGGATCCACCCCCGGGGTCGCGGTGCCAGAGGCCGTCTGCTTATCCGACACCGAACAGGTAAAGAAGCGCTCTCGGTTGGTGTGGCGTCTTCCTTGGCTCCGCGTGTGTGTGTTCCGGTGGTTGGGAACGGGAGAGCGACCATGAGGAGGCGAAAACAAGTATGAAAGGCGAGGTCAGCTTGGAAAATATTTCAAAAACGCAGTCGCTGCGTTACCGGGAATGGTCTAAACGGAGGCATTTTGACATCGCCAGCCCCGAAAGCTAACAGCGTGACATGTTTGCATTGAGACAACATAAATAACCCTCACATTTGAATAAGAAATAGACCTGCTTGAACGGTACGGAGGTCAAGGGGGTCACTTCGCCCTAGAATGTGCCCACTAAAAATGTTAGCAACACTTATTTTTTCATGCCGGCTATTACACCTGCCCGGAGTGCGCGTTGATGGTGCTCCTATGGAGGGAGGTGATGCCCCCCTGATGGACGGAGTTCGCCCCTCTTCGCCTGATCCCCTCGAACACGAAAATTGGACCCCCTCCCAAAATTCAACTTCATGGGGACGACACTCCCGTTTGCCTTCTTCGTGAGCCGATGCCGCGCCGGTATTTCATTGGTCCTTATTGCTATTGTGCGCCGCGGACTAAATATTTGGTCCAGGTGGGAACTGCGTCTCGAATTGACCGAGATTGAAGCCCGGTGATCCCACCTGCGGCGCTCATGAATTCTGACCGCTGGACGGTTGTTCACACTGGGGCGATGGACCTCCGCCCCCCCCCCCCCGGTGGGCTTTGTCAATTGTGGTCGCGAGCTACTTCTTTGACCTCGAGACTCGCGGAATGGTGAGGAAGTCAATCGGATTTTGTCATACATTTCGATTCGATTTTTGAGCAAATAACGGTGGGATAGATATCGTCGAAATTACTCGCAGAATTAACATGGAATAAATAATGCAAGTAGCATGAATGAGACTTCAGAAGTATGAGATACTCAAGACGGTGTAGTCCGATAGGTTCAGTATAGCATCACCTAGCGAATCTGTCGCCAAAATAACGGTGAGACTAGACCGGGATGACTAGTCGATTAAAATGTCACAAATCAATACTCGGGATGGGTAAGATGAGTCGTAAGTGCCTGGGTTCTTAGCGCCCACCGTCATCTGCTTGCAGACAGGGCGTGGACCATCAGCATCCATCCCAAGATTGGATTGCCAACTCCCCTCCCGCCCCTCTCGGCCCACGCGGTCCCGTCGCTTCACCTCCCTCCGCTCTCCGTCTCTCCCGGACAACGCACATTCGCCGTCTATGCCCAATCAGCCGCTCTCCACGGCGGCACTTCGCGCTGCCGCCCACACTCCTCCTCCGCATTATCTCTGCCCATTACATCTGCATGCATCTTTATCGCTTCGTCAGTGGTCCGCGTCTCACAGCAACAGGCGGGGAACTTCGAGTTCGGGGCTTTCCTATCGCGCCCGCCTTCTGAATCCACTGCGTCTCGATCTCACGCAACCGCGCGCTCCATGGTTTGGCGCCGCCGGTGAGTGAATCTCCACCCTCCCGCCCTCTTCGTCTCCCCCGTCACCCGCGGGAGGGCACTCACATCTCCGAGTCGAGCGGATCGACCTTATTCGGATCGCCTGGATGGCGGTCACATGGACCAATCAAGCTTCAATATTTCATCTCCAGACACTCGAAGCCACGGGGGGTGGGGGGTTGGGTGTCGGAGGGAACTGATAATGGCAGCTGTGATCGACTTCTCCCCTAACTCGGGACGGCGTGATTTACGACCTCGGAGGATTGAATGGGCGATCTGAGATTTACTTCCGGACGATCAGACCACCCCCGGCTGGACACAGACGAAGTCTCCCTTCGCGAGGGGAGTTACGCGTATTTTAGTATCTTTGGCGCAGGAAAAAATAACGATTATCGTTATTATTTGCGAAGCAGTTTCATAATTTACTGTCTCGCGCCGTGCGAAGATGGAACGAGCAATGGTAATAAAGTAATGAGGTACTTCACGAAGTAGTACTTGCAAATGTATAATTGGAGGCAATGGAGTGGTTTCTTTTGGAGGTCGTACTCTGGGCTTAGGGATATCTATTGCAGAGGTGATTGCGGCCGAGAGCAATGCGTGCAAATCTGGTTATTGCTGGTAAAATTAAAGGAAAGCTCGTATTTTTATTTATATTTCATTTATATTTATTTGGTCGTCATTCACAATGATTCTGTTAGGAAATTCAGTGTATAGTTATTCTTTCATTAATTTTAAATGATCTCTCTACCTTGGCGGTTATGTTTTGAGTGTGTTTGATCGAGAGAGAGAAGCAGTGAGTGAAAGTCAGTTACAACTTGCTTTATGTCAAGGATATAACGAGTAACGGCTAATTCGAGCAACCGTCCCGTGTTCTTTGCATCTCGTTATAGCCGAGTTCGACTGTGTTGTATTTGCCAGGGATTTCTTTATTCATCCCTGTTTTTTTGTGCCTTCTTTTAATACATTACCCATGAAATGAATTATAGAACTCACTCAACAAATGAAAATTCGGATCACAAAAGTTCTTATTAAGTATAATGTTAAATATCAGATATTGAGGACTCTACAGATACTTGGAATATGCTTGTACAGGCTTATAGCGGTGTAAGTAAATAGAATGTAGAACAATTGACGGTAGCAAGAAGTAAGATAGTACCAGGAGATGGTTTTTAAAATTCTGAGCGAGAATAGTGGGACGGGTACCGGCGAAGAAAAATGCCAATGACGCTCAAACCAGATATAAAGACAGTGGCGAACGAAGAGAATAAAAGGGCAAATAGAAAAATCGTGAAGAGTGTATGGATTGCATGAGCTATGATTCGGAAGGTGTTTGAAAGAAGGAAATGGAAGAAATGGGTTCGCTGTTCATGAAGAAACTACCAGGATGGGAGAAAGGGAATATCGTTTATGCTATTATTAGAGGTACAGCAGGTACGGTACTAATTGAAGAAGAGGTTGTGACAAGTTGGAAACAACAAGTACAGTAACCATATGATAAAGATGATTGGCTGGCAGTTTAAATATAGAAAGAGAATAAAATGTCGACAACGATAGCAAAGGACAGCTAGGAAAACTTGACTGCGATAAACGCACCAGCTCTCGTATATTCCCTCCTAATTTAATCAGCAACTTAGGATTCCTATTTCTCGAGTTGCTCATTACATTATTAGGAATGGTATGGATATGCGATCAATTAATTAACTAATTTATTAATTTAAGTACCCTGCAAGCCACCGTTAGGGGTTGTGGCAGGGGGTGAATACAAATCAGAATAATTTTAACCGGAATATGACCCTACCGCGGTCGGACAATCTTATTTTGATCCCTTATCGGTCGTGGAAAAAATGACCTCTTAAATCTATCTGTTCTGCACTTAATCTTTTTAATTATATTGACAAGATCTCTCCTACCGTACGATGGGGGTAATAATACATTTGCAACATCACTGCTAAAGAGACCTCCTTCCAATTTATGCAATAGATTTAATCTGTAATTTGACATTCGCTCCGTGAGTGATTCCCAGCCTAGCTCCTCTAATATTTTGGATACGCCACTACGTTTATCTTAAGAACGTTTTACAAATCCAGCTCCTCTACGCTCCAAGCGATCCAATTCGGCGATCAATCCAACTTCGTGAGGATCCCATATCCTAGCAGCATATTCTAAATGAGGTCTAACCAGCGAAAGATAACATTTCTCTTTGACCGTTTCATCACATTTACCCAGTACTCTTCTAATCAATCCTAATTTTTTGTTAGCCTGTCCACATATTCCCCGTATGTGTTTCGCCTTGGATAGATCGTGAGCGAGGGTAACGCCTTGGTATTTCATTGAGTCTACACATTCCATTTCGGTGTTCCCGTCGCAGTAGGCGTTTGAGCTAACTACATCTAGCACTTCTCTTTGTACCCAATCATTCAAAAAGTCTTCAATCCAACCCAGGATATTTTAATATATGCCTGTATGCTTGTAGTATTTGTGAGTAGTTTACTTTGAAGTACTTTATCGTGCATTGTTAAAATCTACAAAATCCGCGTCCACTGAAGCATTGCTCTATGGATGCAATGAACGGAAGGCGTAAGTCGTGTCTCGCAGGTTTTACTATGGCGGAAACCGTGCTGATTTTTCGTCAACTTTTGACTATCGAATGAAGAAGAAAGTGCAAAGATATTAATAAACCTTTATCACGATAATCTGATGGGGCGGAAAGTGCTGTGCGCGGAAGAGGATGGTTTAGAGTGTATGGGGTGAAATGCTTAACATGCATGTGAAAGTGCCGGGAAGTTTGGAAGGCAAGTCCATAAACTCTGTAGGAGATGCAACAGGAAAAGTATTGATTGAATTAGAAGTGATTCCAACAAGATGGATCGAGACGCGGAGGAACTAGACTGTATTATGGTCATTCACTCGCAGATCTGGTAGTACTTGGAATCATAAATACGAGGTTGGAGTAAAAGAGCAATGCTTACTTTGGGGATTATTAGTTAGTTCTCGGATGGGGCCGTAGTTTTGTTGAGCCGTAGCAGTACTGAGATCATAGTGGACAGCGATGGAAGAAACAGGCAATATTTGTTTATTTTTTGCTTTGTGGATTGGTTGGAAAGGTTGAGCAAATTGGTTAGAATTAATAAATGAAAAAAATATAAGGTCGATGTGCGGGGTAACGACCTCGTCTGCCAATTCAAGTGTCGCAGGTTCGATTCCCGCCTGGGTGGGTTTTCCTCCACCTAGGGTGTTTGTACTCTTCTCTATTTTTTTCACTGTTTTTAGTCTGATGTAAAGGCCAAAAAGTGCTGTTTTCGGACGAAGACTAAATGAATTGCAGGAATTAAAAGTAGATTGGAGGGAGAGGAGACTCATCTGCAAGCCGTACCTGCCTGCTCAGTTGTGAGTGGCGGATGGAGGTTGCGGTAACCGTCGTTGTTTCCTGTTTGTTAGGTCTCATTTCGCTCACAACAACTGGGAAGGAACTGTTTTTTTTTTCAAAGATCAGAGAGGATGTGAGTGATGTTGGTTGCCTCGATGTTGTCGCTTGGGGCGTGCGAGGGCGCCGCGGGGTAACGGCCACCACTTCGTGGTCATGGCAACGGATGCAAAGCGTCGAGCGAGGGGTAGGTCGCTCCGCAGGGGACGGGATAAAGGGTGGCGCCCAAGCAAGCGAGCGTCGCTTGGCGCCAGAAGGAAGTGCCCCTCGACGTGAAGGGTGTCGCGCGCATGGGGTTATGATGCGGACTGCCCTCCCTAAGGCGCGCACGTGTCGTGTCAGCGGTAAAACTAACGGCCAGACGTTGATACATTTAGCACTGGTGTTATGTTCCAGCAGATGGAAGGGAAGTGCTAAGTTACCCGGACTAGGTTGACCGCCGTTTCGAACGTATGCTTTCTATTTAGAAGTGATCCGCTGTAACTTGCAGACATACCATTTTAATGTGCGGTGTAATTATACTTAAATGAGTATCTTACCTTTGTGTAATACGTTACTCCTTTTCAGAGTAAAGTTTAAATGGAGTAAATCGAACGTTTGAAATTACCCCGAAGGATTGTTCTTAAACGTTGGATAGCTACCGAGGATGGATACGCAGAACGTATAAAAAGAGACGCTTCAGGCGTGATATGGTGGAATATCATAATTCATTTAAAATTTTATTTTGTGGAAAATTGCCAATTTTTAATTTTTTAATTAATCGTATAAATTCCAAAGAAACTGCGGGAGATGCCGCAACAGTAACTTTTAACGGAGTCATCCGCTAATGTGCATTTCAACGCAACAATTTCAGAGTGTAAAAATCATTCAGCTTGACTGGGATTCGAACCCAGATCCCTCAATATCCGGTCGAGTGCTTTAGCCACTTAAGCTACCGAGGAGTCCTCTTAAACTGAAATTTTTGGGGCTTTTAATTAATTAATTTTTGGGGCTTTTAATCGTACAACGTTACACAAACTAGAAATTTAAAATCCAGAAAGCCAAAGAGAAGCTGAAGATTAGCTTCTCACGGAATATGGTTACCGTGCAGAAAATTTGTTAACGTTGGTATTGGTATCAAAACTATAGGGGCTATTATCTTAAAAAATGTTCTCACCTTGGGGCTACTATTGTAAAAAATGCACTCAGGACGAGAACACTCGTAATTGAGAAGAATATGTGACGACCTTTTTAATGTATTTGATGGGATAATCGTTTAATAAGTAACATTGATGAAATTAAATGCTTTATTTCAAGTTAGTTTGGTCACATTTGAATTGGGCTTTAGGAGTTTAAGAGCTTACATTACGCAACAAGTAATCTGTCCGTTAACGTAGGTGTTGGATGACACAACAACCGAATAATTCTCTTGTCTCTTTTAACAAAACATAGTAACCCAACATCCTACCGTACAATGATCCCCTCTTAATCTCTGTGTACTTCCCCCTTCCCTTCATGCCGTCCAACATCCCTATTGCTGCCCCTTCCTCGTTTGCCTAATATTCTCCCCGCCATCACAGTCTTAAACACCCCACTGCTAATCAATACGCTTTGCATCAATCTTTCCTGCCTCCTTACGGTTTCTCCCAACCATCCCCTCTCCTCCTCCACTCTACCCAGCACTTCCTGCTCTGTTTTCCTTTCGGTCCATTGCACCTACTCCATCCTTCTGCACGCCCACATTTCGAAAGCCTCCCATCAACGCCTATCCTTCTGCTTCAGTGGCCATGTTTCCGCGACGTACATAACTACGCTCCTTATAAAATATTTTACGATCCTTCACAGTCTTTACATCCTTACTCAACGTCTCTCTCATCCGTTCCCTCCTCCTTATGAAAACTTCTCAGCCTCAAACAATTCTTCGTCTTATGTCCCTCTTACGTTGACCATTTTGGTCCAAAATTCTTCCAAGATGGGACTTCTACCAGCTCTATTTTTCCCCTCCATATTTAATGCCTAACTTAGCCTTTCTCAGTCTGGAAAACCGAATAACCTTTGTTTTATAAATATTGATTCTCGTCCCATATCTGTTATACTGAATTCCAATTCAATCAGCAATGCTTGCAACCCCTTGGCTGACTGACAAACTAGAGCTTGGTCATCGGCAAACCTGATTTAACGAATTCCCCGCCCACTTTCATTCTTATCTCCAGTTCTTCCCTTAATGCATTTAAAATGATTTCCACTACATATACGTTGGAACAGTACCAGTGATAATGGACAACCCTGCTTTACGACTCTTGTTAACACTGCCCATCCGGACTCCTCTAGGTCCCCCATTCGCACCTCAGCAGTCTACAGGGTCGCACTTAAAAGTGGTAGGACTGATTTTTTTACAAGAATTTTATTGACGATATACTTACGTCGACTTGATAATCTTCAAAGTATGCTCCTTGAGCTGCTACACACTTAGTATAACGTTGCTCCCATTCCCCGTACGCCCGCTGGAAATTTTCTTTGAGGATGCCGTTGATGACCCTCGTCGAAGCCTCTTGAACGGCCTTTATCGAGTCAAAACGTCGTCCCTTGAGCTGTCTTTTCATCAGGGCGAAGAAGAAGAAGTCCGATGGTGCCAGATCGGGAGAATAGGGTGTGTGCGGCAACGTGGCAACGCCGTATTTGGCCAGGAGCTGTCTGACGACGACCGCGCCATGGCACGGCGCGTTGTCATGATGAAGCACCCAGCAGTTTGCGATGGCCGGTCGGACTCTTTTCACGCGTTCTCGGAGGCGGGTGAGCACCTGCTCGTAAAAGTTCGCATTCACAGTCTCCCCTTTTGGGACAAACTCCTTGTGAACCACTCAATGACAGTCGGAAAACACAATCAACATCTTTTTGATTTGCTCATGCGAGCCTTTTTTGGACGTGGGGACGCGGAAGTGTGCCATTCCGCGGATTGTCTTTTCGTTCGACGCGGACAAAAAACTTGCTTCACTAAAAACGGTGTCCTCACTCAACGACAGCCCGCAGGCGACTGAGGTTGGTGTCGGTCTGTTGCTAAGAGCCCCCTCCACCTTACCCTGCCAGGCAAACCCCCCTCCACCGCTCCGTTCGCGCCAGAGAAAATCAGTCCTACCACTTTTGGGTGCGACCCTGTATATATGAAGTTAAGTAAATGCCTATAGACAATACTAGGAAAACTTCAGGAAGCTCCAAGAACGTTATTTCAGTTATAGGTAAGGGCTTGGCAGTGAGAAGACGTCACTATGCCGTAGCACCGTTCGATGTCAACTGTCACGTGAATTTCGTCCTTTTCTTATTAGCAGTTCCCATAGTTTCTTTTGCGGCTTTCGATATCCCTTTAGTGATATATTTCAATTTATCCTCAATAGTACTCATTTCCTTTTCCCCGCGCATGTTTCCCTCTACAGCCTGCTGATACTCCTTCCATGTCAATCCAGCTGATGTTCCTCCATTCCATTTCCTAACCCACTTGCCTTGCCTTATCTTTTCGAATCGGACGCTACACTTCATAGCTTTTAGATTGTGTCGACAGAGTCCGCATCCGATCCTCTATTGGAGTAAATTTAAATAGAGAACCATTGTAAATTTTAGGTCGAGGAGGAGGTGTTGCATTGTAAAAGTTATAACGCGAAGAATGATATATTGTATAACGTTATTATAATGCAAACGCTTCTTTGGGAGACCCCGTAATATCAATGGACATTGGTCCGGCAGCGGACAGCGGCAGAAAGGAAGGCGAGGTTACGCTCGAGGGACCCGGAGGCCACGAGGAGAGTGGGCAAGTGAAGGAGGGCTCCGTATTTGGAATTTCGCGGACAGGCATCGATACATTTGACATATTTCAACAACAGAAAATTGTATTTTTCGCCCAAAGTATGTAAAATTAAAATATTAATATTACAAAATTGATAATTTCAGGCTTGACTTCGTGGAACCTATTCACTGAGGAAAGAAAAAACTTCAGCTCTGTTAATTTTGCTTCATGTTTTAATCGTGTGACCCGGGTTTCAATTCATAGTATCATCTTCAAGTGAAGATGGATGGAGGAATTAACAAAGCTGAAAACCTTTTTCCCTTATTAATATTACAAGTTAAAAATAAAATATCCTTCATAGCGTACGAAAATTGATGAAGCAGATTTCCTATTATAGATATTCGGGTGACGGAGGGGAAAACAGTCGTATTTCCCGTAAATATTTCGAGATAAATAAAGCCAAGGCCTGTAAATCGTAAAGACGCATTGGATATACATGCGATGGGGGGTCAAGGAGCCGATGACCCCTTGAAACCCCATCGCATTCCACGGCCTCCTCCTAATTGTCTTGAAGGTGCTTGCGTTTTCCGTCGTTTGCAATTCAATAAGTGGCTCCGGTGATGCTTCCTATGTATACCTTAGTAATATTGACACCTTCTAAGGATATTTGCCAAGCACACGATACCAGGAACATTGGTTTAGCATTTATTTGAGTCGTGAAATAATGGAACGTCTCCGCAAGTTCGCGTTCAATTGTCGGTGTCCTGAAATTATAACTATTATGAGTAAAATGCAATATCATCTTAATGAGGAACGCGTGGTGTCATTGCAGTAATGAGATCACTAATCGAGAGGAATATAGATCTTTATAGATAGATTAATACGATCAGGACGAATTAGTCTGTTTCGGAGAGAGCGTGAAAGAGTGAATTGGGTAGAATCAATGTATGATTTACATAGATTAGGAATTACTGGAGAGATAGGAGGCTTATCAGCAACCTTTACCTGTCTCAGACTGCTCAGGTGCGAGTGGGGAACGGGGAGTCCGGATGGGTAGTGTTAGGAAGAGGTGTAAGGCAGGGTTGCCCATTATCACCGTTGCTGTTCAACCTGTATGCAGAGGAAATGATTGAAGAAGCATGGGAAGAACTGGAGGTAGGAATGAAAGTGGGCGGGGATTTCGTAAAATCAGTTAGGTTTGCTGAAGACCAAGCTTTAGTTTGTCCGTTAGCCAAGGGGTTGCAAGCATTGCTGAGTGAATTGGAAATTCAGTGCTATAGATTTTGAATGAGCATCAATATCAATTAAACAAAGGTTATGCGATTTTACAAGTCAAACATTAAAATAGGCGGGCAAAAACTAGAGCAGGTAGAACAGTTAACGTATCTCGGTAGTGTTTTGGACCAACCCGGTCAAAGTAGAAGGGACGTAAGGAGAAGAATTGCGCTAGGCAAAGAGGCTTTCACAAGGAGAATGGAGTTAATGACAGGGACGTTGAGTAAGAATGTTAAGAAAAGGCTCGTAAAAACTTTGATGTGGAGCGTAGCTACGTACGGCGCGGAAACGTGGTCACTGAAGCAGGAGGATAGACTTGAAGGCTTTTGAGAGATGTGGATGTGGAGAAGGATGGAGAAGGTGAAATGGACAGAGAAGAAAACAAATGAAGTGCTGGATAAGGGGGGGCTAGAGGGGATGAGATTGCTGGGAGAAATCATAAGGAGACAAGTACGAGGGATGAAAAGTGTATTGATCGGCGGTGAGATGTTGAAGACTGTGATAGAGGGGAGAATGTTAGGCATAGGAGGAAAGGGAAGGAATAGGATAGGGATATTGAATGGGATGAAAGGAGAAGGTGTCGTCCTGGACGGTTTACCATCCGATACTGTTAAGGTCACGTCGCTTGTACCACAAGGAAGTGCCTTAGGCCCCCACTCTTCCCTTATTTACATAATTGACCTCAGTACCGTGATTAATAGCCAGCTCCTTCTTTATGCTGACGATGCGGTGACTTATGGGGACATTCGAAGTCGCGTAAGCTAACGACTTAAACGCAATTCAGACTTGGTGCGATACATGGCAATTGGAATTAAATTTGAACAAAATGCCTTTTAATATTGGGAAAGGAGGAATTCCCTCCTTTTTAGTTACAAAGTGAAACAAACAGAAATCGCGAGGGTAGATTCCTTTAAATACTTGGGTGTAAAATTTACTCACGATCTGTTCTGGGGAAAGCACATACAAGAAATATGCGGTCCTGCTAATAAAAAATTGGGATTTGTAAAAAGAGTGCTAGGTAAATGCGACGAAAAAGTGAAGGAACGAAGTTTTCTTGCCCTATTCAGGCTCCACGTAGAGTATGCTGCCAGTATATGGGATCCTCAGGAGATAAAGTTGGTTTCGGAATTAGATCGAGTTCAGCGGAAGGGGGCTAGATTTGTCAAACGTTGTTATGACCAACGCAGTAGCGTAACTACTTTGCTAGAAAATTTAGGCTGGGATTCCCTTACACAGCGGCGTTTACAATATAGATTAAACTTATTAAAAACATTTAAAGATGTGTCCTTTTCCGATGACATTAAGAACATAATACCAACCCCAGCGTATTACGGGCGGAGGGATCACGAATGTAAAATTAGAGAGATTGACTGCAGGACTGACAGGTTTAAATGGTCATTTTTTCCAAGAACAATAAGAGACCAGAATGCTTGTAATCGAAATCCCCCAGGAATCAGCTCGACACTATAAGTATTATATTTCAAAGTAGGAGTGCGCGTGGTTATATTTTTATGTTCCCCCCACCCAGTTGAAAAACCCTCACCCCTTACCCTCTCCTCCTGGTACTGCACCCCCCGCCACACACCTTTTTGGTGTCTCGGAGGGTATTGATGTAGATGTCTAAAACAAAGATTAATATTAATGAAGTTTTCTCGGGTCTTCCACTGGGTCGGGGCATCCATGTAGACATTAATTCTAAAAAAATACGTATTGCATCTCTACATATTACATTATACAAAAATAAATATTACATTATGATCCGTATTTCCCTTCCTGGTGAATATTTGGAACGGATACGCGCTTTGAAAAGGAATCATTAAGTGCGAGTATCGTATTTAAAACTTTGTTCGAGACCTTTTCCCGAAGAAAGATTTCGTCGAGAGCAGTCCGGCTTGACTCGGACGATATGCCTTCGAATTTTGAATCTGTGGAACACTTATGTATAAAAATGTATCAAATAGGGTGGAAAAATATTAGACGACAAGGATATACCGAAGAGCGCTTAGAAAATGAAATATGATGAGTGCATCTTAGGAACTATTTTCTCGGGATTATCGAATGCGTTGCGTCACCAAGGGAGGAGATCAAGCAAGCAGATTTCAACTTCAACACTCAAGTCCTCGAACTCGAAGTGCACGGTGGTAATTAATCAGCGAGGCCATTACGCCTCAATACGTTCGCTTTGCACTCCACTGCGCTTCCTCCGCGATCACCCGCACGCAAAATAGGCCCACCGAAATTAGTGGCACTCGGACACGTACCCAGCATGGATATTACCTATCACATAATTTTAACTTAATGTAGATAACTGGTAGTCCGCGTACGTTTCTTATCAAGGTGTCCTTAAGCATATGCAATCCTGGACGGAATGTGAAGCTCCTATGATAGAAAGTCTCAATCGATCAAGGGAAAAGTACTGGGATCGGCCATATTAAATTCATGCATATTTATATGAAGTTGGGATTGTTTTCTATTTATGTTTCTTATTTTTCAATCTGTCCGCTTAAAAACTTTTATTGATCAACGCGTTTTCAAACGCCGCCTCGTTTTGCCCAATGTCGCGTGGTATTACTGATCTAGGGCTCCCATCTCTCCCTTCGACCACCTCCAAAGTTAAATCCCCCATCACTATCAACTATTTCATTCCACGAACGCCCGCTATCATTTCCGGGAGTTATTAAAAGTCGCAGTTCACTCATTCCTACGACGTATCGTCCCCGTGTAAACCAGAATGAAAACCCAAGTTCGTGGGTTCCGCTCTTACTTCTACTAATAACATACACATTATCACTCACCTGCTCCATTTTTACCACGCTTCTATCTACCTTTTTGTTCAATACTATCGCCACTCCTCGCTGGCTCTCTTCTCCTCCGCTGTTTATTACTCTACGTATAACTATCGCTCCAGGAATCCCTGCTATCCTTCCATCTCACCTCTCTCAGATATATATATATATATATATATATATATATATATATATATATATATATATATATATATCGACTCTCCATCTTTCACTTGATCAGTGTGATGAGTGGTATCTGATAGAGTAAATACTATAGGAGTAATTCGAATGCCGTAAGTATTACGTAAAAATAAACTATTTTTGGTAATTAATTTGGGCAGTTAAACCAAGAGCAATCATATACATTTTTATTTACATAATTGAAGTGCAAACATTTTATTTCGTGTCGTATAGTTAGCTTAATGTGTAATTTATATGTGCTACATGTTTCATGCATTCTACTCCAAACATGTATCAGCTGCAGCCGTTGCAGTTTGAAATAGTATGTTCACATCGTCTTCTCCTTCTTATAAAGTCGCGTAACATTTTCCACGAAGGCGTTTCTTCACTCTGGGTAAGGGGCTATTTAGTATTTTTGAAAGTGAATTGACATTTATGGAGTGCCGTCGACTCATGAGATTAATGGTTCGCATCTTGTTGTTCATGTGTGTGTGTGTACTGCGTCGGCCGTAAAAAATGTACAATGGAAGATAGAATTCCATCCCTGGAATACATTTGTAAATTTGTGAATGAGATGTTATTTAAGATTATTAATAGTCAGTGTCTTATGTCATAATTTTGGATGGAGAGTGCTGCCAGCTTCACGTTGAGGTCGGAAGCATGACAGACAACCGTCGTCGCACTTGGAGCCGACACCACTGCTTGCCTCTGCGGAAGGTCACAATCCTTCGAAGACACTGGCAAGGACACGTGGTCGCGATCTGGCAAGCGGTGACCGTAGGTGGAATGCGGACGAGCCTGGAATCTGTTGTGCCCATCAAATCGCTGGCGGAAGGGTTATTCGGATACGTTCAATGGAGGCATTTTTACTGGAAATTTGACATTTGACTGCATACCTGCTGATATGCATATGATAATTAAATGAATCCCACCGTCGAATTTTTGTTCTGATGTGCATGATAGCTCCCAGATAAATTGGTTATTCCTTTTTCCAATACGGCCCATTTTCATTCCTTTGGTCATCCGGCCTTGGAATGCACGTATTATCATAATCTGCAGACGCGTAGGTTTTTGATGGACCGTGGCGCTTCACTCGGCTCTGCTCGTAATTCCTAATTGACGTCACACAAAATATCTTCATCGCTCATTATTTAGGACTGCACACTTCCCGCTTCCTTTCCACTTCCCTCGATCCCAAACACCTCTCTCTTCCTTTCCTCACCGCGCTCGCTCGCTTTCCCATAATCTCTACTTTTCCCCCTGGAGCGGTCGGGCAACGTTATTTTGATCCCTTATCGTTCGTGGGAGAAAGCGATAGAGTTCCGTAGGAGAGAGGGTTTCATCATCATAAACACCTGGTATAAACACCTCAGTGGGTGCTCGTGGATATGCATGGGAAATGCCCGCGGATTCTCGGAGAACGCTGGGCATTTTGATTGGCTGTTAGGCTTTATTGTGTCAGGTACGGAATTAGGAACAGCTTGATCAATTCGAGCAGTTTTCCTGAAACGAACTCAGTTTCTCTTAATCCAGGCCATAATTTAGTACTAATGAAATGTAATGGCACATTCTATAAAGTAAAACAAGAATGATGTGCGAATGTAGAAGAAGTATTAACCGGGGCGTAAAGAAAGGAGAATCAAGGGGCTGCCGGAAATATTATGAGAGAGGAGGCGTGTTGGAGGATGCAGCGCGAGTACTTAGAGAGTTGACCGAGGAAGTGAGCAATAGGAATACTCCACAGAAACATGAAAGACCTGCCGGGAAAGGAAACGGGGAAAGCTGTGCGTGCAATCGAAGATTAGCCAGGAAAATTATTGATTGGTTCAAGGAAGCTTCAAGAAGGATGGGAAGAATACGCTGAGGGCTCACGCGGTAATTATATTAGTCCAGCAAGTTTGGAAATAGAAAGAGCAAGTGCCGAAGATGGGGACAGATAGGGCCGTGGCTTACTTGAATGCGAGGTAGAAAGAGTTTTAAGGACATTGAAATCAAATAAGGGCGTGTTGATGGACAGCATCCTGCAAAAGTGCTTTAAGGTTTTGCAAAAAGCGGACGGAAGAGATTTTGCGGGCTAATTGTGGAGATTTATGGGGGAGGAATTTGGTCGAAAGCATTTGTCAGATCAATTTACGTTCCTATTCAAAAAAAGGAAAGGCTGTAATAATTGAGGACCAGAGAATAATAATTTTGATTCCACAGCCAGCAATAGTTGTACTTGAGATCATCGATAACTATGGAGAGGGTAGGGCAAATGATAACTCAGGGGATGCTCAGTTTGGGTTCAGGAAGGGGGAGGCACGTATGATGTCATAGCAGTGATGAGGTCACCGATAGAAAATAAGATTTAGTTCAATAATTATGTATTTCTGTTTCGTAGATTTCCAAAAGGCGTTGAATAGAGTGAATTTGTTATAATTAATAAATTTATTACATAAATACGAGTAAATGGATGGATAGGCGACCTATCCACTATCCCTGGAATTTGTGCCAGACTACTCAGGTGCATTTGGCGAATGGATGGTCGGGATAATCAGTTGTAGGAAGACGGGTCCATCATCACCCGCGAGTTTCAACTCATGTGCAGAGGAAATGGTCAAAAGAGGCATTGGAAGAACTGGAGATGGGGATGAAAGTCGGCGTGGAATTCGTGAAATCCGTTTGGTTTGTGGATTCTCAATCAGTTCACCCAGCAACGGATATCGGATACTGATGAGTGCATCTGAAAATCAATGTGACAGTTTTGGGATGAGAATCAATCCAAAGAAAACGAAAACTTTATAATAGTAGGGCAAAGTCTAGAGCAGTGGAACAATTCACGTGTCTTCAATCCGAGATGATCAAAGAAATAGGGATATCAGAAGAAGAATATGTGGGGTAATGTGATTACACGAGGAGGAGGGGTTGATGCCTTGGATGCTGGGTAACTATATTTAAAATCCATAACATCGAAAGGATTAGTGAAAGTTTTCAACTTGAGCGTGGTTCAGTACAGTGAGAAAACATGGTCGTTGAAGCCAGTTGATATGCAGACATTTAAGGATTTTGTATTGTGGGTGTGTAGAACGATGGGAAAGGTAAAATGACTGGAATCAAACGAAGAAGCGATGGAGTGAATGGTGAGCTGATGGGAGCGGGTTGTTGGGAGAAATCCAAACGAGGTAGGAAAGATCGACGCGGGGCATTTTGATTGGCTGAAGACAGTGATGGAGGGCAGTGCGTTTGTTAAGCGAATTCGGGGAGGAAATGGTTTGGGATGTTTGACGGAATGGAAGAAAATATAATGTTTGCGGAATTGATGAGTACGTCGTGTTTTTCGTTTTGTCTTATATATTAACTACCCTTATCTATTTTTTTGACTCTTTGACTTTCCTCCAATAATTCCCTCTTGTCTTTCCTTCGCCCAGGCCTGACTCGGTCAAAGCCTTTCTTCTCTCCATCCATCGCTTAATGTTTTTACAAATTATCTCTCCTTGGCATCGCCTTAGCAATCCAAGCCCATATTTTCGCTGTGGCGTTCATCCTCTGCGTCTTCTTTTCTGCTGATATCCGGAGACTGCGGATGACTTCTCTCCTCCGCTGCTGGGAGCGGTACCTGTGCCATTTCTTCCAGGGCTCAGTTTCTTAGTTGGTTCCATTATATTTCCTTGGGAATGATGTTTAAGCTGGTTTTCCGTGGCTTTCGTCAATAGCATTGTTGACGTGACATCGCTGAAATAGCCACCACAGTGGGGTCAGATGCCTTTGCAGCCGCCTTTCTGAGGATCTAACACTGCAATGCCGACACTCCTACCCTTCGAAATTTCTTCGTGGGGTCAATATTAGGGGCTATTTTATCAAAAAAAAGTTTCACTATCTCCTCTTCGCTGCTCGCGATCGAATTCGGCAATCAATCCATCTTCGTGGGGATCCCATGTACTTGCAGCATATTCTAAATGAGGCCTAAACGGCGAATGATGACATTTCTCTTTGACCTTTCATCACATTTACCCACTATTCTTTTGATAAATCCTAATTTTTTGTCAGCTTGTCCACATATTTCCCGTATGTGTTTCACCCTGGAGAGGTCGTTAGTGAGGGTAACGCCAAGGTGTGTAATCGAGTCTATTCATTCCATTTCGGTATTCTTAATGCTATAGGAGTTCTGGAGGGAGTCGCCCTTTTTCTAAAAATTCATCACTGCGCACTTTTTTAAGTTTAATCATAATTTCCAAGTGTCGCACCAGCTTTGTACAGCATAAAGGTCATCTGACCAAGCTGCTGTGTCCTCAGGATCACGGATATCACGGTAAACCGCTGCATCTTCGGCAAATAAACGCATCTTACTGGTGACTACGGAGTCAAAGTCGTGAAAGTCAAGGAAGAATAAAAGAGGTTCGATAACACTTCCTTGGGGAACACCTGAAGTAACTTCTCCTGCATTGGAGCTAACTCCATCCATGACTTTTCTTTAAACCCGAACATCCAAAGAGTCTTTAATCCAACTCAGGATATTTTTATCTATTCTATATGCTTCTAGCTTTTCAAGCAGTTTACTATGACCTACTTTGTCGAAGGCTTTCTTAAAATCTAGAAGAATCGCGTCCCTGGAATATTACTCTCTCCCGAAGTAAGAATATCATGAACAAAAGGCGCTAGTTGTGTTCCGCAGGATCTACCTTTTAGGAAACCGTGCTGATTTTTCATTAATAACTTCTGATTATTGAGGTGTCTCACGCCGAAATAGCGACAATATGTTCCATAACATTGCACAAAATGGATGTAAGGGAAATAAGTCTGTAATTACTCGGTTCCCCCTTGTCTCCGTTGTTAAATATTGGTGTTACGTTAGCCAGTTGAGTTACAATTTCTTGGAACCTTGTGATCTACTAGCGGCTTCTTAAATATTATTTCTAGATGCGGTGCAATTTCCGAAGCTAGATCCTTAAATAAACGAGCGGGTATTTGGTCGGGCCCGGAGGATTTATTAGTCTTTATACAGTATATTCTAGCAAACGTTCTATTCCATTATATTAAATTTCAATTTTGGGCTTCGGTCGACCACCAAGATTTGGTATGCTATCGGAGGCATACATTAGGACATTAGTGGAGACGCTTTCAAAGAAGGAATTAAATTCCGAAGAAACTGCGGGAGATGCCGCAACAGTAACTTTTAACGGAGTCATCCGCTAATGTGCATTTTAATGCAACAATTTCAGAGCGTAAAAATCATTCGCCTTGACTGGGACTCGAACCCAGATCCCTCAATATCCGGTCGAGTGCTTTAGCCACTTAAGCTACCGAGGCGTCCTCTTAAACTCTGAAATTTTGGGGCTTTTAAAGGAACTAGATGTTATGACGAAATACCGTACATACAATGTCACATGCATTCGTAGTCGTGCGCGAGGCGCCACTGTCCACGAGGTTAAAAGCCAACTTTAAACACGTATGGTGTTTTCCCTTTGACAAATTCCGAAGAAACTGCGGGAGATGCCGCAACAGTAACTTTTAACGGAGTCATCCGCTAATGTGCATTTTAATGCAACAATTTCAGAGCGTAAAAATCATTCGCCTTGACTGGGACTCGAACCCAGATCCCTCAATATCCGGTCGAGTGCTTTAGCCACTTAAGCTACCGAGGCGTCCTCTTAAACTCTGAAATTTTGGGGCTTTTAAAGGAACTAGATGTTATGACGAAATACCGTACATACAATGTCACATGCATTCGTAGTCGTGCGCGAGGCGCCACTGTCCACGAGGTTAAAAGCCAACTTTAAACACGTATGGTGTTTTCCCTTTGACAAATTCCGAAGAAACTGCGGGAGATGCCGCAACAGTAACTTTTAACGGAGTCATCCGCTAATGTGCATTTTAATGCAACAATTTCAGAGCGTAAAAATCATTCGCCTTGACTGGGACTCGAACCCAGATCCCTCAATATCCGGTCGAGTGCTTTAGCCACTTAAGCTACCGAGGCGTCCTCTTAAACTCTGAAATTTTGGGGCTTTTAAAGGAACTAGATGTTATGACGAAATACCGTACATACAATGTCACATGCATTCGTAGTCGTGCGCGAGGCGCCACTGTCCACGAGGTTAAAAGCCAACTTTAAACACGTATGGTGTTTTCCCTTTGACAAATTCCGAAGAAACTGCGGGAGATGCCGCAACAGTAACTTTTAACGGAGTCATCCGCTAATGTGCATTTTAATGCAACAATTTCAGAGCGTAAAAATCATTCGCCTTGACTGGGACTCGAACCCAGATCCCTCAATATCCGGTCGAGTGCTTTAGCCACTTAAGCTACCGAGGCGTCCTCTTAAACTCTGAAATTTTGGGGCTTTTAAAGGAACTAGATGTTATGACGAAATACCGTACATACAATGTCACATGCATTCGTAGTCGTGCGCGAGGCGCCACTGTCCACGAGGTTAAAAGCCAACTTTAAACACGTATGGTGTTTTCCCTTTGACAAATTCCGAAGAAACTGCGGGAGATGCCGCAACAGTAACTTTTAACGGAGTCATCCGCTAATGTGCATTTTAATGCAACAATTTCAGAGCGTAAAAATCATTCGCCTTGACTGGGACTCGAACCCAGATCCCTCAATATCCGGTCGAGTGCTTTAGCCACTTAAGCTACCGAGGCGTCCTCTTAAACTCTGAAATTTTGGGGCTTTTAAAGGAACTAGATGTTATGACGAAATACCGTACATACAATGTCACATGCATTCGTAGTCGTGCGCGAGGCGCCACTGTCCACGAGGTTAAAAGCCAACTTTAAACACGTATGGTGTTTTCCCTTTGACAAATTCCGAAGAAACTGCGGGAGATGCCGCAACAGTAACTTTTAACGGAGTCATCCGCTAATGTGCATTTTAATGCAACAATTTCAGAGCGTAAAAATCATTCGCCTTGACTGGGACTCGAACCCAGATCCCTCAATATCCGGTCGAGTGCTTTAGCCACTTAAGCTACCGAGGCGTCCTCTTAAACTCTGAAATTTTGGGGCTTTTAAAGGAACTAGATGTTATGACGAAATACCGTACATACAATGTCACATGCATTCGTAGTCGTGCGCGAGGCGCCACTGTCCACGAGGTTAAAAGCCAACTTTAAACACGTATGGTGTTTTCCCTTTGACAAATTCCGAAGAAACTGCGGGAGATGCCGCAACAGTAACTTTTAACGGAGTCATCCGCTAATGTGCATTTTAATGCAACAATTTCAGAGCGTAAAAATCATTCGCCTTGACTGGGACTCGAACCCAGATCCCTCAATATCCGGTCGAGTGCTTTAGCCACTTAAGCTACCGAGGCGTCCTCTTAAACTCTGAAATTTTGGGGCTTTTAAAGGAACTAGATGTTATGACGAAATACCGTACATACAATGTCACATGCATTCGTAGTCGTGCGCGAGGCGCCACTGTCCACGAGGTTAAAAGCCAACTTTAAACACGTATGGTGTTTTCCCTTTGACAAATTCCGAAGAAACTGCGGGAGATGCCGCAACAGTAACTTTTAACGGAGTCATCCGCTAATGTGCATTTTAATGCAACAATTTCAGAGCGTAAAAATCATTCGCCTTGACTGGGACTCGAACCCAGATCCCTCAATATCCGGTCGAGTGCTTTAGCCACTTAAGCTACCGAGGCGTCCTCTTAAACTCTGAAATTTTGGGGCTTTTAAAGGAACTAGATGTTATGACGAAATACCGTACATACAATGTCACATGCATTCGTAGTCGTGCGCGAGGCGCCACTGTCCACGAGGTTAAAAGCCAACTTTAAACACGTATGGTGTTTTCCCTTTGACAAATTCCGAAGAAACTGCGGGAGATGCCGCAACAGTAACTTTTAACGGAGTCATCCGCTAATGTGCATTTTAATGCAACAATTTCAGAGCGTAAAAATCATTCGCCTTGACTGGGACTCGAACCCAGATCCCTCAATATCCGGTCGAGTGCTTTAGCCACTTAAGCTACCGAGGCGTCCTCTTAAACTCTGAAATTTTGGGGCTTTTAAAGGAACTAGATGTTATGACGAAATACCGTACATACAATGTCACATGCATTCGTAGTCGTGCGCGAGGCGCCACTGTCCACGAGGTTAAAAGCCAACTTTAAACACGTATGGTGTTTTCCCTTTGACAAATTCCGAAGAAACTGCGGGAGATGCCGCAACAGTAACTTTTAACGGAGTCATCCGCTAATGTGCATTTTAATGCAACAATTTCAGAGCGTAAAAATCATTCGCCTTGACTGGGACTCGAACCCAGATCCCTCAATATCCGGTCGAGTGCTTTAGCCACTTAAGCTACCGAGGCGTCCTCTTAAACTCTGAAATTTTGGGGCTTTTAAAGGAACTAGATGTTATGACGAAATACCGTACATACAATGTCACATGCATTCGTAGTCGTGCGCGAGGCGCCACTGTCCACGAGGTTAAAAGCCAACTTTAAACACGTATGGTGTTTTCCCTTTGACAAATTCCGAAGAAACTGCGGGAGATGCCGCAACAGTAACTTTTAACGGAGTCATCCGCTAATGTGCATTTTAATGCAACAATTTCAGAGCGTAAAAATCATTCGCCTTGACTGGGACTCGAACCCAGATCCCTCAATATCCGGTCGAGTGCTTTAGCCACTTAAGCTACCGAGGCGTCCTCTTAAACTCTGAAATTTTGGGGCTTTTAAAGGAACTAGATGTTATGACGAAATACCGTACATACAATGTCACATGCATTCGTAGTCGTGCGCGAGGCGCCACTGTCCACGAGGTTAAAAGCCAACTTTAAACACGTATGGTGTTTTCCCTTTGACAAATTCCGAAGAAACTGCGGGAGATGCCGCAACAGTAACTTTTAACGGAGTCATCCGCTAATGTGCATTTTAATGCAACAATTTCAGAGCGTAAAAATCATTCGCCTTGACTGGGACTCGAACCCAGATCCCTCAATATCCGGTCGAGTGCTTTAGCCACTTAAGCTACCGAGGCGTCCTCTTAAACTCTGAAATTTTGGGGCTTTTAAAGGAACTAGATGTTATGACGAAATACCGTACATACAATGTCACATGCATTCGTAGTCGTGCGCGAGGCGCCACTGTCCACGAGGTTAAAAGCCAACTTTAAACACGTATGGTGTTTTCCCTTTGACAAATTCCGAAGAAACTGCGGGAGATGCCGCAACAGTAACTTTTAACGGAGTCATCCGCTAATGTGCATTTTAATGCAACAATTTCAGAGCGTAAAAATCATTCGCCTTGACTGGGACTCGAACCCAGATCCCTCAATATCCGGTCGAGTGCTTTAGCCACTTAAGCTACCGAGGCGTCCTCTTAAACTCTGAAATTTTGGGGCTTTTAAAGGAACTAGATGTTATGACGAAATACCGTACATACAATGTCACATGCATTCGTAGTCGTGCGCGAGGCGCCACTGTCCACGAGGTTAAAAGCCAACTTTAAACACGTATGGTGTTTTCCCTTTGACAAATTCCGAAGAAACTGCGGGAGATGCCGCAACAGTAACTTTTAACGGAGTCATCCGCTAATGTGAATTTTAATGCAACATCTAGTTCCTTTAAAAGCCCCAAAATTTCAGAGTTTAAGAGGACGCCTCGGTAGCTTAAGTGGCTAAAGCACTCGACCGGATATTGAGGGATCTGGGTTCGAGTCCCAGTCAAGGCGAATGATTTTTACGCTCTGAAATTGTTGCATTAAAATGCACATTAGCGGATGACTCCGTTAAAAGTTACTGTTGCGGCATCTCCCGCAGTTTCTTCGGAATTTGTCAAAGGGAAAACACCATACGTGTTTAAAGTTGGCTTTTAACCTCGTGGACAGTGGCGCCTCGCGCACGACTACGAATGCATGTGACATTGTATGTACGGTATTTCGTCATAACATCTAGTTCCTTTAAAAGCCCCAAAATTTCAGAGTTTAAGAGGACGCCTCGGTAGCTTAAGTGGCTAAAGCACTCGACCGGATATTGAGGGATCTGGGTTCGAGTCCCAGTCAAGGCGAATGATTTTTACGCTCTGAAATTGTTGCATTATAAGGAATTAAATAATTTAGCCTTTTCTAAACTTGTCTCCCTGAAGCTCTCTGACGCATGAAAAATATTTTTTTGGTTCTCTTTCAAAATTTTCGTGAATATAGGTATTCCTGTATAGGTATTCCTGTATAGGTATTCCTGTACAGGTATTCCTGTACAGGTATTCCTGTACAGGTATTCCTGTACAGGTATTCCTGTATTTTCCTATTGAATTCGCTTAACGCTTTCCGAAACTCCTTCTTGGAATTCGCCCTAGATATCTATGCTAACAGTTAGAGATAAGGCGGGTAAGGTAATAGTTGACACAGGAAAGATCCAAGAGAGATGGAAGGAGTATATAGAAGAACTGTATAGTAAAGAACTTCGACCAACAAAATTAGACATTGAAAAAGAATATGACGTAGAGTAAGACATCTTAGGTCCAGGCATACTAGACAATGAGAAAGAAAGGGCATTAAGAGAGATGAAACAAAATAAGGCCGTGGGGGTAGATAACATTCCCGCGGAACTATTGAAATGTTTAGGAAAACGTGGGAGGAGGAGGCTATATGGGCTAATTCGTAGTATTTATGAGGAAGGAATCTGGCCGGAAGACTTTGTGAGATCAGTGTTAGTTCCTCTTCTGAAGGTAAGGATATATCATGTGAGGACTACAGGACGATAAGTTTGATATCCCACGCAGCTAAAGTTGTTCTCAGGATCATAAACAAAAGGATAGAGAGTAGGGCAAATTATTACTTAGGGGATGATCATTTTGGGTTTAGGAAGGGGAGAGGTACGCGTGATGCCATTGCAGTAATGAGATTATTAATCGAGAGGAATATAGAACACAACCAGGAGGTATTTGCCTGTTTCGTAGAATTCGAAAAAGCGTTTGATAGAGTGAATTGGGAAAAACTAATAAGTATATTGCAGAAAATAGGAATAGATTGGAGGGAAAGGAGGCTAATCCGCAACCTGTACATGTCTCAGACTCCTCAGGTGCGGGTGGGGAACGGGGAAGTCCGGTTGGGCAGTGTGAGGAAGAGGTGTAAGGCAGGGTTGCCCATTATCACCGTTGCTTTTCAACCTGTGTGCAGAGGAAATGATTAATGAGGCATAGGAAGAACTGGAGGTGGGAATAAAAGTGGGCGGGGAAAAATCAGTTAGGTTTGCTGATGACCAAGCTTTAGTTTGTCAGTCAGCCAAGGGGTTGCAAGCATTGCTGAGTGAATTGGAAAATCAGTGCAACAGAGATGGGATGATAATCAATATTAATAAAACAATGGGTATGCGATTTTCCAAGTCAAACATTAAAATAGGCGGGCAAAAACTAGAACAGGTAGAACAGTTTACGTATCTCGGTAGTATTTTGGACCAACACGGTCAAAGTAGCAAAGACGTAAGGAGAAGAATTGCGCTAGGCAAAGAGGCTTGCATACGTGGAGGAGGGAGTTGATGACAGGGACTTTGAGTAAGGATGTTAAGAAAAGACTCGTAAAACTTTGATATGGAGCGTAGCTATGTACGGCGCGGAAACGTGGTCATTGAAGCAGGAGGATAGACGGAGACTGGAGGCCTTCGAAATGTGAGTGTGGAGAAGAATGGAGAAGGTGAAATGGACGGAGAAGAAAACAAATGAGGAAGTACTTGGTATGGTGGGCGAAGAGAGGGGTTTGTTGGGAGAAATCCTATGGAGGCAGGAAAAGTGGATGAAGGGGTATTGACTGGCAGCGGGATGTTGAAGACTGTAATTGAGGAGAGAATGTTCAGCAAACGAGGAAAGGGAAGGAACAGGATAGGGATGTTGGACGGGATGAAGGGAGGAAGAAAGTACTCAGAGCTGAAGAGGGATCTGATGTAGAGTAGGATGTTGTGTTTTGCTGGGGGTCACAAATTATTTAATTAGTAATTATGTCCATCCAAATACCTGCCTTAACCGGTAGATCACCTAATAACAATAATCTTTTTGTCATAAGTAATCTCATTCTTTAAATCGCTTGAGATATAATCCCTAATATTTTTCATCTTGGCCTGACATAGCCATTGACGTGGTAATGCCTGTCTAACATCAGCGTTGTACCATCTAGATTGCTTGTTATCTGTTTTAAATTAACTGGGAATAAACTTGTTGACTGCTGAGCGCGTGATCTCAAGGAAGTGATTCCACGTATCCCCAGTATTTCGATGATCAATATCTTTCTTAAAACTTGCAAAATGACTGTTGCTTGAACTTAGGCCATTGTAGTCTCCCTCCTTAAACAAGTAAATTTTCTTATTTCGGGCCCCATGGAGCGAGAACTTAGCATTCGCAGCCCTGTGGTCACTAATTCATTTGATAGTTTCTATAGTTAAGACTTTTTAGGGGATATTCGTTGCTAACAAATCAGGGATATTGGGACCCCTCGTTGGTGAAGGCACAAGTCGATGCAAGGTTGTGTAAGGAGGTGACGTAGGTGGAGGCTATCACCTGGGGAGACGAACTGGAGCGGGATTAACGGAAACAATTCATCACAGCAACTACATCCACGCGTATCTGCAAACAGGTTACCAAGGAGTTACTTTTGGGAATGTCTCGAGGCTTTTTTAGTTGCCTAATTGCCTGCATTTCAGTTGAGCGGAGATTATAGAATGATATTCTTTGAAGAGCTCTTCGGAGGATGTACTTATAAGGTATCCGCAAATAACTGCACACAGACAGAGGGCATATTTTCATTCTAGAAACGGAAGTAAAAAATGAAGGATGTGTCAGAGGGAATGAAGGTTGTGAGAATGCAGGAGGAGGCATGGAGTGACGTGGACAGAGTGCCTTCGTCCGCCCTCCTGTCGCTCCCCAGCGAGACGCATTCAATGAGGAGGGGCGAATGTTGGGATTCGATGGGTGGAAAATTGCCCCGTGACCGCCATAGGCCAAGATATTCTGGTAGGGTTGAACCTGCGATCCTTCGGACGAAGGCGTTCATGTTATTGTGGGCATGGAGAATGCGGCTGCCAGGTTGGCGCGCCTTAGTGCCCAATGTGTTCTGCTTTCCGGCGCAAATAGTTTCACACTTGCTCTCGACACTTCCGGTTGCTGCATGTTTAATTTGTTTCCTCTGGCAGTCCAGTTGGTATCTCGACACTGACCGGAGGTTTTCTGGTTCGAATCCAGACGATGCTCGTGGTCATTCTCGGCTAAAATCATTCTCTTTTGATTTTTAGGTGCCTTGCCTTCTTGGGGAATCCTAGGATAAGGATCCTTCCTCCTCGACCCTCGGCAAGTGATTACACCCCCTGCAAGACGACTGGAGGTGAGCTCTTGTTCATCAAACCACTGCACGAGCCGCGAATCATTTCCTTTTGCACGATTGAAGTTCACAAGGATTGGACTCAAATTTTAACGTTTTCATTTCACGTCATATGAAGCGTTCATCACTTTATTATGGCATCGATTCGACTTAATGAATCATACCTGAATGGAATACCTCTTCAAATTTTTCCTTTTTACGCATCTGATGACGATGTTCGTCGGTGGTTTACCCGCCGATGACTTTGTTCGTCGAAAGCGGTGGCGCGCCTTTCCTTTAAAAAAATTACGTTCTCGAAAATACATTTAATTAAATGAAACTAACCATCATTAAGTAGTAGGTGTGTATTTCTCGCGTGTAAACTCGCTCATATTTCTAATCGTACTTCCCATTGTAATGTACCTTTGTTTCTTTGTATGCGATGGTGACTATTTGCTTAAATCATTGATATCAAGTTGCTAAACATTTTGTTTTGTGCAAATAAATAGGGTAACTTTGAGCCAAATGATAATTTCCATTGCGAGCCTGGACAATAAGTGCCTACGGGTATGGGATCGTCATAATTAATGCCTATCGCATTCCGATTCCTTCTATCGAGTAGTCGACACTATTATGTTAATTTCATTTTCGAAAACTCCCTGGTTAGCAGTACAATTTATCGATTATGCGCAACTATTTTGGTAGTTTCATTTACGAATCTCAATCTCGAATTATCCATAACATAGGAAGGAACAACGTCGTACCTTTCCACGACATTTTATTATTTGGCCCTAGCTTGATGGCGCCCTGGGACTGCGAAACGCCTTGCCAGGTAAAAACATTTTGTGGAAAATTACGTTGTTCCTTCTTTTAAAATGGATATATGCCTGTAAACTCTGAAACCATTAAGTTTAACCATTATGTATTTCGATGTATCCGATTTTCGCCGTTAGTATTATTCTTGTATAAACTTGAGCAGGTGGAAGAGTTTATCTATCTCGGAAGTGTTCTCGACCGAACTGGTCATAGAAGTAGGTACATATAGTAAAGAGAAGAGTTGCGCAAGGCAAAGAAGCTTTCATAAGGAGGAAAGAGCTGATGGCAGTAAGGATGTTAGGAAAAGGCACGTCAAAACGTTGATACGGAGTGTAATTTTGCACGGTGCGGAAATATGGTGATTGGAGGAGGATGGTGGACGTAGATTGGAAGGTTTTGAAATGTGAGTGTGGAGAAGGTGAAGTGGAGAGAAAGGTTAGCAAATGAGGAGGTGCTAGGTATGGTTGGCGTGGAGAGGGGATTGCTGGAATAAATTATAAGAAGGCTGGAAAAATGGATGAAGGGCGTATTGATTGGCTTTGGGATGTTGAAGACTATGACACAGGGGATGATGTTATGCACGCGGGACGGGCAGGAATAGGAGATAAGGACGGGATGCTGGGCGGGATGAATGGAGGAAGGGAGTGCACAGAGATGAAGAGAGACTTGATGTAGAGTAGGATGTTAGGTTGTGTTTTTTTGTTAGGAGAGGCAAGAGATTTATTTGGTGGTTGCGTCTAGCCAAAGCCTACCTCAACCGGAAGATGACCAATAGTGATTATTCACGTTTAATCATCACTCAGTCACACTCCCCAAAGAATTTGTTCGGGAAATTAGGCATTTTTGTGTGTTGTGCAATGGCTATTCGTGGTGTACACCGATATCCTTTCCGCCGCTGAGCCGTGGCACCTTCCCCGGCCGCCATTGGTGCGCACCCCATCTCCGCGTGTGTTTGGTGCGTGAGCCGGCGCCATGCCGGACTGAATAGCGAAGGCGATGCCGATCTGGCAACGCCGGAGGGGGTGGGTGGGGGAGGAAGCGCTTGTTGATATTTGATTGAGGCAGATTGGGGTGTCGCTTTGCAGGGGCGCCTCTTCCGCGAGAGGGCGCTGCGGCGGCGGCCCCTGGGCCCCCCGCAGTCCACCTCGCGTCTTGTCAGCGCCCTCCGTCGCTCCTCCTCCTCCGGGAACCCCCGGGGCGGCCGTTCATTCACTTGAGGCCATCAATGAGGAATTCCTCTCCCGGACGAATATTAGGTAACGCACGTGGAAATGGAGAGGCGGTAATTGAACGACGCCATCAGGAAATGTTAACGTATGTATTTCAGATGATAAACTGCCTAACGTATGAGAATCATTTGAGGAGCTAGACTGGGAATCATTTAATGGAGATAAGGTTAAGCTATAGATTAAAGCAGTTGCAAATATTGGAAGGATGTCTCCTCAGCGATTATATTGAAAATATATTAATAACCACATCGCGCTACGGTAGGAGAGTTCATGTCAATATGATTAGAGAGATTAAGTGTAGAACAGATAGATTTAACATGTCCCACGAACGACAAGACAATAGGCTTACGTTGTCCGATCCGCTAGGGGGGGGGGAGTCTATTGGCTCAAAAGTAGTCTGATCTGTAATCACCCCCTGCCATACACCCTAGCTGTGGCCGGCAGAATATCATTTTAAGTAATTTAATGTAGATTTCAATCTGCCAACTTCCTCCAAAAAAAGACAATTAAGGGGGAATGGAAACATCGTTCGGGCCTATTATTATTATTATTAGCAGCAGTCTACGGCCTTTGGACATTGCTTTCTTGGATCCTGGCACTGCACTCTACTGCTTTAAGGCCTATCTAACATTGCAAAAAATACCTTAAACCCGTTCTGCATGTTGCAATTGCACATTATTTATCTCCGCGTCATTTCTACTTCCCTTGATTCCAATCAATGTGTTCATAATTTTCCTCTCGCCATCCTCGCTTTGCCAGCATTTAACCTCCTATTTTTGTCTCCACTCTCCGACGAAAGAATGGCGTTAAAAATTGACATTTTTACGAACATTTGTAGAGAACAACAGTTCAAATTCGATAGAAATGAAAGGGTTCCATTGGCACTGGCGTTGCTTTTTATATTTCAATCGGAAGTAAAAATTCGACTAAAAACTACATAAGCTGCCGATTCAAAGTAATCTGCGCATTGAAGGTAGGTTTTTAAACGGACCCCAACACCTATAATTCGCTATATGTTGTCAACTTCCTCGTTCCTGCTCTAAATGCTTCCCTTCTTCGGCTCTTCATGTTCGTTTTTCCCATTCCCGGTCACCCTAACATGGCGGCCTCATCAGCATCCCACTCTCAATGCACCATCGTCTCCTCTACCACCTGCCTCCTCCCACCTACTCGGTGGCATCCTCGCCCTTCGCTTTCTTTACAAATATGCCCACCGTACTTTCTCCACTCTTCACCCCGCCCGCACCTCAGAAGACTCGAGTTGACACAGAGCGTCTTGATTCGTGGCGGATACCGGGAACTCACTACTTCCCTTCGTCTTGTGCCATTCCCTCCGAAATGGACCGCCCACTCCTGTCGCCTCGCCGTCACCTGCGCTAGCTGCTCCTTTCCCGAGACTCCTCTCGCTCGCCCTCCGCCCAGGGACATTCGACGAGGGAACGGGAAGGGGTCCACGGGGGGAGGGGGTGTTCCCTTGGCTTCCGGTCGCTCCTCTTCGCCGTCGAACAGGTACCAGGGGCAATTTACTCTCTTCTCCTCAAATGCTTGCAGGGAAGTCGACAGAAAATGTTTCCCCGTTAGATTTGTCTGCAGTGCCCACTAGTGATTTGCCGGGTCCATTGAGCCAGGGTATTGCCGAATATTCCGCGTCATTTCGTCGATAGTTGCATTGAATTTAAATTATAATGATATCGTAATTGCGTGACTGTGAAATTATGGACTAATTTTAAATCCTTCGAGGCGCATTTCTCGTCGGGGTAGCCATCGCTTCTTCGCACTCTTTCCTTTTCGGCAAAAGAGCTTTGCATATTTTGGGTTTCGACGGACCATTCGAGTCTGCTGTGCTCATGAATCCACACTTCCCTCTCCTTGCACGCATCTTCCACCTCTAGTACGACGAGTCGTGGTTTGTGGTAACTCGGGGAGGCGGCCAACAGAGCTGAGGCCATTTGCGCCGTTGGAAGGATAAATTAGGTTATTTGGAGGAAAAGCGATTTGCGGGGAGAGGCTGGAGAGAGATCTGGCGTTGGCATTAGTGCACTCTTGACGAAAGGCGCCAAGGGGTCACACAATTTAACGGCCCATCCGACGGACGGCGCACTCCATTCGAAGTGCTCTCTACATGGTACTCGAGACCGGGACACCATTGAAAAACGCATTTAATGTTCGTGATATAGCATGTAGGCATGGTGCATGATTGGTGTTCGGTCGCCCCGTTTCCACTGGTGGATCGCGGGGTGTCAGGTGCATGAGGAAATAGAGTGAATGTATGTAGAATGGCTGGTGACCTACCAACCCCTGCCACATGTCCTTGCGACGGATTGCGGGGTATTGTGTTGATGTAGAGTCCTGCCATCGAACCCGGCCCCTCGGGGTGTCGAGCCAATACTTCAGCCTCCCCACCTTCTCCATCACCTTCCGACTCCGTCACGCACTCATAAGCATCTTCATTAGTGCTCATTGTTTTTGCGGAGGCTTCTAATACTCCTCGTGTCTAACGAGAGTCTCTTCGACAGAATTCAACACTCATGAACTGCGTGGTGTGCTTCTCCCTCTCTCATAATCCATTTACCCGTCTCCTCCACGACTCCGTCTTCCATTCTCGCAAGACGACCAAACCAGCGTGGCATATTTATATCTTCGTTCACAAACTACAATGCCTATCGCATTCTGTTCACGCGGTTTTCGGCGTTAAACGATTCCACAGTACGCAGAAGCCTTTCCTCCCCCGTCGTGGCTGGAGCTCGCTTGATTCCCCCGTGAACCCAGCCCGGCGCCGGCCGGCCCTGTTCCCTGCTCCGAGGGCATCTCAACCAGGCTCGGACGCCCGACTCCCAACGTAATTGCTCCGATCATGTGCTGCCGCCTACTGTCGTTTATGTTTAGACGTCGACCTCGCCGTCTACAGTCACGGACCTTCGTGCTCTTTAGGTGTCCTTGGAGTACACAATGTTTTCCTTCTTAATTCTGTAATTTTTCATTTGTTCACTCTTAACGTTCTGGAGATAAGAGCGGATGGTCAACTCTCTGGCTTGGTATTCTCGCCGAGACATTCTTTTTCTAAATGCGATGGCTTTGACTCGTTGTGGCATCGAACATTCTCATGCTTAATGAACCCGGAAGCGGATACCAGGGCGGCGTCGTGAAACTGACGTGCCGCACGTCGGAGGGAATCAAAGCTTGCTCGAGATGGCCGCCATCGATAGGGTTGTCGTCATGAACGCATTGCGCCGGAAGCAGCAATGACAGGAAATCGACGTTTCCGCCTCCAGCGGCCGAACACATTAACATCTTTGGAATGTTTATAGTCACGAGCACGTAACTTTTTACCTCCGACTCATCAACTATGGTGTTCCGTCTTAATTTACGGACTTAATCCTCTTGTAAGTTAATACGAGATCGGCGCATGTTAACGTGAGTTTCACGAAAATTTATTGAATGTGTGTTAGTGCGTCAGAGATCACCGGCGGTTCACTGCTCTCGCTATGGCACCAGTGTTGCTCTCTGCCGATGAGCCGTGGTGTCTCAGTGCTGGTGAACCTTCGCTCGGCTGGCGCTAGCCGCGGACACCGTCGCCAGGCGCCTTTGGCAGCGCTGCGGATTTCCAGCGGAAGCGTTTGGCGCCCCCGACATCCACCCCCCACCCCCGTTGCTTTAATTAATCAAAGTCGTAAGGTCCTCGACCCCGGCCCACCTCAGGAGTCCCCCCTTTCATTTCAACTGCGGAGTGTCGTTTGGTTATCATCGATTTTTGCTCCTTTATTCGAAGCACTGGATAATATTGAACTTCAGAACGATGTTTTCCTCAATTGGCACCCTTTTTAGCATCAAGTGGCACTAATGGCAAAGGATTGTGATGATTACATCACATTTGAATGGCTAAGAACAATGCTGAACGCCTTAGAATAATGCAGACCACTCTTGAATCCCGCTTAGTTTCCTCCTTCCAGAATTTCGTTTCTCTTCCTCCCCCAACCTACGCCTTGCCTGACATAATCCCTTCTTTCGCAGTCATCTACTTTTCATTGCCGATCAAAATGCTCTGCATGCACTTTTCGTGCGTCTCCCGATATCTCTTCCAACAACCCTCAGCCCCCCTCCAACCATACCTCCCAACTTCTTTCATTGTGATTTCCTTCCAATTAACCTTTTCCATCCTTCTCCGCACCCATATCCCAAGAACCTCCAATCTGCGATTATCCTCTTATCTAAGCGACCAAGTTTCCGCGCTGTACAATAATACGCTCAATAGAAAAGTTTTCTGTAAACCTTTCTTTACTTAAAGTTCAATTTCTTTACTTTCAAGGTAATATTCATCTTATTATAAAAGGTATTTTACCGGTTAATGTAGGTTTCGGACGGACGCAACAACCAAATAAATATCTTGTCTCTCCAAGCGAAATACAACCTGACTCAAATCAGAGGCCCTCTTCATCTCCGTATATTTCCTTCCTCCCTTCGTTTCGTCCAACATCCCTTTCCTCATCGACTCTTCGCAATTTGTGAAGGCTTCTTTGCCGAATGAAACTCTCCAATTGTCCTTGCTTCTTTGCCCCATGGCCGTCCACAGGAGTCTCTAGATCGGGGAAATGCTCTATCTGCTGCATGCCCACCAATGTAATCGTTTAATTTGTCCTTCCTCTGGCCAGAGGACATCATTACCTTTGTTTTGTGTGCATATTTCTACATCTGCATATTACCCCGCAAGTCTCCACGAGGGCGTGTGGCGGAGGGTGCTAGGTCACCACTCGTTATTAAGAATGGAACAGCGTGTAAAACCCACAATTTTATGCCAACCTAAACACACAACACCGTACATAATTCATGCAAAACCTTTACAACTCACGCACATGCAAATATATATACTATCAACTAATACACACATGTTCCTACGAATGTACCTTGTGTCTGAACAGAGTGTAATCTTGTCCCCAATTGTAAATTAAATGCCCTTAATATTTCTAAAGTGACTTCGGTTTCTTACTGTTATGATTTCTGATTGTTCGGGGAAAGAATGAGTATTTGTATTAATCTGTACTGGAGTCTATCTCCCTTATTTTATCTTTGTGGTGTGATCTACCCATAGTATAGTGTGGGGCCATTATATAATTCCTTTAGTGTCATTTTTAAACTCATTTGCTCTGAACCTTTCTAAAAGTCAGTCTGGCTTGTTCTCATCGCATCTCAAGTGTCTCCCAGCCTCTTATATTAAACTTACATATATTAAAACAATTTTTGAAGGACCTGGCGAATTTTCTCTGGACTTGATCTAACTCTTTTTGCCAAATTTTCTCCCGAGGATCCCAAATACTTGCGGCATATTCCAAATGAGGTCTAACTAGAGCAAAATAACACCTCTCTTTAAACTTTTTCATTACATTTCCCCACCACCCTTTCAATGAAGCCGAGTTTCTTTACGGCGGATCCGCATTATTGTCCTGATATGTGCTCCCCATGAAAGGCGTGGTGGTAGAATCTCCCCCAAATACTTGACTTGATCGGCGTAGTTAGAACTGAGCCCTATATTTCATAATTTATATCCCCTTCTCCACTTCCCTTGTTCGAAAATTTCAAAACTGCCAATTTACCTGTGTTAAGTACTAATCCCTATTCCATACACCAATCCTTGTGATTTTACCTCCCCATAAAACGCTCCAATTCCTCCCTTTTTCCTCCATGTTTCTTACGCCTTATTAGTTGCTCGTCTTCAGAGGTGAAACCAGGCGGTTATGGGGTGTTCGGGGCCATGCCCCATCCTCTTTAAAGGGTATTTAGCTTTAGGAAATTTTGGCTTTAATTAAATTCAAAATAAATATTACTTGTATGGCTTACACCTCTGTTCCGGAGAGCATTCAATTATCGGCTGAAGGGTGCATTTCATATTCCCAAATAAGTGCGATTAGTTTAAAATGTCAGTCAGATTTTGAATTTCCATATAGTGAAATTGTTATCACGTAATTTTTCTTCATGTATGTAACAGGCCTTCCCTTTGAAGCTTTATAGATCCATAAGTGTTCGCCTTGCAAGGTCTGCCCCAAGAGTAGTTGGACTGAGTCGAGTTAAAAAAATGCATTGCCGTAATTGATACATACACTCTAAGTCTTCGATGTGCGTCCACGCACCGCTCCCAGAGGGTTTTCCACGCGTCGTACGACCCCTGGAAGGCGGTGCTCGGAATGGTGCTAAGCTCACTTGTCACGGCCTGTTGTAACGCTTCCACCGAACCGTGTCGAAGACCTTTCGGCGCGAATTTTATGCGCGGGAAGAGGGAGAAGTGTGGTGGGGCATTGTCTAAAAAATTTGGGTCCTCACTCCTTACATGGTTGAGAAGCGCTTTGCAGATCCGCGTGCGAGTTTCCTTTTGTTCGTCGAAATGCACTCGCGGCATCAACTTCACACACACCTTCTCAAGCCGATGTTTTCGGTCACAAGTCGATGGACTTCACTTTTAGGGATTCCAAGGTCATCAGAAACCATGCGAACGCGTAATCTGCTATCCATGTCCAACAAAGCTTTCACTCTTGCAAGATTTTCGTCGCTTTTTGAGGTCGACCTGAAAGTTGGGCGTCTTCAACATCTTCTCTACCCTCCTGAAACAACTTATTATTTATTATTAAGTAATCTACCGGTTAAGGTGGGCGTTTGGATGGACACAACTACCAAATAAATATTTTGTGACTCCTAGCAAAACACAACATCCTACTCTACATCAGGTCCCTCTTCAGCTCTGAGTACTTTCTTCCTCCCTTCATCCCGTCCAACATCCCTATCCTGTTCCTTCCCTTTCCTCGTTTGCCTAACATTCTCCCCTCAATCACAGTCTTCAACATCCCACTGCCGACCAATACCTCCTTCATCCACTTTTCCTGCCTCCATAGGATTTCTCCCAACAAACCCCTCTCCTCGCCCACCATACCAAGTACTTCCTCATTTGTTTTCTTCTCTGTCCATTTCACCGAAACAACTTATGCCACCCAAAAAAACCCGATCTACCCAAGGCGTTAGGGCTGCATTGAGCATGTCATGAGTCTCTTCCCCGGTTTTGCCCATTTGCACGTAAAATGTGATGGCCTAGGGCTGTCCAAAGTACGGGTTCATACTACTTTTGGGACAGACCTCGTGTGTGATCCTAGGCATGGTTAAGATTGGGAGACAAAAAAGGAAGAAATGAAAAGAATGGCTGAGGACAGGAAGACAGACATGGAGGTCAACCATGAGAGAACCTGCCGCAAGGCAGAGTAACCCGGGGTGGCGGTGGTGATGGCTCCAGGCGTGCATTTGGTGTGCGGTAAGGCTCCGGCTAGTTGGAAACGGAGAGTGCGGTTGAAATGTGGAGAGCCACGCACCGAAATGCGCTCGTTGAAAGGAAATGGGGGAAAAAGTGGAATTGGAAGCAATTGTGTTGCGTGAGACGTAGTTGGAGGAAATAAGCTTGGTAGAGACAAATACGGACCAAGTAATGGCAGGGATATGGGGAAGTGGGGGGGGGGGTCGAGGGATTGGGGCGGTATGAGAGGGTAGTGTTAGCCGACGAGTGTTGCGTGGTCGGGGTGCTGAGTGGGATGACGCCGAGGTCGTGGAGGAGAGGCATTTTAGCTGGGGCTACAAGTACGTTTATTGCTAAAAAAAATAAATGAGATAGAAACTTTATTTTTATTTCTTTAAGTCTTTTCTACATACTCGTAGTCAACATCCAGAGTTATACATTTCTCCCAGCGTTTCTCGGCCTTACGAAGGCCGTCATTTTAGAACATTAGGAAATTGCGCCGAAAACCATTGTTCAACGCTGAAAGGCGTCATTCGCGTTGTCAAATCACCGACCTCATAAGGTTTTTTTGAATTCTGGGAATAAAAAAAGTCGCATGAGGCGAGATCGGGAGAATAGGGCGGATGAGGCAAAATTGCAAAGCTACATCGCTTTGATTGCCGTGGTTGCGAATGCAGATTGCGCCGTGTTTGCTTCTGAAAAGGAGTCGTGGAACCCTTATTTCATTTTGGATTTGCCGGGCCCTCTTAACCTTTTGAAATGAGGGAACTGAATGCACTGCTGGCCTCCATCTCGCCTCCATACTGCGAGCTACTTCAATCTACGGCTTCCTAAAACAAAACAAGTTACATTAATAGCTGCAATACACAAAATTATGTACATATGGGTCAATTGATATGCAGAGTAAATATTATCAAGATATCTCGGTCATTTATTTTCCACAATTACTTAAAAACGATACGCCCAAGTTTTGGGAGTCGAAGGCAAGTGCTCTTGGTGAAAAGAACTTCAGAAATCGGCGACGATTTTTGCGAGTTTTTGGTGTTCCTCTGCCGCCCTAGTACGCTAAATACATAATTATCCTATCCGAGGCATATTTCTATTTCCTCCGGATTTAGAATTACTTGTTACATCAGTGTAAATCGCCAAGATGGCCATTCGGCCGAGAGGTATTTTAGTCAGTAATTGAATGTCATGATGCGGGAGTCGATGTTTGATGATGCGGTTGCCCCGCGCCTTGTCTCGACTCCATGGTCACAGCTGTGTCCAAATATTAAGGAGGCATTAAATGAAATATTTGGGTCTCGTCCACTTCCGGTGGCAAGAACATCCCCCGTGTATAAATACCTCATCGGAAGCGTTTATTTTTCAGGTTGGGGTGAAACGTATTTATATTTAAATCCTCATGGCCTCTCTTCGGAATGGGGAGTTAGAACGTCATCTCTGGTTGTTACATGCGAAACAACTTATCGTAAAAAGTGCAACTGAAGGAGAGTGACCTTTAATTATGATACTATTAATAAGGGAAACATTTTGCTATATATCCGTAGCAAGGTCTCCTGTGATAGATGAAGCAAGAGGGAGTTAAAGGCAAGCGAAATACTGCCGGCGAAGAGTGATTTCTTCTGGAAAACACTTCTGCTGCCGGAAAATAATGATTGCCTCGAAGGGAGAGGTTCGTTTAAAATTTCTTTGGCTGCGAGACATGAGCGGGGGAAAGAAGATGGGAAGCAATGTGGGCGTGTGGTGCTGCAGAGGAATCATGAAAATGAGGAAACGAGTACGAAAAATGAAGAGGCAGGTGGAAGAGAGGAGCCGATGAAGAACTCGTTGAACTGGAGAAAGAGGCGGGAGCGTCTTGAGTCGCAATAGTTGAGCGAACACCATCGCATGGAAGGACGAATGGACCGAATGGAATCACTGCAGATGAAGGGCAATGGGGAATTACGAGAATCAAGTAATCGGGAGACGTCAGCACGAGGAACCATCTGAATGAGTGAACGGATTGCAAAAACAGAATTGTGATTGGAACTGCATGGAAAATGCAGAGTTGGTGTTGTATGCGAGTGCTAGAATTGATAATCAAGTCTAAAGTATTATTGGTGAAATAATTAGTAATAAACTTATTAGGGTAATAGGCTTTTAAAAATGAAACATAAGCACCGCATCTCCTAGAAAGCCTTTCGTAAGCCAGTTTTATGGTTTGGATTGAAACTTCTGTGTAGATTCCCGAACTTTCAGGATTGTTCTTTGAAGCATGAGTGGTCTTCGGGATCAGAGTAGGTTTCTGATGAACCCATAAACTCCACAGCCCCAACTAGTGTAACACGAAAAATCCTCAAATCCTCAAAATGGATAAAATTCAGAGGCCGATTGTCACCTGCTCTTCCAGTTGTCCATTGCGGGTCAGAGCCACGACAGCCCGTCACCCCCTTCCGCCCGCCTGCCCCGCCATCTGCCCTGCGGCTACAGCACTCGTTGGCCTGGTGAAAGTGTTCTTCCCACCGAAACGGCGTCCCTCATCTCCCTTTGATCCTCCCTTGAATGTCCTCTCCCCCTCCCACCCTCACTCACTCACCCCCCCAGGGCGCCCACCCCTCCCCCCGGTGACCACCCCTCTCGTCTCGTGCCGCCCCAACTCAAACAGCTTCCGGCGCTGCTCCCGCCGATCGCCGAGGAATCGTCCTCCGCCACCCGTACCCATTCCCTCATCTCAGTCCCACTCAAATCCATCGTCCCACCTCGCTATCATTGAAAACATTCCAATAAATAATAATATCTTGCTTATTACAATCACCAAATCTTAGCCCTGCATATTTCCCATCTCCACAAATTCCATCCGACTCTTTTCCTCCGTCCCTCCCACACCCTCCCTCCCCTCCACAACCCTCCCCTCCCCCACCCCCTTCAGCATCCCGTTGACTCTCTGTCTCCTGCATCCACCAGCTCTGCCTTCTCCCAATTCCTCCCAACATATGCTATCCTCCTCCCCATTTCGTATGACTAGAACTTCATCGTTTGCTTTCATTTCCTTCCATGTTATTTTCTCCATTATATATTCGCATCCAAATCTCATAAAATCCTCCCATCTATGGTATCAATCGCGGGTAGCGTCCCAGTAATCCCCTGCTTCAAAAACAAAGCTTATGGAGTTGCACTTTATAGTCACAGTGTTCACACGCATTTCCCTTGCAACTTTACGTGAGGTGCCAAACATCAACCCCCGCCACCTGATAAGCGTTATCTTGCCCCACGTGATTCCTCTTCTAATGTCCCTACCACTCCGCCACCCTTCTCCAAAGCACGTCCTTAACTTCCTCCTACGTGAGATTCATTGCCTTCGTTTTCTAATGATCGATTTTATTCATTTATTCCAAAAACAGCAACACGCCAAATACATTGGACATATTACAAAGAAAACGAGCAATTAACGGGCAACAAATAAGAGGACCGTGGAAGGAACGGTTTGGTTGCCATAAACGAGGATAGGAGGGAGAAGGGCAGGAGTGGACGGCTTAAGGGGTCAACGGGGTCAGTTTAATGATTGCATTGCAGGGGTTGATGGAAGCTTAAAGAGTAATGAGCGTTTGGTGTGACTGAGGGGTGACGCAGTGGAAGAGGTCATTCAACCGCGTCATACGCAGAGGCGTTCGAAAAAGGAAAAGAAGATCAGATGACCTATCAATCACCATCGGCGATTTTTATGAAAAACTTTACAATATTCGTCACGTGGCGATCAGAAGGGAGGAAATACCGAGAGCGGGGGGTGAATATACACCAGACTATTTTTGACCCAAATATTTTTACCCCTAACTTTGCCGAACATTGTTAATCTGATCCCTAAAAATTGTCCGACCGCGGTAGGGGTAAAAATATTCGGGTGAAAATTAGTCTGTTTAAGGAAGTGTACGTGACGGTGGCGAATGTGAGGAAGAAATTCATCAGCCGATATTTGGAGCCCAATGATTGGAGAAACACAGGCAAAGAACACTGTGGTGAACTGGCGAGATAAACACTTGACTGTATCGATGCGTTGAGCCCCACCAGTCGTGGATAGCTTCAGAGGAAATGCGTACTTCTGATACGATCACGAAAGGGAAGTTTAGTGTCAAAGATGAAACGTGTCTTTTTGAGTGGTGGCTTCTGGAATTCCCTGATTGTAAATCTTTTAAATAAATGTTCTGGAATTATTATAACCTCCAATGGGGACGTAATCGTCCAGGGTTAGGGCGGTGGACTTCTGACCGGAGAGCCGAGGTTCGGGTCCCGGACACACCACTCTGGGCACTCTCAGCTTCACCTGAGTTGATAAACACCCTGATGATGTGTGAATTTCACACGTCGTATGGGGCTTAGCACTGGGTGAACTGTAACCATCATCTATCAAACCGACCTTCTGGTTGATTACTGTGGTTATGGTTTTTAATGATATGATGTTACAAGAGATAGCATTGCATTATATCATAATATATTTATAATATATTTAAGAGCCTTGTGGAATATTTTGCAATACATTAGTATTTAAAATGGAATGATTAGTAATGGCACTATTAAATGAAATAAAAGAATGGTCTGATTAAGGAAGCACTCTTTTTCGCGGTGGGGAAGATACCGAGGAGGAAGATGAGGCGAGATAGAGAATGCGCCACTCATTGGAATGTTTTCCAATGGCCTGCTTTCAAAGAGTTAATTTGTAATCGACGCCAGAGATTTTTTTCCTATCGTCGCGAGTTAAGAGAAGTAAAAATTTGAGGCGGGTAACAAATAAAGCAAAAGAAGCGTGGGGGAAGACGCAGTGCGAGGATATGGAAAGTTTGCAGAGGAAGGGTGATATTGGTACGCTATACAAAAAGGTTAAAATACTATTGGGAAGTAAAAATGGACGATAATTGTTAACAGTTAGAGACAATACGGGTAAAATAGTAGTTGCGACAGAAAAGTTCCTGGAGAGATGGAAGGAATATGCAGAAGAGATCAATGGTAAATAACTTAGACCAACAAGGTTATACATAGAAAAGGAACACGAAGTAGAGGAACATAGCTTGGGCCGAGACATACGCGACGATGAGATAGAAAGGGCATTAAGGAAGACGTAATCAATTAAGGTGGTGGGGGCGGGCCACATTCCTGCGGAAATGGTAATAGGTTTTGGGAAATGTGGGAGGGACAGTTTTTATGGACTTAATCTGGGCATCTATGAAGAAGGAAACTTGCCCGAAGACCTTGTGACATCAGTGTCAATTCCTATTCGAAAAAGGTAAAGGCTACATCATGTGAGGACTACGGAACAATAAGTTTGATTTCCCAACCAGCTAAAGTTGTTCCCAGGATCATCGGCAAAAGGGTAGAGAGAAGGGAAAATGATTACTCAGGGGACGATCAGTTTCGGTTTAGGAAGGGGAGAGGCAAGCGTGATACCATTGCAGTAATGTGATCACTAATCAAGAGGAATTTAGAATACAATCAGGACGTATTTGCCTGTTTCATAGACTTCGAAAATTCGTTTAATTCTTGTATTTGGGAAAAACTAATGACTATATTGCCGAAAACAGGAATAGAGTGGAGGGACAGGAGACAAATACGCAACCTGCACGCCTCAAACTGGTCAGGTGCGAGTGGAGAACGGGGCGTCAGGATGGGCAGTGTGTTAGGAAGAGGGGGTAAGACAGGGTTGTCCATTGTCACCGGTGCCGTTCAACGCATATGTGGAAGAAATGATTAAAGAGGCATGGGGCGAACTGGAGGTAGGAATACATAAAATCAGCGAGGTTTGCTGAAGGCCAAGCTCTAGTTTGTTAGTCAGCTAAGGGGTTGCAAGTATTGCTGAGTGAATTGGAAATTCAGTGCGACAGGTATGGGATGAAAATCAATATAAATGGAACAAAGGTTTCCAGAACGAGAAAGGTTATGTTAAACATTAAAATAGGAAGGCAAAAACTGGAGCAGGTGGAGCACTTTACGAATTTTGGAAGTGTTTCGGACCAACACGGTCAAAATAGCAGGGACGTAAGGAGAAGAATGACACACGGCAAAGAGGCTTTCACAAGGAGGAAGGAGTTGATGACAGTAAGGATGCTAAGAAAAGGCTCGTGAAAACTTTGATATGGAGCGTAGTTATGCACGGCGCGGAAACGGTCACTGAAGCAGGATGAAAAACCTAGATTGGAAGCTTTTGAAATGTGGGATGGAGAAAGATGGAGAGGTGAAATGGACCGAAAGGAACACAAATGAGGAAGTACTTGGTATGGTGGGCGAAGAGAGGGGTTTGTTGATGGAAATCATAAAGAGGCAGGAAAAATGGACGAAGGCCGTATTGATTGTCAGTTGGATGTTGAAGACTGATGGGGAGAATGTTGGGCAAACGAGGAAAGGGCAGGAATCGGATAGGGATGTTGGATGGGCTCAAGGCAGGAAGGAAGTACACTGAAGAAGTACAGATGAAGAGGGACTTTATTTAGAGTAGGCTGCTGGATTGTGTTTTATTGGGAGAGACAAAATGTGTATTTGGAAGTTGTGTCCAACCGAAAGCTACGGTTGGACACAACTTACGACGGTTCCTCTAATGGCCGTAGGGGTGCGCCCAAAGGCATTTCTCCTAGCAAGCGTGTCTCGTGACTTGAAATTTTATGTCGACAGTCGCCAAGCTGAAGTTGTCGACCAACATATATCGATTTTGCTCTTCACTGCCAATGTTTTCTGTCGCCCATCGTGGCCGAAATATGTCAGCAATTTTGTCGCCCGACCAGACAGGCGGCCAGATATTTTTTGTCGTCCCAGATTCCTGGCCAAATGCTGATATAGTCGAGGCCGGTTCGATGATGATGAACAATTATATTTGTTTATCGCGTGCGGTCTATCACTTCGAGTAATTGAAGAACGTTTTGTTCACAGGGTTTTCGAAGAAGTCAATTTCTTCGGGTGTTTCCTATCTATGATGACACGGCTCGAGAAATACGAAAATTACGACTTGTAATGCTCACTCTTTTTCTCTCTGCTATTCGTTACATCTTTTACACGCACATAGGCGCGCGCACACACGCACATTTTACAGTAAATTTTTCTATCGAAAAAGTTGTCCTGTTTTTGGGCAATGATACACTGTTTTAATTGTATATTTGTCTCTGCAATGCATACGCAAACCCATGAAATTATATTAAGAGTTATCGCGGAATAATTCTTATTAATAATGCAATATTAGATTCTTTGCAAACCTTAGCTCCTTTTACGCATCTACGAAATCATCCATGAAATAACTACTCTATCACAAGGACTAAAAATACCCCCGTAAGAAATGACGAAATCATCTGGAGTCGTAGGCCTACTTTATAGCATTCAAGAAGGCGCACACAAGCAGTAGACGGAATGGAAACTTTGAAAAAATTGGTCTCAACATTTAATCCGAGCCGCATGTAAAGGTTGAAGCTGTGTAAATCTTGTTCAGAAAATATTGGTGTAGTATTCCAGTAGTGTTTTCAATCACTTATCTCTGGCATCAGTGACGGCATATCATGACATCGCTGTTAATCCTCCATTTACATGAATATTGTTGCATTCATTAGCAGTGCAATTCTATGTCGCTTACCATAGTACATCAAAAGAATATTTTCATTAGCTCTCAAGGAATTAATTTCACTCGGGTGTCGAGGCAAGTTTTACTTTAGTATCGGCCAATTAGCTTCATTTTATCTGCACCAAAAGGCGATGTAATCTATTCCAAATTAAAATATTTAAGTCACCACTGCGGTCAAGGTACACGGCCCAAATTTGAATACGATGTGTGAAATATAGAAAACTTACGTGTATAAAGCTGATACTAGCTTAAATACGAATAGAGTGGAATCTGTGCGCACGCGCTATGAGTATTCTCGTGGGTGTACGTAATGACGCACGTACACAAATGATTAAAAGTGGTGTAGTCTTTATTGTTCAATTCATTAAGTGTTCAAAAGGAAAACAATTTCGTTGACAGTCGGACCTTAAGGAAGAGAAATGATGAGACCGAACTCACTGGTCATGCGCTGTGTGTACTGAAATTGTCATTTCGGCCTCATAATTTCAAGTGCTGAAAGCGTGTCAACCAGCACAGGAATAATTGCCATTGCGGAAATGGATTGCATATGCAAGTAACAATTTAATTGTTTTTTTCGTTTTGAGAGAACTTGTGTTGTTGGTCAAGTCGAACTGAAAAAAACGGACGACTTTTCAAAAGCGAGATTGGAAACGGCGGAGATTTCGCTGGCTAGCGAAATGCGTCGTCTTCCCCTACGAGGTAGAATTAATTGTTTTCGGTACTTGAATTATCAAGGTATTGAAGATACTTGACCGATCATCCGTGAGTTCATATGTTGTCAAGGCCAGGCTGATCTTTTTCTGCGATGTTCTCGTAATCAGCATTGGTGCTCTCTCCATTTTTAAAACTAAATGCACCATTGCCTCACTCTTCCTTCACTAATTATTCCGTCTCCGTGCACTTGAGAAATCAAAGCATATGAACTTCGATTTACTTGTGTTAGTTGGAAGGAAAATCTGATCACAAATCGCCGATTGCAATTCGCGGGTTTTTCTATTATAGTGCATATTTCAACATTTTCAATTCTTGGACATCATTGACATTTCTCCGTTCATTCTTGCAATGTAGTGGGCTGCCCCCACTACTTCGTTCGCTGCCCTCAAACCTAAGCGACTTTCTGAACAGCCGTCGTAACTTCACTGGGCAATCGTAACTCAAGATTAATTTTTAATTAATTTAGTCAACATTTAAATCTACGTTAGTCGAGGGATGGATAGTTGAGTGTATGCGATGGTGCGGTGTATGCTTCGCTTTCTTCCCGCAGGCAGACGTGGAGTGCACCGAGGAGGGACAGGGGCGCGCTCGTGTCGGGGGTGAGGGAGGGAGGAGTGGGGGAGTCCTCCTCCCATCCCAACCCTCCCCTCCTCCCGGCATCCCCATCTACCCTATTCGTATCCCTACTTCCTCGCTTCCCTAATATTCTCCCCTCTTTCTATCACAGCCTACAACCAACCCAGTGCCAATCAATCAATCAGTATCAGCTCTCTGAATATCCATCCTTCCCCTCCTTTTGACTTCTCCCAACATTCCCCTCTCTCCAAAATGCCATCACCACTTCCTCTTTTCTTTCCCTACTTCGGTCCACTATAGCTTCTCTCCATCCTTCTCCACGCCCACATTGTATCTAGTGCCTCCAATCTACTATGCCTCCCATCATCCTGTCTCTTGTATTGACCATGTTTCCGATCCATACATAAACAGACATTTCATATCAAAGTTTTAATGGGCCTTTTCTTAACATCCATACTCAACGTCCCCGCCATCTTAATTCCCTCCTCTTCCTTGTGTGAAAGATTCCCTGCCTTATAGCGCAATTCTTCTTCTCCTTATGTCCCCACTATTTTGGCCAGGTCACGGTTAAGATGCTAGCGGAATGAGTGTCAAACACTAATTGCAACAGCGCTCGTTCCCAGAGTGCGCCTCTCCTCATCACTCAATCTCCGTAAAGCCAATCATTAAGTGACTCATTTTTAAAAAATTTGTTTTGCTTTTTAAGTGACATTCCACAATATCCCAGTGCCTATTTCACCTGCGCCGGTGGTGGTTCGTTAATGTTCTGGTCATTGTTTTTCAAGAACATTTTCATGCTAATTTTCAATATTTCAATGCTCCAACAAGACTTTCAGCTAGATAGAAAACAACATAAGCATTTTATTTTTAAATCATTGACTAGAATATGCCTCCGGTCAAATATTAAAACAATTTTGGGAGATTTATATATATCCACATATATGCACACACATATACAGGTGGCACCCAAAAGTGGTAGGACTGATTTTCTCTGGCGCGAACGGAGCGGTGGAGGGTGGTCTGCCTGGCAGGGTAAGGTGTAGGGGGCTCTTAGCAACAGACCGACACCAACCTCAGTCGCCTGCGGGCTGTCGTTGAGTGAGGACACCGTTTTTAGTGAAGCAAGTTTTTTGTCCGCGTCGAAAAACAAAATGAATCTGAATTTAGAGCAACGTTATTCCGTGAAGTTTTGTGCGAAACTCGGGAAGACGGCAAATTAGACCCTCGATATGATCAAGCAGGCTTATGGGGACACTGACTTAAGCCGTTCCACAGTATTTGAGTGGCACAACTTGTTTAAAGAGGGTAGGGAGCTCGTTGAAGACGACCATCGCTCCGGACGGCCGTCGACGGCGAGAACCGACACGAATGTGGACAGAGTGAGGACACTGCTGAACACAGACCGACGCTTAACCAGTGAAGAAATTGCAGACCAGTTGGGTCTGTCTGCATCCAACGTCCAACGCATTATTTCACAGGATTTGGCCATGCGCAAGGTGTGCACCAAGATGGTGCCGAAAATTCTCGGAAAATCGGAGTGTCGACCAACAGGCAACGCGTGTGCGCATTTCCGAAGAAGTGTTAGCCAATTTGCACCGAGATGAAAATTGTTTGGACAATGTGATAACTGGTGATGAAACGGGTTTTTCAATATGACCCCGAAACGAAAAGACAATCCGCGGAATGGCACACTTCCGCGTCCCCACGTCCAAAAAAGGCTCGCATGAGCAAATCAAAAATCAAAACGATGTTGATTGTGTTTTCCGACCGTCATGGAGTGGTTCACAAGGAGTTCGTCCCACCAGGGGAGACTGTGAATGCGAACTTTTACGAGCAGGTGCTCACCCGCCTCCGAGAACGCGTGAAAAGAGTCCGACCGGCCATCGCAAACTGCCGGGTGCTTCATCATGACAACGCGTCGTGCCATGGCGCGGTCGTCGTCAGACAGCTCCTGGCCAAATACGGCGTTGCCACGTTGCCGCACACACCCTATTCTCCCGATCTGGCACTACCGGACTTCTTCTTCTTCGCCCTGATGAAAAGACAGCTCAAGGGACGACGTTAGACTCGATAAAGGCCGTTCAAGAGGCTTCGACGAGGGTCATCAACGGCATCCCCAAAGAAAATTTCCAGCGGGCGTACGGGGAATGGGAGCAACGTTATACTAAGTGTGTAGCAGCTCAAGGAGCATACTTTGAAGATTATTAAGTCGATGTAAGTATATCGTCAATTAAATTCTTGTAAAAAAATCATTCCTACCACTTTTGGGTGCGACACTGTATGTACACACATTACACACACATGTATACACATACATATGTATGTATTTTTATGTATTTTTTCCATAACCAATTAAAATACGGGAAAACATGTGCGAGATTGGTTCCCAGGCAGCTTACTGAAGCTTATAAAGAATCGAGACTTTCCATTAGCCAAGACTTAAAGCAATGGAATTTGTTTGAAGGAGACGCTATATTTTGTAAGAGTAGCGACTTGCGACGACGTCTGGATCCATCACCACGATCCTGAGACCAAAACACAGATCAGGGAGTCATGGATTATGAAGAGAACCAGCTCTCCCGTTCGCGAAATAAACCAAGATTCTATCGATCAATTATGGTAATGTGATGCTGACCATCTTTTGGGACTCACAGGGTACAGTCTCTTGCGATTTACATGAATATCAGCCAACTATCATTTGCCAGTACTACTCGTAGATGTTGGAACTTAAACCAGCTATCACGAGCGAATTTCCCGGATTATTGGCATAAGGAGTCATTTTTCAGCGCGACTACGCCCTCATACTGACCCGTGATAAGCTTCTGAGATTGGGTTGGGGGTCTTACCTCATCCTGCGTTCAGTCATTCCCCAGTCTGATTTTCACCTCTTTGGACCAGTCGAAGACGCTTTAGAGTGGAAAATATTTGCCGACCGGAAGTAAAGGAAGAAGTGCAAAAGTGGCTTCGGGGGCAACCGAAAGAATGCGTTGTCAAAGTATTTAGGAACAAGAATGACTGGAGAAGTGCATAAATATTGGGAGCGATTATGTTGAAAAATAGCCCAAATTTTGTAAGATTCCAATGAACCGATTTTGAGTTTTGGCCATTTGTCTGTTTGCTTATTGAATGTCGCACTTAAGCGTTAAGATTTATTGATTAATATCCAACACGGGTTCCGTAAAGGTAGATCCTGCGAAACTCAACTCGCACTCTTTGTTCATGATATAATGCATTCTGGTGAAAGTAATATTTCAGTTGATTCGATATTCCTAGATTTAAAAAAAAGCTTTTGATAAATTACCTCATTGCAAGTTACTCGCGAAGTTGGAAACTTATGGAATACACGGGAGTATTATATGCTGGATTAGACAATTCTTAAGAGATCGTGTTCAAAAAGTCGTCCTGGACGGTTTGCCATCCGATACTGTCAAGGTCTCGTCGGGTGTACCACAGGGAAGTGTCATAGGCCCCCTCTTGTTTCTTATTTACATAAATGACCTCAGTACCGTGATTAATAGCAAGCTCCGTCTTTTTGCCGACGATGGGGTGATTTATGGGGACATTCGAAGTCGCGAAGACAGAGTCGCGTTGGCTAACGACCTAAATGCAATCCAGACTTGGTGCGATACATGGCGATTGGAATTAAATTTAAGAGAAGAGAGTCTGTAATACTGTCAATGAATTTCGATAGTAATCTTGTAATATCACGCCGTATCTTGAAGTAGCATATAATAAATTCCTCGCGGAACGCATTTTCTTAAGGATTGGAAAGCCGCAATTTTTAAGGCTATTTTACAAGTGGCGGCAGGGAGGTTCCCATTGATTACATATTTATTTCCCTAATGACGATTTAAAAAAATAGAATATATAATGGCATTGCAGTTGGATAGTGAGATATACATGTAATAATTTGTGGTTTTTAGGACTCCATAAGGTGACATTCTCCGTGCCAATTCCCTAAACTATGACCATAAACCATAGGGACATTCTCAAAGTAATCGCACGGAAAATTCCCTTTTTTAAATTTGTTTGTGTACTTTGCCGAATTCTTTTTGTCACCTTGCAATGTGTTAAGTATTATTTATTGTGTAATTTCAAAAGTTTTTAGGCCGCATTTTTGAATTTCGACTACAATTTCATTTGATGTATTATAGCCTTTTTAACCTCGCCTTTCTCCAATCGTGGGCTGTTGCTTTCCTGTTTTTATTGTATAATAATAAATATATCTTATAGGTATGCCTGGAAATCGAACCCGGACCCTCAGATCAGTAGTCCAACGCTCTACCCTTTTACCACCACCTGACTAGGATCCAAAAAAGAAGCCTAGCTTTTCTGGTCGCATAAATTAATGGAGGAATTACATTGTTGGGTAACTGGTTATGATTGCTTTTTTGCTTCCATACCTGTAAAATTATGATGTTTTGATTCAAAGATTCTTACTTTAATTAAAAAGAAAAAATGGACATTTCGATGGTGAATCTTAATTCGTCGTGTGCTATCAGCATTTTCGGTTGCTTTGGCACTTTGTAAACAACATCGAAATGAAGAATTCGGTCTTCCAGGTCGTAGCATTTATAACATGCCATCTGTATAAATACATTTACTTCTTTTCTGTCTTCTCTCATCGAGACATAATAATGCATCATCGTTTCAACCAAAAACAAGGAACATCTCCTGGGAGTGGGTGGGCGGAAGCCGTCCCAGACGGAGGCGATGGGAATTGACGAATGGAAAACAATTGCTCGCGTATCCATTATTCATCGCCCACCACTGCGCTCTCGTGCCCCGGCGGCGATTGGCGGAGAGGTGGTCTCAGCCGTCAAAACGGAGACACTCCGTTTTGCACGTCACGTTGGCATATATTGCCATCCCTTTCCTTGGCGTTTATCACAATTAATAGTCGGAAGTTAAGGAACGAAGACTCCATGAGCAGTTCATTAGTTTCGGCCTCGACTTCGAAACTCGCATCTTGAGGAGAGCTTGTCGATTGCGCGAACATTTTTCATGTGGTTTCGTCACATTTTGTGACTCCCTCCGTCTTCTCAGGATTTCACCCATTTTTTTATTAAAGATTACGTGATGTACTCGGCAGTGATTTTTTGTATTTCCGTATCCTTTAATCAGTGCTGCCCTTCGCATTGTAATTCTCTCTCTAAAGCTGCTCCAATTGTCCGACCCGTCCGTGCGTTCTAGTACCTTGGACTATTTATTCTGAGCAGTAAGCATGCGATGGTACCTGTCTTTGTAATAATAAATTTAATTTGGCGCAGAGCCTTCATCCTCCATTCCAGGTTGCCTTTTTGTGTCTGGGTCTTGGGTTCATTCCCTCATCATGGCCACCGACCATCTTCGTGCCCATTCCCGACACTCCGGTGTTTTAAGATTCGCCCATCCGTCGATCAGCGAGCAAAGAGTGCGAACATCTCCCAGGGTTTTCTTATTTTGCGATTGCGATGCCAGTAGAAATTATTTGGAAGGTGAAGTACCAGAGCGGGCTTAGGCCTCGGAAAGCCCTAGGGGGGTCAGGGCCAATGGTGTGGACTCTCGCTTTCGTGAGCCGTCGCGTGGAATTCAACCTTGGAGCGCAATTCATGCAAATACAAATCAATGCATTATTTCTCCGACGATGTGACAGCACCCAAACGCTCCTAAACTTAGCGATCTGTTTCAGTAAGAACCAGATTTGTGTGCATTATTTGTTGATTCGCTGTCTCTGTAATTTTGAAATGAAATTAAAAAGAAACGTTTTCGTCCGGAACCTGCGCTTTTAATGGTCGGTCCCCTTGATGCGACTTCACTGGGATGTCTGGAAAACACCGAAAATCACCCAGAATTGCCCAAAGGCATGATCCAACCGTAACCCCGGGTCCCCCGGCTGGTGGACCGGGGGTTACGGTCGGTGGCGGTGGAGCTCCGCGAGTACTTCCGCAATCACGCCCCCCAGAATAACTGGCCGGAACATATAGTATGTATGTTCTCTTTCCATTGTTTTACAATCACGTCTCTTCTGTGAGGTGTGTCCACTGTCACCACAATTCATAAGTCCGAAAAAGAATCCTCTGATTTTTGGAAATCTGCCGACGTTCGCTTATTTCTTGCGATGGATGGACCCTGGGAATTGTAACGACGGCAATATTGATTATTACGTCTACAACTTAAGGTGCGACGTGCATCGGAGGAGTCACGTGCCCTTGTGTTTGTTCTCCCTCCCGCCCCCAGGCCACCCTCCCCGCCCCCCGAGGTCGTAGCCCCCGTAGCCGCCTCCGATTGGTTCAGCGCGCTTCGGCTTGCCCGCATCTCTGCTTCGCCCAACCCGGAAGTAGGTGGTCGCTCCCAAAGGGGCATATTGCCCACGGGCCAGCGGGGCTCCGGTACGGGCCACCGGCGAGGCCCCCTCGCCCGGTGGCGGGGCGGAGAGGGGTGGGGAGACAGCGAAGAGCGAATAGGACGCCGTGTGTCCACCGGGAGAAAGTTCTAAGAGTTGTCGGGTGTACATTCTGATAGAATTTCCCATGTTGGAGCACCCTACCAGGCGCCCCCGAGTCTTCTGATTCTGTTTCCTCCGAGTGACCAGTCATATTCTTTCTGGACTCTCGTACCTTTCGAGATGAATGTCCACTGTCTCTGATTATCGAAAATTATCAGGAGGTGTGAACCGGTCTTTCATTGCCAGGACTTTCTTCGATCTCTCGTAGGATATGAATGTAAAAATGCAGCAATAAGGTGACTGTCGGAATATTTTCTCGGCATACTGTTCGATAGTTTAACGAACTGGAAGTATTTACACTTTCGGGGACTCCGAGGATTTATCAACTTATTCCAAGTTGACGACAGGAAAGACAATGGAAACTCGCGACAGCGAAAGAGCTATAATCCTGTAATTACGTATTTCGTTCGCATGTTGCATGGGAGTATTGGGGGCACATTTTGAAATTCGGCAGACGGTGTGCGAGTGTAGTCCGAAGACGATGTAAAAAGGGAATCCGCCCTAAATGATAAGATTGAGTGTGTGCAGTCCAGCAGTCGGCCTTTTGAGCGAAGTCCTTAACCTATGGCGTCGCGAACACCTGATGGGGAGGGGATTGCCGTCATAGTGGACGGAGGGGATTCTCGGGATTGCATGCGCGACAGTCGTCACCGCCCCTAGCAACATGGTATATTAAACTTTAGATTTACACCTGTTCCTAGGAGACAGGTTTAGACAAATTTTTTCATTATCGCCCGTATTTTCGGAAATATGTCAAAAAGGGATATCGAAATCCGCAAAAGAAACTTTAGTAACTATTGATAGGAAGGGGATAAGGAAACCATGGATCACGGATGAAATGATTAGAAAGATAGGTGAGAGAAGGAACTGAAAGAATGTAAACACAGAGTAAGGCAAAAGGAAGTACAAAGAGTTAAACAATAAATTGATGCGGGCAACAAATAAAGCAAAAGAAGCATGGTGGAAGACGCAGTGCGAGGATATGGAAAGTTTGCAGAGGAAGGGTGAAAGTGGTGCGCTGTACCGCAAGGTTAAAATTTTATCTGGAAGTAAGAAGGGAAGATCTGTGCTAATAGTTAGAGATAAGCTGGGCAAGAAAATAGTTGACACAAAAAAGATCCAAGAGAGATAGAAGGAATATATAGAAGAACGGTGTAGTAAAGAACTTAAACCAACAAAGAAAGACATAGTAAAGGAATATGACGTAGAGGAAGATAGCTTAGGTCCAGGCATACTCGATGATGAGATAGAAAGGGCATTCAGGGAGGTGATACTAAATTAGGCCGTGGGGGTGGATGACATTCCTGCGGAACTTCTGAAATGTTTAGGAAAATGTGGGAGGAAGAGGCTATATGGGCTGATTCGTATTGAAATGCAATGAAATAATTGACTTTGTAATTCCACACATTTTATTTTACAAAACACGACCCAGGTTTCGACGTTGAACGTCATCATCAGGTGGTCCTCGTCTTCTTTTTGCCAAAACGTTCCGTCTTGACGCTTGGCTTGCAGCTGCCCGATGATTTAATCATTCAGCTGCTGTTTGCTGCTTCTTAGCCCGTCGATGAAGGAGGGTCCAATCAACTCCTTTTCCTTTTCAATGGTGGTTGGTCGTCGTCCCGTCCCGTTGCTGCTCTTGGGCGTTTGTGCCTTTCTTAGGAGACAGGTTTTACGCCGCCGATCGACCGCAAGTGCTCTTCTTTTTTGCCTTCAAGTTCCTCATAAAAGGCCGTCGCGCGAAGCTTGATGACATCTCCGATGGGCGCAGTTTCAGTCAAGGCGTGGAGAATTTCTGCGGCATAGTTCCAGCCAAGCCCAAGTATACTGTTGAGTGCCCCTCTTTCCGACACCTCCAAGTGGTGGAAGGCCGTCTGAGTCATTCTGCCACTCCATGCCGGTGAAGCGTACATCAAGATTGGGCGAATTGCCGCCACGTATAGATACGTCTTTGTCTTGATTGAGAGGGACGGTGAACGCAGCAGCGGCGAGAGTTGCAGTCGTCTTCCTCTTGCCTTCCTGGTGGCAGCGAGGGCGTGACTTTTGATTGTCAGTCTTTTATCCAGTATGACGCCTAGATAGGTCACATCTTCCTTCCATGGCGCCTCCTCGGTGCCCACGAGGATTTCTCCTGGTTCTCGCAGTCCTCCAGGTGAAAAAAGAATCGTCTGCGTCTTTGCGTTGTTGACGCTGATTCGCCACAGGGCGTACCACTCCAGCAGTTTGTCTCCTGCTCGCTGCAGGTATGTTGCCGCCATGTGTGCTCTCCGCTAAGTGGTCACTATTGCTGCGTCATCCGCATACAGGGCAACCATGGTATGTCGTCCATGGTCTACCGGGAGGTCCGCCGTATATAGATTAAAAAGTATCGGTCCGAGCACCGATACTTGCGGCACGCCTGCGTGGACCTGTTTCGGCTGTGACGGCGCGCGTCCCCAGGCGACACGGAAAGTCCTTCCTGTCAGGTATGATGTTAGCAAGCGGCGCTGCCAATTTGGAAACCGCTGTATTGCAAGTTTTCGCCTGAGACCAGCGTGCCATACCCGATCGAAGGCTTTCCTGATGTCAAAGAACGCCGCCGTTGAGCAGCATCGCCGATTGAATCCGGCCGTCACCTGTTCCACGAGACGGACGAGCTGGTGTGTGGTGGAGTGTTCCTCTCGAAAACCGTACTGTGATGCCGGCAAGCATAGAAGCACGCTGGCTATATATACCTTCTGATCTTAGGAGGGGGGTTGGTCAGAGAGGGAGGTTGGAGGGGTAAAAAGGTTACAATGTAGCTGGGAAGAAAAGAGAATTACATTTTTGACTTAGAAGAGTGGTAGGTCTAGGAGTGGGGAGTGGGACGGATACAAAATTTCGTTGGCAAGATCATCTTTCCAACGGACACATTTCAAAATTTCTAACTGCTCCAAAGCATCGAGCCTTTGACCTTTTTCTTCAAAATGAATAATTTTTGTCACAAAGTCACTGTTGTGGTCACTTTCGAAGAAGTGCTTTGCAAAGAGGGATGTTATGTTCTTATTTTTTACACGTTTGGTGTTCTTTAATCCTTTCTTTAAATTTCCGGCCTGTTTGCCCAATATATTTTGTGCTACAATCTGAGCACTTTAACTCATACACTCCACTCCTCTCGTTTTGGGGGACTTTGTCTTTAGTGTGAGAGATCAGGTTCTTAAGGCATGAACCACTGTAAAAGGCACATTTAATTTTTTCTTTAGGAAAACTTTTAATTACTTTTTGAGAAATAGTCCCAAGATATAGTATTCTTCGCCATTTGGCAGTGGGATCTTTTAAATGTTCGGGGTTGTAAATGTGGCTTAAGGCTATTTTTGTAAGTTTATTCCGGTAAAGTGTATTAATTAGATCTTCTGAATAACCATTGTTTACTGCTAACGTTTTGATTACATTAAGTTCCTTATTTACATTGAATTTTGACATAGGGATAGCGGTTAAACGGTGGATCATTGCATGAAATGCCGAAAGCTTTTGGGTGAAGCAATGCCTTGAAGAGGAATTAATTAATTGGTCTGTATACATTTCTTTCCTGAAAATGGAATACTGTAACCCGTCTTTGTCTTTAGAAATGGATAGGTCGAGGAAATTCAGGGAACCTTTTTCCTCTTTTTCACTCGTGAATTGTACATTGGAATTGATAGAATTTAGATGTGCTAGCTGATTCGTAGTATCTATGAGGAAGGAATATGGCCGGAAGACTTTGTGAGATCAGTTTTTGTCCCTATTCCGAAAAAGGTAAAGGCTACATCATATGAGGACTACAGGACGATAAGTTTGATATCCCACGCAGCTAAAGTGGTTCTTAGGATCATAAACAAAAGGATAGAGAGTATTGCAAATGATCACTCAGGGGATGATCATTTTGGGTTTAGGAAGGGGAGAGGTACGCGTGATGCCATTGCAGTAATGAGATTATTAATCGAGAGGAATATAGAACACAACCAGGAGGTATTTGATTATTTCGTAGATTTCGGAATGGTTGAATGAGGTGTATAGAAATGAAGAGGGACGTGCTGCAGAGTAAGATATTGGGTTGTGTTTTGGTAGGTGAGAGGCAAGAGAATTATTTTTTTATTGTGTCCATCCAAAAAGCCAACTGAACCGGTAGATAACCTATAATAAATAAATGAAGGTAATGGTAAAATATGCATGTAGAGCAGGGGTGAATGTAGATGTGGGAAATGATAGAATGAGTTTATTTGCCAATTATTATATTTTCTTTGGCCAGTCAGCCAAGGGGTCACAATCATTGCTGAGCGCATTAGAAAATCGGTTTGATAGGTAAGGAATGCAGGTCAATGAAAACAAAACTAAGGATATGAGGTTTACCAGAGAGAGGGAGACCGTTAAGTTAAGCGTTAAAATAGGAGGGCAAGAATTATAGCAGGTGGATCAGTCGCAGTAGTATTGACATGCGTAGAAGAATTTCGGTGGGAAAAGAAACTTAAGGAACTGCGCGGAAACATGGTGTTTTTTGCAATGTTGGTGTGGAGAAAGTGTAGTGGATAGAAAGTAATCCAACCGAGGAAGTGCTGGAAGTGAGGGGGGCAGCGAGGGGATTGCTGAAGGAAATCGCGAGGAGGCAGGAGGGATGTGGGATGCCGGGTGTTCTGATTGAGGATGGTATTGGGGAGAGAGGGGGCGATAGGGGGGTGCGTTAAGAAAGCGAATAAGGGGGAGGAAATAGGCGGAGAATAGGCATGATAGATGGTAGGAATTGAGGAGAATCAAAGAAGGGTTTATTTTATTGCATGGCGTCACTTTGTGTCACATGCAATACGTGAGGCTTTGCATTGGTGCTCCGGTTAGTCAGTGCGTCAGCCAATATCCACCTCAGCCGGAAGACTGCAATTAGTAGTCAGCTCTTGTTGGCTGATCCTAAGGCCGTCTAGTGGGTCCACTGCTTTGTGGGTCATTGGTCGACCTCTGGATGTAGAGGTTGCCTGATCAGTAATCCACTGCACCAGACGAATGCGCACTAGTGGACCAATAAACACGCTGGAAGGGGAAAGCCATCCTCTGTAAAATGGCCTCAAATTCTAAGAGGGCCTGTGCCGTGAATCAAAGCAATACCACCACTTCTTCAACCACCCTCATCTCACGCAATCGTCCAATTATCTACTGAACTCCCTCCGTCGCCTCCCCTCCATTCCACTGTCCCCTTTTCTTTGTGTGTAGACGCACTACTCTGTTCAATATATACGCGAACTGAGGCCGTAAAAACTTTATTTTGCAAAATTTAGTGTACGTAAATTTTGCCACTTTCAAAGTACTCTACGTTCGTTGTTATGCTCTTATTCCATCTTCTTTTCCACCGTTTAAAGCGCCCTTGGAGGTCCTCGGCAGTTAGGTTTTTTAGTTTTCTCGTCGTTTCTTGCTTTATTGTGTCTTCCACATCTTCCCTGTGATGTCCCCTCATCACATTTTTGCATTTTGGTATGAGGAAAAAGTCGCAGTGGGCGAGATCTTGTGAATAAGGAGGATGATCAAGGATGGTGATTGCATATTTTGCCAGAAACTGGCGAACAATCCATGCTGAATGTGCAGGTGCATTGTCATGGCGAAGGATCCATCCATCATGCTCGGTTAAAACAGTGTGAAACTGATGATTTTCGTAAATTCAGTTCATCAGCCATCATTCGGACAGTTTTTCGACGATCGGTAAGGACAAGGGACCGCACACGATCAAAACAAGGACAACAGAAACTAGCATAACTGGCACCAGACGCACAGCTCGACGATCCGCCAAGCACAGGAGGCTCATTGGGTCTCAGGCAACTAGCGCCGCTAGTGGGTGGGGCTATAGTCCGTTTCATAGCCGCCAGATTACTCCAGTTTGCGCATTTATTGCATAGACCATATATATATATATACACGATACATAAAGAGCAGTCGAGGTAGCATATCTACAATTGCAACCATGCCATGCACGGGTTACAGCTGATGATTACGTTGAGACTTGCGTGCAGTTGAAAACGCGTGGAAATGAATGCATGGTTCCTCAGTCCTAATATTTCGATCATCCAGTGCTTTGAAGTATTTCATGTGTCAGTTCAAGGATTTGCTATTGCGGTTTGTACAAAATGCATTTTAAATTTTCGAAGATAACCCTCTATTAGTGCTCCGAAGCCGTGTCCGGATCGAATCTCATGACAGATCGCCAGGGAGTACTGCAACAGCTGCCAGATGGCAGTAGTAGCGCTTAATCTTGTCCTGAATTCGAATGTCTTTAATGATTATAAAATGACTTCGATTGCTCACCATTTTGATTCCCGATTGTCCGGAGAAAGAACGGATATTTGCATCTATATGGTTTGGAATCTCCATCCCTTTTCTTATTTCATTTTTGTGGTCTGAACTACCTATAGTATAGTGTGGGGCCATTGCAATTCCTTTAGTCTCATGTTTTTAACTCGTTTGTTCTGAACATTTTTGAAAGTCATGCCTCGCTGGTATGCATCTCAAGCGGCTCTCAGCCTCATTCCCCTAAAAAACCTGTCACATTTGTCTTCTTATCTTATGTAATCGTATCTCCTCTTATCTTAATACCAAGGAAACATATTCAGTATTAGTAGTTTACTGCCCAAGTTGAAAATATAAAGTCACTGAATACCATTACCTTGTTCAAAGCACTGGTGTTATAATTGGAACTGGAAGTTGGCTGTGCGCTGACATTGCCGACGGTGAACACATCCCGAAATTCTTTTCAGTTTACGAGTACAGTAGAGGCAGAGTAAATATAATCAGGGGCGAAATCTTTATTGCAGTTAAAAATTCTTCCGTTGGCAGGGCTGAGGTGAATCCAGAAAGCGGTTTGTAAAGTGTTCAAAAGTCCTGAATACAAAAGAATCTATGACTGCGCATTTTACAGGCCGCCGGACGATAAAGATAATTCAGTACTAGAACCAGGCCAGCAAATCAATCTTAGAACAACGATCTTGTTGTTGAAATCGGTGGAGATTCCAGTGTCACATCTATTGATTGGAACACATAAGAGTTTTAAAGCAAGGGTAAAGACAAAGAAACTTGCAAGTTGTTATTACAATCATTTACGTAGAACTCCATGCAACTACTTGTCGCTTCATCAACTAGGGGTGATGATGTCCTTGATTTCTTATCAATGATCATACTCGTATGCATCTCAAATATAGAAACTCTTAAAGGAAATAATGACCACTTAGCAGTAAATGCTAAGTTTCCCCTATACGGGGGTGAGATATAAGAAGCTCGAGAGTAAAAGTTACTTGTTTAAACAGTTAATTAAAAATAGCAATTTTCCACAAAAATAAAGTTTAATTCGACCGGTTTCAAAGTTACTACATCATCATCAGGTGACAGTTAAACCTCAGAGTCCAGTATACAGGAATATATGATTAAAGGCAAGTAAGGAAAAGACAACTTGGAAAAAGGAAGGAAGCTGGATGCCATGGAACAGCTTGAAATCTTACATCGCAAGGACTTGGAGCTGATCAACGAATTCCAATTTTTATCATCACCCTCCCCCCTCCTCTCCATCACCTTCGCACGACGTACATGTGACCAGTGATCCCTTGTCCCCTACTCATTGGATATTCCTTCCTTTCCCCCCCTGTGCACACGGAGACCATACTTTCCCGAACAAGGTGGGAAACCCCGAGTCCCCACCCTCTTTCCTCACGGACGATGAGGGAAGGTTCACCGCTGAGGGACAAAACAAACCACCAGCCTCCTCCTATTCGACGTGTGCAAATGATAACATTCCCTCCTACACCCTTTCCCTAAAACCTCGCTAGGGCGCCCCCTTAAAACTATACAGTGATCCCAATCTTTACCCTTTAACTCAGTGCTTCTTTGTGTATTGATACCTTGCTCCCAGACCACGACCATGGGAAAAAAACCCCCGATCTCGACCCCTTCCTCCGCGGCCCGAAGAGCATGGCGCCGCACCGTGGGGCACCCTCAACAAGACACCCCCCTCCATTCGGCCACGACGCGCTCTCCGGACTCCTAGGGTCTTTGCACCTTGTCTTCCCCAAGCCCTTCCCCTCCCCCACTCTTATACAGGGTTCGTCCGGAAAATAAGTGTACTGAGCTCAGGAAAAAAAATTTATTACACTTTTACATATCTTAAGCTAATACTATATTCCTCAAAATAGGACCCTTGTGAGTCGATACACTTGTTCCAGCGGCGTTCCCATTCCTGGAACGCTCCCGCGAAGGCATCATCGGGAACCTCTCGAAGACACGTCGTCACGGTCTCTTTGACGGCGTCCAAAGTCCCGTATCGCGTTCCTTTCAAACTCCTCTTTATCTTCGGGAACAGAAAGAAGTCCGGTGGTGCCAAGTCCGGGCTGTAGGGCGGGTGCGGCAGCGTTGCCACGCCGTGCTTGGCCAAGAAGTCCGACACGACAAGCGCGGTGTGAGACGGCGCATTGTCGTGATGCAGCCGCCAGATGTTTTTGATCGCTGGCCGGACGCGGGCGACTCGTTTTCGAAGCCTGTCGAGCGAGCACTTGGACGTAAAATGCAGCATTTACAGTTTGTCGTTCAGGTACAAATTCGTAGTGGACGACTCCCCTTTTGTCAAAAAAGACAATGAGCATCGCCTTGATCCGAGATTTGCTCATGCGAGCTTTCTTTTGACGGGGTGATGATGGGGTGTGCCACTCCGCACTTTGTCTCTTCGACTCCGGGTCGTACTCAAAGATCCACGTCTCGTCACCCGAAACAACGTTCTCTAAAAAATGTGGATCATTTTTGCAGTGATCCGCAAGTTGTGTCGCGATTTCCAAACGATTGAGTCTTTGATCATCACTGAGCACTTTCGGCACCAACTTTGCACAAATTTTTCGCATCTGTAATTGCTCCCTAATAATCTCGTGCACTATTGTTTTTGGCACATTACACTGCTCTGCTATCATCCGAACACTAAGACGACGATCAGAGTTCAGTACATCGCGAACTTTTCGCACATTTTCATCGGTGAGTGTCGTTGATTGGCGTCCAGGCCGTGGTTCGTCGTCGACCTCTTCTCTGCCCTCCACGAACATCTTGTGCCACCGAAAGATCATGTTTCTGGACATGGCTGACTCCCCGTAAGCCTGGTTAATCATACAGACAGTTTCGGTAGACGATTTCCCAAGCTTTACCGCAAATTTGATGGAATAACGCTGCTCCAAAAACTTCGGCATCGCGTTCCGTGACGTGGGTCGAGCGTGGAGGTTCGCGTTAACAGAGCTCCTCACTACACCACAGCTCAGAGCCGACTGCCTTTTTCAGCGTCGCTTGCCAACATACCCCCCTCCAATCGCAGCCCGTCAGAGCGGTGCTGGGCGCGCCTGGAGCGGCGCGCCCAGCCCAGGAGTCAGTACACTTATTTTCCGGACGAACCCTGTAGTCACCCATGCTGCCTCCCACCTCCCCCCCCCTCTTCCCCTCTTTTCCTCCACCCTCCCCTTACTTCCCTTTAATCATATATATATATATATATATTGGACTCTGAGGTCTAACTGTCACCTGATGATGATGTAGTAACATTGAAACCGGTCGCATTAAACTTTATTTTTGTTGAAAATTGCTATTTTTAATTAATCATGATATTCCACCTTATCATGCCTGAAACATCTCTTTTTATTGTTTAAAAAGGATAAATGTAATAATATATTATATGCAAAGACTTACCAGTATGTATTGATAATGTATAAAGGCATAATTTATCGTAGACAATATTTACTTTATATGTAATTTTACTAATATAGGTAATCTGCCCGTTAAGGTAGGTTTTATATGGACCCAACAAACAAATAAGTATCTTGTCTCTCCTAAAAAAACACAACCTAACATCCTACTCTATGACAAGCCCCTCTTCAGCTCTGAATACTTCCTCCCTTTATCCTTTATCCCGTCCAACGTCCTTATTCTGTTCCTGCCCCTTCCTCGTTTCCTTAACATTCTCCCCTCTATTACAGTCTTCAACATCCCACTGCCAATCAATATGCTTTAAATTCATTTTTTCTGCCTCCTTATAATCTCTCCCAATTAACCCCTCTCCTCGCCCACCATACCTAGTACTTTCTCATTTATTTTCCTTTCGGTCCATTCTGCCTTCTCCGTTCTTCTCCTCATCCACATTTCAAAATCTTCCAATCTTCGACTGTCATCCTGCTTCAGTGACCATGTTTCCTCGCCGTGCATGACTACGCTCCATATCAAAGTTATGACGAGCCTTTTCATAAGATCCTTATTCAACGTCCCTGTCATCAATCAAGCGCTATTCCTTAACATCCTTACTGTCATCAACTCCCTCCTCCTCGTATGCAAGCCACTTTGCCTAGCGCGATTCTTCTCCTTACGTCCCTACTACTTTGACCGTGTTGGTCCAAAACACTTCAGAGATACGTAAACTGTTCTACCTACTCTAGTTTTTGCCCTCCTATTTTAATGTTGAGCTTAGCCTTTTTCTTTCTAGAAAATCGCATTACCCTTTGTTTTATTAATATTGATTCTCATCCCATACCAGTCGCACTGAATTTCCAATTCACTCAGCAATGCTTGCAACCCCTTGGCTGACTAAGAAACTAAAGCTTGATCATCAGCGAACCTAACTGATTTTGCGAATTCCCCGCCCAATTTCATTCCTACCTCGAGTTCTTCCCATGCCTCTTTGATCATTTCCTCTGCATACAGGTTGAACAGCCACGGTGATAATGGGCAACCCTGCCTTCCTAACACTGCCCAACCGGACTCCCCGTTCCCCACCCGCACCTGAGGAGTCTGAGACATGTACAGGTTGCGGATTAGCCTCCTTTCCCTCCAATGTATTCCTATTTTCTGTAACACATTCATTCCTTTTCCCATCTTGATGATTTAAAGCAAGTATGTCAAGTATGACATGCTTCCACTGAATAGAAGCCCACCAAATGTTATGCTGTTGGGAATATTTCATATTTCCTCTCAAAGTACATTCCAGAGCTCCTTCCCATTTCTCTGAATGAAATCGCATTTTAATTTCGTTTCCCACCTCTTCTCTATCTTTGAGCTCCTTCGTCTCCCTCTCTCTTCTGATCGTGCTCATTTCAATGGATCTTGCCTTTGTTTGCCTCGGTCCTCACTATTCGCTCTTGGTGATCAGTGAGCTCACCAAACTGATCTTATTACGTCTATATCGCAGAGTGAGCATCCCTATTCTTTCCCTGTGTAATAATTCCCTTAATGGTCAGGTATCTGCTGTCCGAAGAACCTCCTCAACGATAAGCAGCGTGGAATCGTTCCTTGTAACTCTCCAGTTACGGCATACTAGGGATCAGCAAAAATGTTTCCCTATTCTCATCCTTGCATGTCTCTGGTCTTACTTTCAGTACACTTAATTAACTATTTTTTGAAAATACGTGGGTCTTTTAATATGTTCTTGTAAAATACAAAATATGGCAGTCACGATCTCGGAAATGGTGTGGTTTTCGTAAGCCTCTTTCTAGACTGCTGTCGAAGTTTCAGCTGTATTCATCTTGTGGCCTTATTTTCGTAGTCAATTGAAGTGAAAAACATTTTTTCATTTTGAAAATTGTAAAATAAGTTTCGTGGTGTGATTAAACACTTTCTATTTAGGCTTAACGCCAAAAGACGTCAAAACCGAGTTGGATGTAGTTCATGGCACATCTGCTTCTGTGTTTGCGACTGTCAATAATTGGGCGAATGAGTTTAAACGCGGTCGTACATCCACACATGGTGAACATCGTTCGGGACGTCCAGTGGTAGCGACTTCCTCCGAAATGATTGACAACATCCAAGATATAGATTTTGATTAATCGACGAATCAAAGTTCGCGGGAGACAGTCGCGGCCACAGACATACCACAAGGCGCAGTTTTTCCAATTTTGTATGATGAATTGGGCTTGAAAAAATCTCAGCCAGATGTGTGCCATGTTTCGTCTTCGGGCGGAGAATAAACGCAGTTGTGTGGTCCATTTGGAGGCTGATTCGGGGCATTTACGTCGCAATCCTGACCAGTTGCCACATCTTGATGCATAACGGTAGATGAAACATCTATTCTGCCATTCTTTTATACCCCAGGGACGAGGGAAAGGTGGAAACAATGGGTTTTTAGGGTTCTGAAGGAAGCGAAGACCGTGGAATCAGCTGTAAAGGTCATCGCAACTGTACAGGTATTTTGGAGATGACGCGCGATATCATGTGCATCGAATACTTGCATAAAAGACGAGCGATAAACGGAGAGTGTAATGCTTCTTTATTGCAATGGTTGAGTGAAGAAATCGAAAAAACACGTCCTCATTTGGCAAAAATAAAGATTCCCTGCAGTCTAGGCAATGCGCGGGTGCCCACCTGCGCAGTTTCGATGGAGAAAATTATGGAATTAAAGTTCGAATAATTACAACATCCACCGTATTCACCCGGTTTTCCCTCGGTGCCTAATTTTTATTTCCAAACGTGAAAAAAATGGATCGGCGGGAAATGTTTCGCGTCGATCAAGGAGGTCATCGCCAACTCAGATGCCTATTTTGAGGATCTTCCGAAATCCTAATTTTTGCAGGGCTTGAAAAACTTGAAGAAACGTTGTGAAAAGTGTATCGACATAAAAGGAGACTTTATGTTGAAAAATAAAAAGAGTGTATATTTTTATTTTTCTTAATCTTTTATTTTTATTTTCTTAATTTTTTGTGTGAACCTCGTATTTTAGCCAATTGAAAATTTGCACGATACGCATTAATAGTTGAAATCTTTAATTGCTCATTATTTCTCGGTCGCCAAAGTTCCCATTTGTCTAGTTGACTCCGCAAGGTTTGTCCCTTGGAAAAACACGACGTGTGATTAATACGTGAATGTGGCCGTTTCGCCAAAACCCCTCGAGTCCGCCTCCTCGAGTCTCTCCGGCAAAGGATGGCTTCTATTGTCGCCGCTGACGACATCCCTCCCCATGTGCCCCTCGACGCCTTGCAGATGTCGTTCAAAGCCCAACGTGCCTGTACCAAGTCTCCGCGCGACCAGCGGTTGTGCATCTCGGCTCTCCCCGATGCGGGAGTGGTATCTTCCTCCCCCGTTTGTCCCCAGTACCCTTCTTATTCTTCGGTTTTGAGTCGAGAGATCCATCACTTCCACCCACCAGTCAGTGTTTGACAACATATTTGCGAAGGTGTCATGACACCGGAACGACAGTCTCCCCCGTAGTGAGCATGCCCGCCGCGACTCCCCTTTCAGCGAGAGTGGCGTCGTTTCGGCGTTTCATTTTCCATGCTATCAACCTTCGACTCTTCGGCAAGTCATGACGTGAGATAGAAAGGAAGTTAGAGTGTGATTGGATGGCCACGCACACCGAGGGCATCGCAATGGTCACATCCGAACAAAATGGGGGGATATAGTGTGTGAAAAGAGGAGAATTGTTTAGGAAAATTTCACGAATCAAAACGAGGAAAACGAAAAATTAATATAGTTTTCTCCTATGCTGTCGTGCTTTACCTAACGGATAACTTATATTAAAAAAACTGCCAAATTTTGAATGATGGATTGATCTCGCGTTCCTTGCATCCTGAGTCCAACTCTCCACTGCTAATTGTTAGTCAACATGTCTCCTTCGCGGCGGGTAAAGATAGTTAGATGCCATGCTCGCGAATGCCTTTCGGAAGACTGAAATATTAATTGCCCCATCTATCGAGCCTCAAAGTCAGAGACGGCAATGGAGGCTAAACATTTAATGCGAACGAATGAGACATTTCATTGCGACTGCCATCCGGCAGCTGTTGCAGTACTCCCTGGCGATCTGTCATGAGATTCGAACTGGACACGGCTTCGGAGTACTAATAGAGCATTATCTTCGAAAATTTATTTTGTATGGACCAAAGGTGCTCCCTAAAAGTGTGAAAGAAACCTTATTTCAGTTAGCGTTTGATGGCCAGGAGCTGATATGAGCATCAAATGTGATCATTCATAGGATATTCGCGCTGCTTCATCGAGATGGCCGCTCTCCGTCCGTCGCCACGCGACCCGCCGCATTGGTCCAGCCGACGCACGCCCCCGGAACCACGGCGAAGATTGGTTCCCTCAATCCGGGCGATGTAGCCAAACACCGGGTGAGCTCTCGAAGGCCTTTCTCGTTTTCTGGATTCCGGAAATTGCAAGAGTTCATGGCTGTATTCGTTCTCTCGAGGACCAAGGGGGCACACGCCCCCGAATCGATTGTGCGTGGATTTACAGGCTGACATCCGATATCGATTTCTATCGTTTGTCAAGATCGAGGCATCACAAATCGACCGGCGGCGGCGCCCATTCGACCACGTCGGACAAAGTTAACTTCATCCCTCCGCTCGCTCCTTCCGAATGTGCTTACTGCTATTTCTTTTTTTTCTGCGCGATTTCGCTGAACTTCATCATCCGGCCGTGTGAAATTCACGCTCACTTTCTCTCCCTGTTTTAAATACTCGGACTTTGTTTCTATTTCCGTCGCCTTCGATCACGCTACGAGTGAAGCTATTTCGATTATCGTCACGGCCTCCTTGCGTGTGAAGTTCCACCGCCGCCCCCAGTCACGGCACTCGGCCGCCCGCTAACGACCCCCAAATAAAGTGTCGATGGCGGGCAGCTTTTCCATTTCCATTCGAGGAAATAATAAATAATGCTCTCCCGCAATCAGCGTTACTGATATTGACTCGCAGAATTTCCGCAGCTATGAAAACCGATTGCGTATGGATATCAGAGACTCCGCAGTCACGCGTTTTCTTCCTTTTCGTTTGTGTTTTGTCGAGGAGATCGCGTCGAGAGGCCTCGTCCGCACGAGAGGCATTTAAACGGGATTATTACCTCGCCCCCACCCCCCGTCTTTCCTTTAAAAGCTTTTATGGGTTCCACTCAAGTCGGATTTTTCAAATTTTATTGCGTTCTGCATTACGACCTAGATGCGATGGAATATCAATATATCAATACACCGATTCCTGGACTCTCCTGAGTGGAGAGCTGAAAAAAATTGATCCCCCCGCCCCCGGTCATATTTTACGACGCGGTCCCCCCTCTGCTGCGTCTGTGGTGTGCATTTATAACGAAGCCGTTCGCCCTCGACGTTGGATTGCCTTCTCGTGTTCCCGTACCAGGCACGTAGCCGGGGCCATTTTATTTCGGGTGGGTCCGAGGGAGGGCGTATCGGGGGGCGTCGGCCGACGACCGGGCGGAAAACGTTTGGTGGCTTCCGTCCGAGGTGAAGGATTCTCGCGAGGGGCTGTGGGGTGGGATGGGGGGGAGGGGGGGGGGTAAAGGGTGTTGACCAGTGCTCCCGCTACGGTCGATGCCTCCCTTCACCAGTGACTCGAACAGTGTATCATCAACATAAGAAAAATGTGATACATTTATCTTATTTGTCTTCAGATCCATGCTCTCAGAGTTCTCGAAATGCATTTTTCACTCCGCCGTGCACCGTTCGTGACGCAAACGCGGCAATTATATCTGGAATCTGTGTAAGTATTTATCGAGTATTCCGGATTTCAGTGAACTACATTGCAGGAGTGATGCATTCCGCTCATTAAGTATCTAGCGTTTTATCAATCAGTAGTTTATTAATTCAAAATGGATTTCTATAGTATATCACCCACATAGACGAGTTGGGAACCATGACTTGGGTGAGGGCGATAAATGCCCGGCAGGGGTATCCGGCCATCGAGGGTTTTTCTCGAGCTTTTTGTGTGTTTCATTTTGGTTCGGTCGAGGAGTCGCGTCTATCGCTTTGTAAATTCTCCGTTCCTAGAATTCGTGCTTGGCGATTTCCAATTTTGCGACAATTTTATGTTATTATTGGCGTGTATCGTTACTCTGATATCTTATAAGTTGAATAAATTTGACATATTTTTGCCTCAGTTCGATATGATTGATATCCTGTTTTAATTTTGCACTGCAGAATATCCAGTGAATTTTCTCGCTTAAGGAAACAGTTGCCCTCATATTTGAAGTTCCTTTATACTATTTAAAAGAATTTATATAGGCATCATGGATGCCGCATGGATATTTTCTATGATTGAAATTAATGTTGCTTTTGGTGTGCAATATTATAATGACATTTAGTCGACTTATTTGACTTATCCTTGCATACGGGTTTTCATCTCTGTGCAGTATGCGAGGATTACACTCGTGAGCATCACCGGTTTTTTCTTGTGTGAATAATAGTTTTGTCGGGGAATTTCATTTAGCTGCTATCATGATTTTCTTTTTACTGATTTGCTTTATGGGAAATATTTCTTTTACAATGATAGTAAAGTTTAAAGTAACCTTAAATTACAAGAAGCATAAAATAAAATAATGTAAGCATAGTAAAATGTAGAATTTAAAATAGGCAATCGTAACCTTAAGATGTATAATATTGGGAAATTCTAAAAACATGGAAAAAACCGTACAGACAAAACCCATAATTATTATGAACAAAGGATATAGCATAAAACGAGCTAAAAATGGCAGGAAAAATTTATCAGAAAATTCAAATTTACTGAAACTCGTGGACAGGGAATTTTCATGATCTTTAATGAAAAAAAGGTTTTATGTTTCCGTATTTTGTAGTGAATTGGTTTTGATGTGTCGCGTGATGACCCTTCCGGGCAGTCGCCGGCACCTGACAGCGGCGTCCCATGGCGTCGGCGTCCCCTGGCGTCGCGTGCGGGGGCTCCCGAGGGCCCTCCCGCCGTCGCTTTATTGCGTGGATGCATTTCGATGGCCGGGAATAAATTATTCTAATTTTATCCCCGCCCGGGTTCGTGAGGAATGCAATGAGGAGGGAAAGTGAAACATTGGTGTGGAGGGGAGGAGAAGGTGGGGTGCGGTCTTCGTATGAGGACTCCGTTTTCATTGAAAATTGAAAAGCGGCGTGGGTGCCGCCGGACTTAGCCAACCGATACAGACGAAGTCTCCCCCCGGGGATCGTCCGTTGCTCGTGATTCCATTTCGTATCCGTGGGCCAAGCGGGAAGGACGCGCGCCCCAAGGGGGGGGGGGCAATCGAAAAACTTCCATCGCCGAGGTCCGGCTTACAGCCTCCCCTCTCTTCTGCTCTCATTCCTCTCCGCCACTACGAGAAGAGTTGGTGGTCGCTCAGACACGGCGCGCATTCGCTGCGAGGGCGTGTTTAGTTGGCGAGTGGACGGGAGGAAGGATTCGCCCCGGGAGACCACCACCTCGAATGCCCGGTGGAGGAGAGGGTGCGGGAATGAATCACTATCATTGAGTGTAGTCTTCAGTTATGGGTTGATTTTTCATGAATCTCCTGCCTAAACATTGCTACATGTCGAAGTCCCAACCAGCGCGACACCGAATAAATTCCCTGAAAGCTGGATGACTATGAACTGAGTGTTCGTCAGTCCAGCCCTCCCTTCATTTCGTCCAGCAAGTGTACTCTTCTTTTCCTGCCTCGTCTCCGTAGCGTTCTGCCCTCTCTCGCAGTCTTTAAAAGTCCATTGCCACTCACTCTTTTCGTACCTTCTTCCAATGCCTCCCGACGATTTATGTCTTACCATTTCGCTATGTGTAGCGAACTTACTCGTTCGTTTCGTATTCGCTTTCATTTCACTTTCCCCATTGACCTCCGCACCCACCACTCAAAAGCCTCCATTCGACGCAAATATCCTTTTGCCTAAATTGCCAAAGCCCCAGGGCCATGCCAAACCACGCGTAATATTCAAGTCTTCACTAGTCGTTACTGTGCATTTTATGTTACGCTGCCCATTACCTGCCGCCTTTCCTTCGCAGAAACTTCACCCGACGTAATTCTATTTATGTCCTTACTGCTGTACCCACCAATTTATAAATCACTTTATAAGTAGGCGAAATGTTCTAACTGTTCTAGTGTATGCCTCCAACTTTAATGTGATCCTTTCCATTTCTTCCCGCTCCTCTCCTGCCGCCCAAAGGAAAATGTCGCTCGGCAATCGATAATTTAAAATTACGCATTCATTATTTGTGTTCTCTGTTTCTATTCGGTCTCGTCTGTGACACTCATTTTCGACCAATTACCACTTCTTGATAGACTAACTAGAATCTTGAATGTCGGAAACGTGTGCGAAATATCACAAATGCGTGTGAATCTGTTCTAAATGCAAAATCTGTTCCCCTGCGTGCCGCGGAAGAAGGAAAGTTTTATGTCGTGAAGAATTTAAGGAAAATAAGTTAGAGAAATTTCTTTTTCCCGTAGAATGGTATCCAAGGAGAATAAACAGTTTAGCTTCCACGAATGGCTTAAATGCGTTCCTCAAGAGTGCTCGAAGATAAGTCATGCCATGTCTGTTGCGTGTGTGTTCAATTCTGAGTTCCGGTGTGGGTCGAAGTTTCTTCCCGTGCCTCACGTAGAATTGGCAGGGCGGAATGCCGTCGTCAGAATGACGTTTGACGCAGGGAATACATTTTGGGATGCACGAGTTTCCTAATAGGTTTTTTATGGGGGTTCATAGATCATGTCGTACGGTTTCTATTTTGGACATTCCTTCCCAGTCAACGTTGGTCACATTTTCCGAAACGCCCCCTCCCTCCCTTCTTCCGAAGTGCGTCACGCGAGCGACTGCTTCCCGCCGCGACTTTTTTTGCGAGCGGCAAAAAAATGACAGGATCTCCGACGACATGAAAATCCTATCTCGAGAAATCGTGTAATCTGAACGACGAGGCGTCGTGGCGACGCGACAAAGTCGAGGGAACACGAGCGCGCCCCTTCAAATATGCGGACTGGAATTCGTGTTGAAGAAATACTTGAACGCTCCAACAATGCCTCACTCCTGTAGTTTTTAAATTTATTTTAGTTCAGTTTTTATGTTTGATGCAATCCACTACAGCTGTCGTTAAATATTTTCTACGAAACGTAAATTAATCATTTTATGGAACGCAGCATGAGAATGCTTTTCATCTAGGTAAGTGACAAATACCCGTGCCTTCTTTTTGCTTCTCTCATGTGCCCTCTCCAAAGTGGATTTTATGAACGTTTGAAGTTGCTCCAGAAAATGAATATGAAAGCCAATTATAATATAATTTTTCAAATGATGACGAAAACAGGAACCCAATCTCTTACCCAGGACATCATCATCCAATATCCGATTTTCAGTGAAATATCCTGCACTGTGGGCATACCCATTCCTTTTAGATCAAATTATTTACTTATTTTATTCATTTTAAAATATTATTCACATTCATCAGTGGCGCCAATTTACAGTGAAAATATAGCAAAAACACGAAAGAGGACAAAATGCAATTACGGCATAACAATAGACAACGAGAACGGAACATGGACGGGGGAAAATATTTAATTTGCTGAGAGGTGGGATAAAGCTTGGGTGGTGAAATTGTTGCATGATAAATTAAAAGGATGGAGAGTGTGAGGGAGTGAATTTAGAAGGGAGGGGAGGCGAAATAGTAAAGGTGAGCGCTTGGTGAGAGATATCCTAGGAATAGGCAGAGATGGAGTAGGGAGGGAGTGGGTGCGGGTGGATCGAGCTGGTATCCTGAAGTAGAAGAGAGAGAGAGCGGTTCAGGGCAATCAATAGTCGAGTTTAGAGTGTTGTGGAGGAGTTTCAAATCAGCTTTAAGCCCGCGGTTTTGGGGACTAGAAATGGATAAAGAAGACAGAATAGGATTTGAGGACATGTTGAGGAAATGTGGGACTCGGTGTTTGACTATTTTGGCAAAGAATTGAGAGATGCAATCGAGGGATTTAAGAGTAGTTGGGGCTGAGGTGGACCAAATTGGGAAGCAATATGATACGATGGGGGGGAACTAGAATTCTTTAATTTACTTTCCTACTTATTTATTTTTACCTATTCCACGACCTTGACGTGGTGGAGGGGCTTGTGCATTCCGATGACCCCTATAGCTGTGCTTGCGGGAGCAATGATAATTAATTGCTCCTGGTGGAGTCCCCCATGCCAAATAGGTCGAAGGTTAGGAGCCAGACGAAAGGTAGTCAGCGCAGCGTCTGTTCCTCTGTGAGACGTCTGCAGAGGCATCTGACACCAATGGGACGGATATTTGAGTGATGGGGTCAATTTAAACACACTATTGATATGACATAATACCCTGCCAGCCACCATTAGGGTGTGTGGCAGGGGGTGAATACACACCAGACTAATTTGGACCCGAATATGGCACTATCGCGGTCGGACAATGTTACTCTGATCCCTTATCGTTCGTAGAAAAAATAATATCTTAAATCCATCTGTTCCACACTCAATGTATCTAATTTTATTGGCATGATCTCTCCTACCGTAGTACGATGGGGGTGATAATACATTTTTAGCATCACTACTAGAGAGACGTCCTTCCAATTTATGCGAGAGATTTAATATGTAATTTAAACTTCGTTCCGTGATTGATTCCCGGCCTAGCTCCTCTAATATTTTGGATACGATACTAAGTTTATGATTACAACGTTTTAAAAATCTAGCTTCTCTCCACTGTACGCGATCCAATTCGGCAATCAATCCAACTCCGTCAGGATTCCATACATACACTTTCAGCATTTTCTAAATGAGGCATAAACAGCGAAATATAACATTTCTCTCATCGCATACACTCAACCATAATTTCTTTAAATGAACCTCTATTTTTTGTTAGCCTGTCTACGTATTCCCCGTATTTGCTTCACCCGGGAGAGGCCGTGAGTCGTACCTGATGATGCCGCAAGTCGGTGAAACGCGTCGTGCCGTATAATAAAATCTGTGGAAAAGTACGAGTCTTTCTTTCTATTTCAATAATGAGTCAGGATAACGCCGAAATATTTAATCGAGTCCAGACTTTGTATTTCGGTACTCTTGATGCTTGAGGCGTTCGGGAGGTTATTCCTCTTTGTCCAAAATGAAGTCTCTACGCACTTTTTTCAGTTTGGGAAGTTCGCGGGAAACAAGCTCATTTAACTTATCCCTAGAAAAAAATGATTGAATAGAGATCAGTGTGTGTGACACGTGGCACCAACGGGACTCGGCCCAATCGGCCGTTTGTCGCGCCGGGCGGTGGGGAGGCAAGGCTGCCGCGGTCGTCACCTCACGAAATAATTGCAATGCTAAATTGACCGCAACAGGACAGAAGATGCAGAACACGTAGACATGATTATTTGGATTATTTGGATAATTCTATAAATACTAGAAAATATTAAGCGAGTGATGGATATATGCAATATAGATATTTTAGGGCTGTTCGAGGTGAGATGGGAGGATAGCGGAGAGTACTGGAGCCATATTTCAACAAACTGATCTTATTACGTCTGCATTGCAGATTGAGCATCCCTACTCTCTCCCTGTGTAATAATTCCTTCAATGTTCAGGTACCTTCTGTCCGAAGATAAGCAGCATGGAATCGTTTCTTGAATCTCTTCAGTCACAGCACACCAGGGATGAGCAAAATTGTTTCCCTGCTCCCATTTTGTTTCTCTCCATAAGCATATTTATTCACGGCTCCGTTGATGAAAGGAGAAGTCAATTTGATCGAAGCCCTCTATCGGTCGCCTCTGTAAATTGTCGCCTTGTCGTTATCTCGAAAGCCTTATCGGGAGTATAAAACGTCACCGAAAATGGAGCCGAAGTTCGTAAACGAGATTAATGGGAACTCACATTTGAAATGAAATGACAGCGGATGGCATTCGACTAGAATTAGTGAATCTCTTATTTTTCACCAGCAATAAAAGTCATGATTAGCTCGGAAAGAACTGAATAATATAACTGGAACATAAACACTTGTCCTATCCCGGTGACTTCTCGAACCGATAGTAGCTGCTCTCAGAAGAGACGATTCCGCGGGCGGAAGGCCTTCTGGGGTCGTCTGCCGTCCTTCGGGGGCGAGGTCGTGTTTCAGCGCCTGCCCCGAGCAGTGTCTACGACCTGCCTCTAACACCCCTCAATCACATTGAAGGACTGTGCATACGGTTGTCAATATTCCATTATGGGTAAAGATGATTCATAGTCATTCTAATTATATAAAATACATGGGTGGTCTGAAAAGTTTCCGACTCAGAAAATTTCAGAAAAAGTGTCTTGTATCTTTGTTAGGTCGGAAACTTTTACGACCACCCTCGTATATATTATATATATATATATATGTATGTATAATATATATTTATATACTATATATATTATATATAAAAAATAAACTTTTCCGGCCCACCCTCGTATATATATATATATATATATATATATATATATATATATATATATATATATATATATATATATATATATATATATATATATATAATATATATATATATATATATATATAATATATATAACGATTGTACGGAAAAACTCACACGCGGCATATATATATATATATATATATATATAATATATGTATAATATATAGTATATTTATATACTATATATATTATATATATAAAATAAATAAATGTCTATATATTTATATAACCCTGAATTTGTTTCACAAAAAAATACCTCACGATTAAATGATTGGTCAGGGCCCCCTTCAAAGTGTTCTCTTCTCCAACTAATACACTTAGATACACTAATACACTTCGATACACTAAAACACTTCGATACACTAAAACACTGCACGAAACAGCAGTGTTTCCACTTTTTGAAACAGTCCACGAACGCCTCTTCCAGAATGCTCATAAGCTCCTCCGTCGAATATTTCTCAATCTCTGGGATGGTGGAAAATCTTTTTCCTTTGAGCGGGGTTTTTAGTTTGGAGAGCAGGAAAAGGTCACAGTGGGCCTGGTGTCTCCTCTAGTAGGTTGGGTCGGGAAGTGCAGTGGTCTTGTTTTTGGCTCAAAACTCACGGCTACTGCGAGACGAGTGAGCCGGCGCATTGCCGTGGTGAACAAACCGCTCGCGGCTCTTCCAAAGTTCGGGCCGTTTTCGCCTGCTTCTCTCCCTCTCTCTCTCTCTGGCGTCTCTCCTAACCCCCAGGTACTAACTACCCCGTGCTTGAGGGTGCGGCCTCTGAGTAGGTATTTTTGATGCGCAACCCCATTTTCATCAGATAAAAATAGTCAACATCACCTGGACATTCGAGCGAACTTGTCGAGCTTTTTGCAGCGGGGGATGTTTTATCAATCCATTGTGAAGATAACACTTTTGTTTCGATGTCATATTCGGTAACCCATGACTCTGGGTCCTGTTATGACAGCGCTTGACAAGTAGGTTTCATTCTCTTCAGCTTGATCAACCAGTTCTGGCAGACTTGAATTCGCGATGTTATTTCTGGTCTCACGAATTTGGCAGCGACTCGATGCATCCTTAATTTTTCAATGAGGATTTCATAGCACGAACCAATCTAGATGCCACACCCTTCTTCAAGTTCTCTGGCAGTCAAACGCCGATTTGGACGACCGAGATCGTTCACATTCTCGATGTGGAGGTCACCAGTTGACGTTGATGGTCTCCCAGAACGCTCGTCGTCTTCCAATGATTGCTGCCTCTCTTTGAACCGGGTAGACCACTCACCACACGTGGCACGTTTCATAGCATCCTCATCTCAAGCCTTGGTAATTAACTCAAAAGTTTCTGATAAGGATTTGCGGAGTTTCACGCAGAATTTCACAGAACAGCGCTGCTCCTTCAAAGAGCTCATTTCCGCGGATCCGAATTTCCACCGCACTCTACAAACACCCCTTCGCATAAATGGCTCTCTCTAACCAATCGACAAAACAAGATATCAATTTAGTGTATGAAGGCGGCTATTCGGAATGTTTTCGCGGACTCAAAATCTCCGAGCGGATTAATATAAAACAACTGATGGCGCACTATTCAAGAAGTACGGGAACCTTTTGAATAGACATCGTGTTACAACTTTGAAATGTGTGTATAATCATATACATTTATATATTGCACATTATTTTCCTAAATTTCAGTTTCATCTATTTAAACATATTTATCATACTTTTATTTTTATATGTTTAATTTCTCTTAAGCTTTAATGACAATAGATATTCATCAATATTTTATCTTAGCCCCAGTGTAGCATTTCTTTTTTTATTTCGTATTTCTCAATAATCACTGTAATAATTTCTAAAATCTTTCTTTTAATGATTTTGGTAAAACGACGAGGGGTTGGGTGGAAGAAGGGACTCTCCAGTCTCAACCTCACTCCAATTAAGGCATTTTATAATTATTATTATTTAATGATATAATGATTGTCAGAACCTTCGTTTCGAGTCGAAATTTCATCCCTTGAGAGCGTATATGAGCGTGGGTGGGGCCGAACACTATTTTCAGGCATTCGGGAATATACGTATGTAGGTTCTTTCCCCATCTTTATAGTGTTTGAACAGAGTTGCCATCCAGGAATCCCGAGTCGAGTTAATCTGCTAATGGGTTTAGCGGTGGGACAGTTTGCTCTCCGATTCGTGAAGAACGAGCGACTCTTATTGAGAGATTCCTGAGAATTGCCCGCTGGCTTAAGTGAGTAAGTAAGTCGAGGGATTTTAGGCAGATGGTGCAAACGGTACACCTTATGAGTGCAAACTTACTTATTCCCTTTAATAAACGTTCTCATTACGCCAAATAGGAACGTGCGATGCACGCACGAGCGATCATTCTAACGGCTGCTAAATTGCGAAAACTATGTGATCGTTTTCCCGTGACTGGAAGGCATAGAATCACGGAGAAACTCGACCCGAAATGTCGTGAAACGGAGGTCGGGTCGTGTGGAGTTCTGATCGATTGAATAAACCCTAGGATTAGCTGCGGACGAAGAGCGCAAATAAGTGACGCCGTTCCGCCCCCGAAATTAAGCCTGGCCCTCGAGTTTCTCATCTCTTCAGATCCATTTCGCTCGCCGCTGCTTCTTTGTTCCCCGGAAGCTCTGTTTGAGGAACTTGTGGGGGTTTATTTGTTTTAATTTCCGCAGCGGTGGGCATCCTCCCACGGAAGCGCCATCCACGCCGCGTGGAAACCATTTGATTCGCCCGAGGGGAAAATCCTTTCGCCATTCCCGTGAATTGGCGCCGGGAAATGGGAAGAGGCGGCCGCCTCTCGTTACCTCCCGGAGCGAATCGAGACCTGTTGTGCCTCCGTGGCCTCCTCCAGACTTGGTGACTCTCTCGAGGTGGTCTCGGGCCTGGATCGCTAAGGACGGCGTCGCCTGAGGTCTCTGTCCAATCTCAGCATCGTCCGTCTCGTCAGGTGGTGACCAGGATTTCGTCTTTTCTTGTAGAAGACGTCTTAGAGGATCCTCGTGTCCTCAACTGCGAATCCTCAGCGGCACGTCAGAATAATACTCAGCCTCCGAAAATTTATCCATTTTGATCGTAAACTTTTAACATTGTCTCTGAGTATCAGAATCCACGTGGATGAATCGGGAGGGGAGCTCTCGATTGGATGTCGATTGATCGATGTATTGATCAACCGTCGTGAAATCGACACTCGGCTTGCCTCCTGGGCACCAAGCAGTCTCGCTCGAAGGCCGAATCGATTGGGATCTTGATTTATCCCGCATTGTCTCATTCGCCTGGTGTCTTGATCAGTAGGCAGAAAATGCTCGTCAAATATGCGCGTCCTGCTGCTGTAAGGAATGGAGGCAGATAATCAGGGGCGATATTCACTTGCCAACAACGGAAATGCACCAATTATACAATTAAAACAATGGGCCGTTGAGTACACCTTTCTTGCACCGTGACAGTCTCATGAAAATGGAAGAGGGTCGTTAGTTGTTTGGTCAAAGCGGGAGGTGCGGTATCGAATGGTGCGCCGAAGAAGGGGCGCTTCCGCGGCACGGAGTGTGTTATGTATCCGTCTGCTGACCATGGGGATCGCTTTCGGAATAGACCTATCGCCATATTATTGTTTATTTTTTAATGCATAGTGCCTTTCAAGCCTCCAGCAGGTCACTTCTGACCCAAAATGCTTTTCCCCGATACCATCATGGTCTGACAACGTAATTCTGATCCCTTATCGGTCGTGGGAAAAATAGTATCTTGAATCTTTTCTACTCTTAATCACTCGAATTTCATTTACATGCTCTCTCCTACCGCAGTGCGATGGGGGTAATAATAAAGTTTCGGCATCATCGCTGCATTGACATGCTAGTAATATATGCAAGGGATTAAATTTGTTATTTAACCTTTGCTCCCTGAGTGACTCCGATCCAAGATCCTCTAATAATCTTGGTACGCTACGCAGGTTATCATAATAACTATATTTACAAATCTAGCTCGTCTACGCTGCACGCAATCCGAATCGGCAATTAATCCAACTTTGTGAGGATCCCATATACTTGCAGCATATTCCAAATGAGGCCTAACCAGCGAATGATTGTATTTCTCATTTACATTCTCGTTTACCCGATTACCCGGTTACATTTACCCGATACCCTTCCAATAAATCCTAAAAAAAGGAATTCATTAAAGGAGTGGGGGTGATTGCAGATTCCGTGTCCTCTTATTGAAAGGGAATAAGTGTCCCTGTCCTTAAGAGGACACAGAATCTGCAATGACCCCTACTCCCTTGATGAATTCCTCAAAATTCTACACCATTCCCTCCTTTAGCGAGGTTTTCCTGAATCCCTCCTAAACAAAGGAATCCGAAGACATGCTTACACCCCCAAACCTTCCTCCACCGATGAAACCCACCCCATTTCAATTTGTACCTCATACTTCCATGGCCTTGAGCCTGAGATCAATCCTAAAGAAAGCCCCTTCATAATAAAAACTTCGTTGCAATTTTCCACAGTTGAAACTTTATTTCCGACCATGGTTTCGATACACTGTATCATCATCAGATGGTTTCGATACAGTGTATCGAAACCATGGTCGGAAATAAAGTTTTAACTGTGGAAAATTGCAACGAAGTTTTTATTATGTCTCGATTCCACAACATCACGCCTGACTTCACTTTTCGAAAGCCCCTTCGTTTCTTTCAAACACTCCTCCAACTTATCAGATCCCTTCAAATCAACCAATCCACTCCTTACATCCCCGCCCCGTCCCAAAGCCACTCCCATGTCCTGCAATAAACCTAGATGCTAAACATGTCCTATTTTGAAAACCCGGGCCCCATCCCTCTTCCACCCGCTTTTTTACTCTCTCCCAGCAATTCTCTTCACCTAATGTACTTCCAGCAATGTAGTTGCAATGCCAACTATGCCCTACCTTTTATATTGGACTGTTTACCAAACCCCTAAATATTGTAATCAATAACCGCCGGGCCTCCTGCCAGAGCTCTTCCGTTATTTGTATGCTCCCAATCCCAAAACAATCCTCCGAACAAAGGACTGCCTTTGATAAATGTTATAGTGTGTCCATTTTAGCATCCCTCCCACCGTTTTTAGCATTTTAGCATCCCTCCCTCTGACCCTCCACTTAAACTTAAAACAATAGAGCAGGCGTTTATCTGGGTCGTGGATTCCTGGAATTACCCAGGTTTAATATTTGACATTAATTTCCCCAATCTTCATATTCACCCCCCTCCGCTCCCAACACCTTCCATATTATTTCCACCCTTCTAAAAATTCGCGGGGGAGAAGGCGGAAGAACGATGTAAAATTCTGAATCCGTGTCTAACCATAACATAATATAAATGATACCTTTCTCAGTTACCTGGCATTTTCCATGTATATCTACGCCTTTGGGGTTTTAAACCAAGTTTTGGTGTTGACTAACGCCTGTCTTCTGCAGAATTCAATTCCTTTCTCCCCACGTTCATTCCTCGTGCCTAAACCTAAGTCCCCCACCTCATCACCATCTCTTCCTTCGCCTACCGTCGCATTTCAATCCCCCATCACTATCAAATGTTTCCCTGCAGGAACACACGCGATTATGTCCTCTAACTGATCGTATATCCTATCGACCTCTTCTTCCTTATGGTTACTCGGTGACATGTATGCCTGAATAATAACCAAGTTCGTCGGTTCTGCTTTTATCTCTACTATTGATATTCTATCCGTTACCTGCTCAATGTTGACTACGCTTCTTCCTACCTCTTCATTAAATACTATGGCAACCCCTCGTTGGCTCTCGTTCCCGCCGCTGTCTATTATTGTATAATTATTACTCCGGTAATCCCCGCTATCCTTCCATCTCACCTCATGTATACCTAAAATATCTATATTTCCTCTTTCCATCTATCGCTTAATATTCTCTAATTTTCCTTCCCTCAACATCGTCCAAACATTCCAAGTTCCTAGTCTAACTAAATTGGTCGTCTTCTTCTTCTGCATCTTCTGTCCTACTACTGTCGGTTTTGCTTTGAAAGGGTTTCGTGCCATGACTCATATTCTTAATACTGTCCATAATATAAATCTTGGCATAAACCCGTTGCCTTCCTCAATATTGTTTTTAGCGTGACACCATCACTCAATGGCCGCCCCACCTGGATGAGACGCCATTGCAGCCGCCTCACTGAGGAACAGACGCTGTGTTGACTACCTTTCGTCTGGCTCCTAACCTTCGACCTATCTGGCATGTGTGACCCTACCAGGAGCAATTATTATTATTGCTCCCGCCAGCTTAGCTCTAGGGGTCATCGGAACGCCCGAACTCTTCCACTACGTCACGATTGTAGTCCATAGGAGAGATATACCTTTCCTTTGACTAGTGTTTCTCCCTTACCATCCTAGAATCCCTTCCCGATTCAGTCACCAATGTAGAGGCGAGACCTCGCGAATCCGCGGGCATATTAGCATTCCGATTGTGTGATATTCACGGGCTCGACCGTCACCACCACATCCTTATCGCTTTTCTCCCTCCTTCCCAGGATACCCCGCGCTAAACCCCGCCACATCCCTCGCAACCCTCCGCCCGAAACCTTCCAGCCTGACCTCAAGAAGGCATCAGAGAAGGGCGAAGCTTTAACTTTCTGAAATGCGAGCGTTTCGTAGTGCAAGATCATTCTCCTTGCCTGGGGTTCGAACCCTGATTCCTGAGTTGCCGGACTGGATTTTGTGAGATTCGTGTTCTTTATGTGCTGGCCAGTTGGAGCGATGACGTTGTTTCCTCAAATCTTTTATTCAAGGGAAGCCCTGCAGTTTGGTTTGAACGGCTTTTCCTGACAGTGAATCAAATTCGTTCGCCACGGCTTGTGTATTTCGTCAATTAATTTTGTATCCTCCGCTCCTGTGACCCATGGGAAGGTCAGGAGGTTTTAGTCAGCTATTACTTTGGGAAAGAAAGGAAGAAAGGACATCTGGAAATAAATTAATTTAAACCACTCAAGTTATTCATTTTGTTTTTCTCAAATTTTCCTCCTGGACTAATCAAGAACCAGATTTTCGTTTTATACCCATTAAATGTCCATTATGCTTGCGTGCCACGTCGAATGAAGTATTTTTTCACAACTATACCGACTAATCTCACTACTCTTCCGCCCAGCGCAACCAGCTCTTTCTTTGCACCGATTCTTAGTCTTCCACCCTTATGCTTAGTATGTTCTTCATCCGTTGAAACACTTAATCTATTGCCCTCCTCCTTTTAATCCAATGCCCTCCTACTATTCAACTCATCTTAACCATCAGCACTTTATTGTCTTGCTAAGTCCTCCATCCTTAATTCCGTTTACCCACGATAACTCGCACTCTTCTGAAGCAATAAATGTTTTTTCGGATCTACATCCTTCATTCTTATCCGCGCCCGCGTCTCAAAAACGTCCAAATCGAAGCCCCGTTTATCAGCGGTTCCTCGCACGATGACGCACTTTCGTAATCCGAAGGTCCCGTGACCAATGTTTTGCTTAGCTCTGCCCCGAAGTGTGTGTCCGTAACCGCAATTACGTGAGCCCGAATTAGCATCGCCAATGAATTCCTTTTGGTTTTCAGCGGCGCTTATTTTCAGATAACTTGCCCCTCCTGGTTCGAAAGCGTTTGCTTTCGCTTCATTAGTTTAGCGAAGGTGCCGCCACGGTTCCCTCAGAGGTAAAGGTTAACTGTTTTTAAGGATTGCCCCTCGTCACGCGACGGCTGTCACGCCTCGTCCCTCCTGCGGGAGAACACCCCTCGTGCGCACCCCTCACTTATCTCGGGGTAGTTTTGGGATGAAGGGAGGAGGTAGCGTGGGCGCCGCTCCCATTTAAGCTCCTTAATGGCGCCATTTGACAATTGGATCCAGCCCCGCGGAGCGCCCCTTCCTCCCGTCTCGTTAAAAGTCCTTTCAGCGTGCCCAGCGATCTGCGAACGCCCTGCGGGTACACACGGCAGGGGATTCCGAAGAACCTCCTGGAGTTTTCTCAGGTTCAAGGATAACGTAGTTTTCCCATTGACATGGAAATGCCGCCAAGTAGTAATAGTCTGCTCCCAGGTGTGCGAGAGGGCTCGATTGTGCTGAATTCGGAGGCGTGGGTCGATTGGCGGTGACAACTCGGACAGACAAGAGAGTGAGTGAGTGGGATGCTCTCGTTCTTGGAGGCGTCACACTTGGAAAGCACTGACGAGTTGTGCCACTCTGGTTGCCGCGATGCATTTTCCTCTCCGTTTGAAATGAGCACTGCTACCATTTGTACTTTGCTGCATTTTAAAGTTGGCGCGTCTACGAGTCCTTTTCAAAAATAATTTTCAGGAATAATTTTTGCAGGAACAATGCGAGAGGTACGTGAAGAGATCTCGAGGAGTAGGAAAGCTAAGTATTGCAATGCAATAGGAGGGAATGCAATGAGAGAGCGGGTGCACCAGTTTATGAATGCATTTGGCGATTGCCGTAAAGGGGAGGGGACAAAGCGAAGTGGACACAAGGAGAAGAATTGATTGCGTCGGCTGAAGCTCCCCGCTATCCCTCCGTCCCACCTCAAATAAGCATTAAATGTATACTTTTGACCCCATTTCGCTCCTTAGCCACCTTCGCCCACATCGTCTCAATTTTCCGCCCCCCTCTCCCTATCGTTGCCTTAATTTTCAAGGATTTCGCGCAACAACTGTACGCAGTGACCACGTCGGGGACGACACCCGAACCGAGTCCCGGCATTTGGCAATCTCATCAATCCCGTAGGACTCCAACCCAGTCCGGTGTTAACCATCCTTGTTGATTAAATATGAAAAATAATTTAGGGCAATTTGCCCTAGCCTTCTTCAATACAGGGAAAGAGGCAGGAAAAGTTTAATCGTGTTAAGTGAGTTTGCTCCAAAATGTCCGGTCCACTGGAGCAGCCGCCTTCGCAGCCAGGAACCGAGTGTGCGTGGGCTACTAACTGTCTTCACGACCAATTCATATCTGGAGGTCCTTGGCGCCAGCCCTTCCTCGACGTCAGTGGGATGGGAAAAGCACACATCATTAACACAACAGACATCGCAGTGTACGGGGCGAGAAATTATATTCGAATCAGTTGGAGGGGATTAGTTTGATTTCACCTCGGGGGTGAAGTGTGTGCCCCGTGGTCTGATCTGCTCCAGTTACTCCCCCGTCTATGTTGTGTCTCTTGGTCTCGCTGGCTGTCTTTGCGCCCTCAAGAATTCCCATGCTTTCCTATCACCCATTAGCAACTCGGATTTCCCCTTAAACAATTTCGGCGCAGCTCTTTTTTCCATCGCAGGCGATGTATCATGTCCGCCCTCGGATTAATCTCCGCCCTCTCTTTTGCATCTTCCAGGTCCATGGGAGGCGCCCTGCCGACGGGGCCTCATCGCGAAGCACCCTCGCTAGGGTAAGTGCCTCTCTCCTCTCCCCTCCTTTCCCGTTCATCTCCATCACTCGTCCACGCACACATGGCGAAGTGAACACTGCCTCTGGGGTGAGTGGCAGGGAGTGATTCCAAATCAGGTTTGCGCCAGGCACGTCGTTCCATCAAACAGTCGAGCGTTGGTCAGGAGAAACCCAAAGTAACCCGGGTTTCAGATAGCATCACTTGTAAAGAGGTATTTCAGAGTGACTGTGGATTCAAAAGGAAAAATGGACTAATTTAAGTGTAAAATGTACAAAAATCGATGTAAAAATAAATTGAAAGAAATGGATTGGCCGGGGAATGACGAATTCATTATCAGTTTGAGAAGAACTTTGGTTGATGCTATGATCGTCCTTTGATGTGATGATTGCGTTGCATCATGTGAACATAAGCATGTATAATATATAATAAATGTGAAACTCCAATAGCCGTAAACAGTTTACCTTTCTAAACAAAGTAAAAATGAAATTAATTGGCTAGCGCCACAAGTCAAGAAGGGGTAAAAGGTAAAAAAGGATAATGAGGTAGGTAAAAGGGGTAAAAGGTAAAAAAGGAGAGGATAAGAAAGGTCCGAGGAAAGAGATCAATCATTATTTTCTCTTCCGTATGACAATTTGCATTTTTGGAATACCCTGATGTACACCCTTTGGAAATGAAAATGTGTTTTATTGGGTCTTATAAAAATATGTGTGAAATCTTTGAATACGGCCTTTAGACATTGAAATAAATCAGCAGAGAGTGGGATGAGGATTTGGAAATAGTGCATGCCCTCGCACTTACAATACATCTACACAATATCCCGCGAGCCGGCGCAAGGGCGTGTGGAGGGGGCCGCCAAGTCACCAGCCATGCAACCACGCACAGTCACGATTACGTCACTTCGGCACAGGTGTTAGTTTGATCATTCCCTCGAAAAATATTATCCAACGAAAGAAAGTACTTGCATAAAAGTACTTGCATGCAACAATATTCAATAATAGGATACCTATATTCAAATCATGCCGTATAACTGTTAAAAAGATGGTTCCATCAAATAAAAAAACATGTAGGAAAGAACATGCAGGATAAGGACAATATACGTAAATCTCCTACGTGATTGCTGTCATGTCTATTTTGCTCTCTGATTGTACAAGGAAAAATTGACGTTTGAAATCTGTCCGTTTTACTAAAAATCTCCCTGATTTTACGTGGGTGATCTGATCTACCGTAGTCAGTGGGGGCCTATAATTTGTCTTTGACATCCGTAGATAAATACACTCCCTCTAATTTACGCAGCAAATTGAACTTGCATTTAAACCTACGGTCAAGTAGGGGCTCTCCTTCCTGTATTCCTTCCAATAGTGTCGTGACACTGCCATCTTGTTCACAACAAGTTTTCGCAAACCTAGCTGTTCTACGTTGCCCTCGGTCTAGTTCCAAAACTAATTCTGCCTCGTGAGGATCCCGTATAGCCGCAGCGTACTCTGGGTGAGGCCTAAATAACGTAATATGGATGTGCTCCGTGAGAAAGCAACACTCGTAAGGAAACATACAAAGGGGTGGATTGAGGGGGGAAGGCGACGTGAAAATGGCGGGCGATGAATGGAAAACGGCGGATTGGGATTTAATTTAAGTGAGGAGAGTTGATTATCGCGCTTCCGTCGTGCTGCTAAACCGCGAAAGCCGAACCCAGGACAGTTTTCCGTCAATTGAGCATTTTGAACCGTTAGAAAATATACGAGGTCTGTCAGTCTAAACTATCATCAAGCCATGCAATATTTTGAGAAAGATAGCCTACCCTGACCAATGAAGAGGCATTAGTTGTCCCCTTCGGAAGTACTCCCCTCGGGACTTAACGCACTTATTCAAGCATTTCTTCCACTTCTTATCAAAACAATGGGCGGAATTCTTATTAGGAATGGTAATCAGCTGCCTCGTCGCATTCCCTGTTTTGTAATGAAAAGGCCAAAGAGAAATGTTCTCTTTCTGCGGTTTGGCCTCATACGCAGCAAGTGCATGAATGGGATTCTCACGAAGTTGGATTTATTGCCGTATTGGATCGCTTGCAGCGTTGATGAGGTAGATTTGTGAAACGTTGTTGTGATAAACTTAGCAGGGCATGCCAAATAAAAGAGCAGCTGGGCTGGGAATCATTAACGGAGCGAAGGCTATTATTACAGATTAAATCTCTTTCATAAATTTGAAGGACGTCTCTTTAGCAGTGATGTTGAAAATGTATTATTTTTCCCATCGTACTACGGTAGGAGAGATCATGTCGATAAAATTAGGTAGATTTTAGTGTGGATCAGATAGATTTATGATGTAATTTTTTACGCGAAATATAAGGAATAAAAATAACATTGTCCGACCGCGGTAGGGTCATATTCAGGTCCAGATTAGTATTGTGTGTATTCACCCCCTGCCACTTACCCTATTGTGGTTGGCAGGTTACTAAAATAATTTATGTAGCTAAATTAACTAATACAACTTAAATAATCTAGGAATCATATTTAAAAAGTCGCTTGTAGATCACAAGGTTCTCAGAGATTGGTAAACGGCTAAAGTAACACAAATATTAAAGGATCGATCCCTCGAGACACAACTTTTCATTCATGTTATTCTTACTTGGGGAGAGAGCAATGTTCCATTGGACGCGATATTTCGAGATCTTAAGGAAGCCTTCGACGAAGTATCCTATAGTAAGCTACTCACGAAAGTGGAAGCATATGGCATACATGTGAATGAAAATATCCGTGGTTGGATTAAAGACTTTTTGAATGGTCGGGCACAAAGAGCAGTGATAGATGGAGTTAGCTCAAATGCAGTAGAAGTCATTTCAGGTGTTCCCCAGGGAAGCGCTATCGAACCTCTTTTATTCCTACTTTACGTTTACGACATTGACTCCGTAGTCCCTGGTAAGGTACATTTATTTGCCGAAGATGCTGTTGTTTACAGTGGTATCCTTAGTCATACGGATAAGGCGGTTTTAGTAGATGACATAAATACTACACAACGCTGGTTCCACTCATGGCAGATAGAAGTAAACTTAGAAAAGTGAGTACTGTTGAATTTTTGGAAAGAGAGCAATTCCCTCCCGAACGCCTATTGCATCAGGAATACCGAAATAGAAAGTGTAGACTCGATTTAATACTTGGGTGGTACCCTCACCCACGACCCTCTTTCATATTTTTTCTTTTAATACAATCATGTAAATAAAATGTGAGGGATTAAGGGTAGATAATATAGATTTTATATGTTAAGTTTTCCACGAAAAATAAGGAATTAGAATAATATTGTCCGACCGTGGTAGGGTCCTATTCTGATCAAAATTAGTCTGAGGTGTATTCACTCCCTGCCACACACCCTATCTTTGGCTTTCAGGGCACTCAAAATATCCGTAAATATGTCTTCAACGTCAAGAATTTTGTGCTTAAGTTGCTAGGGACTCGCAAGCGATGACCCAGGTTATCACTGGAAATGAGTCGTGGGTCTACGGCTATGACCCTGAAACAAAAACCCAGTCTTCCCAAAGGTCGGTTGACGAAATACGTAAGGGAGAATGCAAAGAGGCAGCTGATGACCATTCGGAAAAACTCTGCCGTTTGTTTGGAAAAGTGGGAAAGACACTGGGATAAGTGCGTGAGGTTCCAAGGGAAGTACTGCGAAGGGGAAGGGGTAAGGCCGCCTCAATGTTCAAAGTACGCTGTTTTCACAAAGTATTGCATGGCTGGATAGTTTCCGGACAGACCTCCTATTTCCCAGTGGTGTCCTGCGTTTTGGAGGAAACAACTGTCGATTCAAACTCCAAGTGAGGCGATGACCTTGAATTGTGCCGTGACGTGCGTAGGCGAAACACATGGTTGACCATTTGTATAATTATTGGGCAGTACTAGAATGGAGTATGCCTCGGTTTCATTGCCCCATTCCCATGGCACTGCCGTCGTCGGCCACGAAGAGAACTGCGCGCCACAATGAAGTAAACCTTGCGATTTTAAGACCAAAAACCTTGTATGGAAAACTAGGGTGTCTAATTTGTAGAAATGAGCGTGTATCGAAATGGAAATGAACGTTACAATGAAGAAAGAAATACCTCTCTCTTAAAGAGTCTCGACCGATTAAGTCCACGAATCCCACACGAAATCGATATTTGACTGCATTCAAATGAATGAATTACCTCTTAAGTGTTGAAGAACATAGCAGTTTCAGGTTTCATTTGTGGAATTCCTTCATGATGAGGGTAAAAAAAGAAACTTTGCACTTCCACATAAAGGTTTAATATTTCACTGAAAATATTGAATCACTTATTATTATATTAAATCTTTATGTGGAAGTTTCTTTTTGTACCCTCACCAGTGTGGAGGAGGTAAACGAAATATACTATAATTCATTACCTGAGTACAATCATTCTTCCACGTAAAAGTGATGATTTTTTAGCATGATTTTTTTAAGCTGCGAACAGCTTCAAAATGTACTGTGCAATATTTATGGAGAGTTCAAGAAAGATTCATTCCTTCTTCAACTTCTAAAATATTGTGTTGTAAACCTCCTTGAGAGAGTGAAATGAACAACTCGAAAGTTTTATATTTTTACCCTCGTAATTTCTTGTATCATAAAGTTTCCCAGTTAAATTAATTTCCTATCTACATCCACACAATACGCTGAAACCCACCGCAAGGATGTGTGGTGGGGGGGTGTTAGGACACCACCCGTTCCACGTAATGAACTTCCATACAAAACTAACGAAAGCCCGCAAATCCATACCCACGGAGACGCACGAGTGTGCGTGCATTCTTCAGTTCCTCTTGGGAGTTTTTTTTGGAAATGATACCATTTTTTCAATGCGTCGGTAGGGAATTCCACTTTTTTGTAGCAGTGAAAGATTTTTGGCAATTTAAACTTCGAAATAGAGCAACGTACAATACGTCCGATACACGAGTAAAATCAGCGGACATTATCTTAACAATTTTGTTCAAAAAACTAGCCAGTTTACACTTCATTAATTTATACGTTCCAGAAGTATTTCTATAAGTAATGTCTCTGCTCGATTTTGAACCAATAGAGTGGCTTATAATGTGGTGTTACAAGTTCGAATCTTCATTTTGCTCTCGTTTGGATCTTTGGACTGAAGACCCCGATATAAAAATGTTGGGTTCGGCTCAATTACCTCATTCAATTGCGGAGACAATATAAATAATTACATGGTGTGAAAAAAATGGTCTAACATTTTAATCCCAAATTCACTCCGTTAAATTTGGACATTTTAGTCCGTGGTTTAGAAAAAAACGCTAAAATCCCTGTGAAATATCGCCCGACGATTGTGTTTCGACAAGGAATTCTCATTTTGAATCTATTTTGTTCGTTTGTTCCTTGAGCATACGACTACAAAATGAATGAATTCGAAACGAGGGCCTATTTCGAGTTTTTATTTATTAATCTGCAGTAGCATTTCAAAAGAACGAAAATCTTATTATTATATGGTATTATTAATACCTGACATTTATCGTAATATGGCCCTGGTCATAAAAAATAATCATATTATCAGAGAAATGTTCCTTCGTAATGTGAATACCTAGGCCTTAACTTCACTCACGATCTCTCCTGAGCGAAACTCATAAGTGACTAAGCTAAAAAAAAATTAGGATTCCTTAGAAGAGTTCTGGGTAAATTCGATGACAAATTCAAATAGAAATGTTTTATTTCGCTGGTTTTAGTTCGCATTTAGAATATGCCGCTAGTATATGGGATCCTCACGAGGTTGGATTGATTGTCGACTAGGATCGCATGCAGCGTAGAGGAGCTACATTTGTAAAAGATTGTTATGATAAACTTAGTAGCGTATCCAAAATATTAGAGCAGCTAGGCTGGGAATCTTTTATTGGAGCGAAGGTTTAATTGCAGATTAAATCTCTTGCATTAATTGCAAGGATGTATCTTTAGCAGTGATGTTAAAAATGTATTATTGCTCCCATCGCACTACGGTAAGAGAGATATAGATCATGCCAAAAATTAAAGAAATTACGCGTAGAACAGTGTAATTTTTTCCGCGAACGATAAGGGATCAGAATGACATTGTCCGGACGCGGTAGTCATGTTCAGGTAAAAATTATTCTGGCGTGTATTCACCCCCTGCCACATATACTGGCGGTGGCTTGCAGGCTACATACGTAAATAAAAATATAACAGATGAAAAACGGAACGACTCGGATTGGGCCCCTTATGACTGACCTTCGGGGAAGGTGGCTTCTTCGTAGAAATTTAACTAGGGTTGGTCGATGTCGAAAATAAACCCCGATGTCGACCGAAATGTTAAAATAAAAATTTCTAAATTTTGATTGTAAAACTCTCCGATTGGTGAATGGTGAACGCACGCCGCCGTAGACAGCGCACGGCGTGAGGTACCCCCCCCCCCCCAACATGTAGAGCATTGCATCCATCGAATGGCAGTCCCATGCGGTCATGCGGGAAAAGTCCCATGGTAAAGTGAAATCGTGTTACGAAGTATGTAACCATTATGATTTGAGGTCCAGGTTCATATTTGAAAGTGGACGGCCATCGCAGTCCACCGGTCCGGTTCGACTCTTTCTCTGTCATGCGGTAGTACTGCTTTTCCCTAGGGATCCATCTATTGAGCTACCTGGTGTTTCTGGTGGACCCTTTCAGTTTCTACGTCGGGCTCGTTGTCTCGGAAAAATGTTCAGTTCTATCTCTCAATTCGGCTCGTCGTTAAATTTCGAAGGCGTAATTACTACTTGTTCGACGCAATCTCTATCGACCTTGACTCTCATGTAAATTCCTCCCAGTGTTGGGCCACTGGCAATTTGACAACGTGCCCTCGCCATGCCTCGTCGTACGCTCTAAGCACGAACGCCGCGGTGGCTCGGGGCGTGCGTCCGTCAGAGGGCGTTTGGAAATGGCTTTAACGTGCAGCTGTATTTGTGTTCGCTGTTGTTGGCCTGCGACGGCATGGCAGTGGAGGGCGTGGCCGGCCCCTGTTCACTGCCGCTGAAGGGGCAGCGCGACGCCCGCAGATGACGGTGCTTATCAGCCACGGTGATTAATTAACTGGGTGCTGAGCAAATAAATACGTAGCGGTATCTCCTGGTTGCTCTAATTCTTCCAAGTTATCGTCCGACCATTGATCGGATGAGGGGCGGTTCTCTGTCCATAGTTTTACGAGTTTTGGCTTTCACTATTTTAGCTCTTAATATGCCATCTCCTTATCATTTTGGACATCGACATAAATACTCCGCGATCCACCGGGAGGATTTTCGATATTTTAGTATCCTGCAAGGCATGGTGGACGAGGAGAGGGGACTGGTGTTTGAAATCCAAAGGAGGCTCTAGAGATGGATGAAAAGAATTTTGTCTGGCGATGGAATGCTTACGACTGATGGAGTGGAGAACAATTGTGAAATGTGTGGGGAAATGCACGGGCAAGTTGGACAGAATGAAGGTAGGTAAAAGGTATGCGGAAAAAAAAGGGTTTATTAGTGCGTGGGTCATGTTTTGTCTTATTTTTTATTTTATTTATGTACCCTGCAAGCCACTGCAAGCCACCAAGAGACTATCTCTCATTACCTCTTTTTATTACATCAAGAATCGACCAGCTCTCTCCATTGGGCTGAATGGATCACTTAGGATGATAGTGTCCGCCAAAGAGCAAGTGAGATCATCCCTCAGGAAAAAGGAGGTTATCTCCGAAAAGCTAGTTGCCCTGGTCCAAGACAAACACCCCCCGGCGACGACGACGACCCTTCAATGACAGAGTGGTTAACTTTTACGAATCTAAATTCAAACCTGAAGAACTTAGTTTACTGAACAAAGGACTGCAATATTGTCCGAATATTCCCATTTCGATTCGTGATTTGGAAAATCTAGCCGTGGATTCAGACTAAAGCCCTTCGGAAAGATGTCTCCGGTGCGAAAGAACGTATCGCCTCACAGATTAAATCCTTTGTTACCAACTTGCAGTCATCTAATAAAATCCTAAAAAATACAAAATATACAACGTAGTAGGGACGTAAGGAAAAAGCAACTTGTACCTGTGGAAGAGGCTCTCAAAAGGAGGAGGGACGTTGAGTAAAGATGTTAAGAAAGGAAAAAAAAGAGGAAGTGCTGGGTATGCGGGGGGGAGGGGATGAGAATGTTGCGAGATACCATAAGGAGACAGGAAGTATAGATGAAAGGCTTATGGATCGGCGGTGAGATGTCGAAGACAGTGATAGAGGAGAGATATTACGCAAACGAGGAAGGGGCAGGAATAGGACAGGGATGTTGAATAATATGAAGGTCTGTTCTAATGTGGGATGTCAGGTTGTGATTTGTCAAGAGAGAACAGCTATGTATTTTTTTAGGATTATCCATCCAAAACCTCTCATCTTAACCGGTAAATTGTCTTCAATAATAATTTACTTGAAGCTTTGTAAGTGCTCAGCTGCAGGGTGGCGAATTATTTGATAAAACCGTGTGACAGATGAAAGTAAAAAGAAATCCTATAGAAAAATTATCGCCTTCAAACTCGCTGAGGATTTTTTTTGGAATTAGGAAAAGAATTTTTTCTCCTCGATGGTTGCTTTTTAAGGATCAGCTGATGATGGTGCCAAGTAACGGAATCTAGGTGCTTCTAAATAAAGGCATGTGCAAACGCTAAGTTACTCTTAATCGGGATGCAAGAGCTCACAAGTCCACCAAGGTCACCAGAAACGATTGAATTTACACTCGCAGTCTGGGAACTTTCGATGCCCTCCTGTGTTCCGCCTATTCATTTCCCAAGCTAGCACCCGCATCCGCTCTGCCCTCGTTCAAGTGGCGCCCGCACCCGGTGCACCTTGGCCTGCGGCGCTCATTCCGGCGCCTCTCCATCATCGCCTGCTCCCCATCCGGAATGAAAAATGACCGCTGGACACATTCCGGGCAGTGCTCGTCGTCCCGTCCATCTGCTTCTGAATGATTCATGGCCTTGTTCCGCAGCAAAACAATCTCCCGCGCGCAGCGGAACACGAAACTGCCATGACGAATGGATTTCCGCTCCCGTCCCGATCCAATTGCCGATTCTGGTCCTGCTTTCTTTGATCGGCCTTATGCCTCCAAAATATTTCATTCACGAGGATAGGAGTGTTTTCATTCATTCATAATATTCTCTCTCTCTCTCAGCAACATCCTCGCGCAGGCGAAGGTTTGCTTGTCCTCCCTCCATGGCTCGCGGCATTCCACTTTTCGTGGTTTCGTTATTGAATACTTACCTGTATGTTGCCGTGTTGGTGCATGGTTGAAGCGGGTATCCACGGCAACCGCCGCCGTTCGCCTGTCCACGAACTACACGACTTCGTGGGCAGCCGAATGGTGGCGCGGGGGTGGGAATAGTCTCCCATAGCCACTGTGACCCAGGGAATCACTCGCACATCAAAGCTTATGTAGACTGGAGACTAAACCTCGTGTATAAATTAGATGTGGGACTTTTTCTGTGGCATGTGTTCATCAAAAGCTCCGCCATGGGTAAGAGAGAGGATGAAATTAAGATTAAGACAAGAAATTAAGATAAGAAATTTGATTAGGGAGACCTTGAAATTAAGATTAAAGAGACCTTGGAACCAAGAGGTTATGAAATGTCATTTTGCCCAAAAAAACTATAAATAAACAGAATAATCGTTAATAAGTTTCAGGAAAAATTGTATACGCACTGCAATTTTGTTTGTAGCCAATACTCTCTCCTTCAATGCAGCCGGTACGAGTGGCTTGCTCGGGATCTCATCGTGTGTGGTGCGGGGTGTTAGATGAGAGGCTGGATGCCAGAACCATGCCATTGACCGCCCAATGCTGTTCTTGGGCACATCTTACACCGTAAGGGTGAGCGAGACTCACCTTCGCCCGTCCATTTAAATAAAAAATGATTACCATGGCTTTGCAGCTAGATGTTTGTGGTGTGGATGTTGTTTGCGAGAAAAAGAGAACTTACGGTTAAACCCAGAATCGGGATTGGTGACAAAACAATGGAACAACTACAAGCTGAGATTACAGACTAAACTTTTTTATTTTGGTTGAAATATCGCGAATGATATTAAATTTATTTTTCATGCTAAATATTCTATCAAGATGACGGTACCAAGACGGACGGAAGTATTTTTAAATTTTTTTTTGAATTATTGCGAATACTTCATTTTATTTGTGTACAAATTCTATTTCTTTCTTCCATCTGTTTGCCCGCTTCATGTATATTCGCCTTTACAGTTTTCCTGCTTGGAGTAGTCCTTCAAATCTGTACGTGTTAATACGTGTAAGATTGTATGTACGGATTATTTCCATCGGTTGAATTGTAGAATGATTCTAATGTGACCCTTTATTATTGTCAAATTAAATTTCGTTGGTTCCTGCCTCGTGCGAAATCACCCCGTTACTTATCCCAGGGTGTACCTTGTAATACCTGTACGTAATTTAGCCAAGTTCACTTGATGTACCCTGAGTGTACGAATTTCACGCACCTTAGGTAAACCAACTATGGGACGGTATAATTTCAGGCTTAACTTCGTGGAAACTTTCCATATTGGAGAGAAATGATAATTTACAATTAACCAACGAATTATTCTCCTATGGGGTTGATTACTCTGACCATTAAAATATTCTCTTAAATAGCTTCCACTCCGGTATTGTTCGACCTTTATCGCCTAATAAACGAATTCCATAGCGTTCCGTTCCATCCCGAGTGTTCTGCGCGACTAAAAATATCATTAGTGAAGTTAGTATACGTTAGTGAAGTTACTATACGATTAATCAAAAGGGTGAGCATTGCAACCCTGAAGCAATACGTTATCATAATTTCGCATATGCTCATTACATCTGCGTGAATGTTTACTCCGCAAGCCTCCCAAAGAAGGTTCTTTTGCCGTCTTGGAAGCATGGAGCCGTGATCTGTGTGCGAAGAAATGCGGGCCCGAGCAAGGAAAGCGAAGCGTGTGTGGGTATGGAAATATTTATTTGTCTGTTCTCAGATCGAGGACTCCAATCATCCATCCACTTTGCCGTTGGATCGCGTCACGGCCACCGTCAACATTGTGCCGCCAGTGCAGGACGAAGACCCTGCCCCGCGTGCGTGCGTGTGTTTGCGGGTTTCACTCTGAGCGGAAGGCATCATCGGTCGGAGTCCTCCTCTCTCCCCCATCCACCCACGCCCCCCCTTGCCTCTGCCCGCGAGGAGGGCGAGTGGCCCTTATCCCTTATCGAAAATCGATGCTTTTGCCAATTATATGTTGCTCCCTCCTCCCCAGCCTCCCTCCCGCCCACCCACCCTCCCTCGCGAGCCCGGTGGGGGGCCCTTGAGGGAGGGCGCCAACCCAGGGCCCTGCCACTCTCTCTCGGAAAAATCGTGTTTCGATGCTGTCGGGAAATCGATATGACTGACGTCGAATCTCGGGGTTGGTTTTAGACGCCGCTGGGGGTTGTCTGCCGTTAATTGCTTCGCATTTCCTTCCGCTACCCCCGTCCCCCCTTTCTCTCTCTCTCTCCCCTCCAACAGGCTGTCGATATCCCCCGATCAGTCCATCCCTTCGCCTTCCCTTCTGTCCTCTCCCCCCCCCTTTCTTGGTTGTTCTCATCGCCCTAAATCCACCCCAATGCACGACTTGGCGATGGCGTCTTGGACTTCTGCCCCCGCCTCCGCCGTTTCCATGGACATCGCCTCGACGTGCGTGTGTGAGCGCCTTCGCCCGAATTCCCTCCGCCACTTGAACTCGAAATGGCTCTCCACGTCTCTTCTTTTTTGCGCGGCGCGAGCGGACCCGGCCTTCCCCCGCTCACCGCCCGCCCTCGGAACCAAAACGCGGAGTTAGCATTCATTCGGAACTGCATCCGCCGCGCTGTTCTAAGCGCGACATTCCGTCGAGGTCCCTGATACAGCATTCCCTTCAATGACCAACTGTTTCGATTGATTCGTTATCTCCGACTGCGCCCTTTCCCGTTTTTGTTAATTATGTCTGCCCCGCGGCCTTGGGGAAGTTAGTACTGCCGACCACACCCGGCGGACCTAAAACCCAAGCCAAACCAGACGCCGCCCGTAATCCACTGCCCTCACCCTTTCGCGTGCGGAGTATTATTTTCTTGCGAATCGTAAGCGGGGATTTTTACCCTCCCACGCGATATTTCAACTTAATATTGATCACGGGGCTCCGTAAGATGGCCGCGTATAATTGATGCCTGCCAGCATTTCGCTGTGTCCACCTCAGAACTGCAATTATATCGCCGCGGCAGCCCACGAGACTGGTGGTCACTTCGATAGAAATCCGCGATTTACGAAATCTCGGGGGGGTGATTGGTCGACTCCTTCTGCCGTCGCGCGGCGCCGACCTTGGGCCGCGGCGGGCCATCGGCGCAGTCTTCAGCGCCGTCCGTGACCGACTTCTCTAAATTGTAGCATTTCGTGTAGACACGCAGAAATCGCGGGGCTCGCCTCGAAATCGAAACTCTCGAATGTGGCTCCAGAGTCGCGAAATGATTTCAGAAATCACTGATGAAGTACATGTTCATTTTGGAAGGCGCCCGAAGGACTTCACTTGGGGATTGAGGCAAATGCATCCCAATGGCTGTTCGCTTTCGTTCTATCCTGCACCAAATCCGTCTTCGAGTTTTCATTTGCTAGTCGAGTGTTTCATCGTGTTTTTCATCGAAAAGAAAGGGAAAAATGACTTCATTCGGGCGAAATTGAGACCATAAGGTCCCTTCCATCGTTTAACCCTTCGTCCTCATGCATAACACTTTATACATAATTAGAAGAAATACAAAGCGATGTAAAATAAGGAAGGAGTGGCAAAGTCATGTATGAAATAAAATAAATTAGTGCAAGATGTAGTTTTTAGGGAAAAACCTTAAAGGGAGTACAGACATGAAGAACCTGGTAAAACCCACATGGGATAACACCCACAAGGAAGTGGTGGGTGTGAAAAACCTGCGAAAATCCTGCAAGTTAGTAAAATAAATGCATATATAACAATGTGAGGTACAGTGAAAACAATATGGTAATGCATTTATTCAATACGATATACAATGGAGTGGAGTAAATACATTTGAATATACAGACATAAATAATGAAATAAAATAAGATATCACATGTCTTAAAGCAAGGTGAAGTTGATGGTCAGAAATGGTGAAAAGGTAGGAGGAATTGAGATGATGTATGTGTCGAGGTATTGAGTGGATATTATTTCCCCGGGTGTTGGCTCTGTGCATACTGTTAATTAGGACAAGTTCATCAGTTAAGTACGATAATAATGTTTGGTATATAAGAGAACAGAGAGTGAGTGCAGATTCCGCCCATTCTCAAATTTTAGCCATTTAAGTTTGCAATAGCTTTCAGAAACATGAATTGGCTTCTTAAGACCGCAGATAAAAGAAAAGTACTCAGGCGTTTTGAGTTCGTTATAGTTTTAAAGTTAGTTCGTGTGACAAGTCTTGGTATACTGTATCGCAGTAGTAGGAGTATGGTAGTATATTGAAGAGCATCGATAAGCTGCTTGGGCCAAGAGAACGAGGGAATGCTTTTGAGTTTCTTTAGAGAGTGAAGAGAGCAGTATCTGGTTTTGCAGAATTTATTTACGTGATTGGTCCACGTCAGCGTTTCCTTAAAAATAATGTCAAGGTTATTTGCTGTTTCATGAAGGGGTATAAAAGAGAGGTGAAGCATTAGAATTCAGAATTTAATGTGACGGGACTTCAGTAAAGTAGAGTTGTGAGCGGGGCCTAGCATTTCCAATGATAAGTGACTTAACTCTTGTTAGGATTGATTTTGAGGACGTTCTTGACGCTTGAGGTGAAGGTTGAGTCTAGATCAGAGTTAAGACACGTATTTGCAATGGCATCGGCCAGGTTTATGGTGTTAGAATGAAAATAAATGTGAGCATCGTCAGCGTATAGGTGATATATGATAGGGAAGGACATTATTGCTCTATTTTGCATCCAGTTTTAAGCCACACTGTACAAGAGCAAGCCTTCTTAGAAGTAAATTTTCTTTGAAAACTCGGTTTAATTTGAAATTTTCCTCAGTATGATCTATTCGTGAAAAGTGAACCCCCTGAATGGAGGTTAAATTTCTTTTATCAAAACCAATTTACGTAGCTATAACTCGACAAATCCTATTTAGATGAAAACTTTATGAAAAACCGTCGCCTTTTTTTCGGGGGTGTGATTGGATGTGGAGAAATCGATTTCAAAGGCGCTGCGCGATTCATTGCAAGCATGGCGTTTGGAAATGATAGTGGCCACGTTGTTCTTATGGGTGCACTCGTATATGCATACCTAGACGCATTCTACGCAATTAAAACCTTGTAAATGTCCGTAGCCAAAATAAGACACGAAAGATTCGCTTTCAGTTTACTGTTGGCCTAATCGCCATAATTCAACGACAAGATTCCCGCTCAAACGGTTTTCTTAGACTGGGAATGCCTTACGTGTCTCGTGCCTCACCGGCGTGGGTCTCGGCATCGAGACATGACTAATTGCCAGGAGACACAAGGGTGCCTGGGATTCCTGGTTTGGGCTCGTGGTCACCTCGGGAATATTGTATACATTGGTATGCAGTGTCACCGAGGCAACCACTGTCAATTTGGTGCCCTTGGTACCAATTTACAAGGTTGTACGCCATTTATAAACCGATGGTTGCCGCCATTTTGCCAAAATTAATGTAAATTAATATTTCGCCCAATGATATCATAGACGCAGGCTTACTGTTCAAGATGCATTGCATCCCGGTACTTCGGCAATGATACCCAAGCTCCTTCATATGGCTACTAATATACGCCGAGGTTCCGATCGCTGAATTTCTTGCATCCCTGCCGACTTCTATGGCTTAATAACACTCGAAGGGATTGGACTTGACATTTTCGAAGTTCACTAGATCATGCATAAAGTTGCTGAATCTATTTAAGAAAGTAAATTTGAAGCGGGATTATTAGACAAGTGCCAAATTTATTTTACTTAAAATATTTCCATATATTTTTGTTGAAGAGAAATACTACCTTGATCAAAAATTTCCCGGAATTTATTCAGAAAATTAAAAATACAAGTTTATTCATCTAAATCTATATTGTCCCCTTCAAAGTAATCCCCATCGACTGCAACACACTTATGCCAGCGCTTGATCCAATCCTCGAAACATTTTTTATATTCGGTTTTCGGTATGTCCATCAGTGCTTCCTGCGATTTTTCCATTACTTCCTCTCGGCTGCTAAAACGCGTTCCCCGTAATGGTTTTTTAACTCGATTGAACAGAAAGAAGTCACAGGGAGCCAAATCAGGTGAATTCGGTGGCTGTTGGATGGTATTTGTTGCATTTTTCGTCAAAAAATTACGAATAATGATGGCACTGTGCGACGGTGCGTTATCATGGTGCAAAATCCACGAGTTTTCTGCCCACATTTCTGGTCTCTTTCGGCGAATTGCTTCACGCAAACGTCTCATAACGCCCAAATAATACTCTTTGTTTACTGTCTGGCCTTCTGGCAAAAATTCATGATGCACTACACCGTTGTAATCCATGAAAACCGTCAGCATTGCCTTCTTTTTTGACTGAAAACGACGTGGTTTTTTTGGTCTCGGCTCATTTGGTGAACGCCATTCACTTGCCTGATGTCTGGATTGCGTGTCGTACTCATAAACCCACGTCTCGTCTCCAGTAATGATCCTTTTGATGAATGTGGGATCGGATTCAGCCTCGCAAATCATGTCTTTTGCGACGTCAACACGGTCTCTTTTTTGCATGAAATTGAGGTCTTTTGGCACCAACTTTGCTGCTACACGACGGAAACCCAAATCATTAACCACAATGTCTTGGGCGGATCCATAGGCAATGTTCAAGTCCTCCGCTATTTCTCTGATGGTTAATTTGCGGTTATTGACCAACATTTCTTTTACTTTATCAATTTTTTCACCGACTTTCGATGTCGATGGTCTGCCACTGCGTTCATCATCTTCGATTGACTCACGACCACTTCTGAACCGCTCGTGCCACTGGTAAACGACCGTTTTTTTTAGAGAATCGTTGCCGAAACACTTTTCCAACATTTCCAACGTCCGTGCGCCACTAAATCCGTTTTTTACGCAAAATTTAATACGAGTTCGTTGTTGCAAATTTAAATCCATTTCTGAAATTGTAAAAAATCGCCAACACACACAGAGATAGATGTACTCTTGGCTACGTAACTTTTGCAAATGTCAAGTTATGACACTAAGATTTAAAGGGAATATCAACAACAGATGTACCAATTTAACAAAAAAAACAGAACTCAAATCGGAACGATGGGAGCGCCACACGGTGGTTATTCCGGGAACTTTTTGATCAAGGTAGTATATCGATTCGATCACGAGGGATCTTAGCCGCATTGAAGATCTGCTTCTGGTGGGTGGAGCAAGCCGAGCCCCCCTCCCCCCCCCCCTTCCGCCGGTCTTCCCTGCCACGGCGTCGCTTCCGTCGGCGCCGGGTAGCAACGCCGTCGTTTGCGGGGGTGCCTTGGAAAAACCCCATTAGGTCGATGGAGTCCTTTGCTTTCATGTCGGGAACAATGCGCTCCGGCGATATGGCGCATCCTCGCAGGTGTATTTTATCGTCAAAATGGTCGTTCAATGGCGCAGTGAAAAATCAACCGATGGTATTTTTATGGGCATCTTTCCAAGGAAGCGAATTTAAAATGGGATGGATCCGATATATCCTAAGGCGATCAGCGTGAACAGTCTCCGAAATGTTTTCTCTCGGTAAATTATAGTTTTTTTAAACTCATTACACTGACAGACTCGAGTTCAAATTTGTCCTCTTGTGCGACAATATGGCTCTTTGCTCCATATACTACCTTGATCAAAAAGTTCCCGGAATAACCACCGTGTGGCGCTCCCATCGTTCCGATTTGAGTTCTGTTTTTTTTGTTAAATTGGTACATCTGTTGTTGATATTCCCTTTAAATCTTAGTGTCATAACTTGACATTTGCAAAAGTTACGGTCGGTTTTCGGTATGTCCATCAGTGCTTCCTGCGATTTTTCCATTACTTCCTCTCGGCTGCTAAAACGCGTTCCCCGTAATGGTTTTTTAACTCGATTGAACAGAAAGAAGTCACAGGGAGCCAAATCAGGTGAATTCGGTGGCTGTTGGATGGTATTTGTTGCATTTTTCGTCAAAAAATTACGAATAATGATAGCACTGTGCGACGGTGCGTTATCATGGTGCAAAATCCACGAGTTTTCTGCCCACATTTCTGGTCTCTTTCGGCGAATTGCTTCACGCAAACGTCTCATAACGCCCAAATAATACTCTTTGTTTACTGTCTGGCCTTCTGGCAAAAATTCATGATGCACTACACCGTTGTAATCCATGAAAACCGTCAGCATTGCCTTCTTTTTTGACTGAAAACGACGTGGTTTTTTTGGTCTCGGCTCATTTGGTGAACGCCATTCACTTGCCTGATGTCTGGATTGCGTGTCGTACTCATAAACCCACGTCTCGTCTCCAGTAATGATCCTTTTGATGAATGTGGGATCGGATTCAGCCTCGCAAATCATGTCTTTTGCGACGTCAACACGGTCTCTTTTTTGCATGAAATTGAGGTCTTTTGGAACCAACTTTGCTGCTACACGACGGAAACCCAAATCATTAACCACAATGTCTTGGGCGGATCCATAGGCAATGTTCAAGTCCTCCGCTATTTCTCTGATGGTTAATTTGCGGTTATTGACCAACATTTCTTTTACTTTATCAATTTTTTCACCGACTTTCGATGTCGATGGTCTGCCACTGCGTTCATCATCTTCGATTGACTCACGACCACTTCTGAACCGCTCGTGCCACTGGTAAACGACCGTTTTTTTAGAGAATCGTTGCCGAAACACTTTTCCAACATTTCCAACGTCCGTGCGCCACTAAATCCGTTTTTTACGCAAAATTTAATACAAGTTCGTTGTTGCAAATTTAAATCCATTTCTGAAATTGTAAAAAATCGCCAACACACACAGAGATAGATGTACTCTTGGCTACGTAACTTTTGCAAATGTCAAGTTATGACACTAAGATTTAAAGGGAATATCAACAACAGATGTACCAATTTAACAAAAAAAACAGAACTCAAATCGGAACGATGGGAGCGCCACACGGTGGTTATTCCGGGAACTTTTTGATCAAGGTAGTATTTAATGAATGCGGCTTTGAATGAGGCCCCAGCAGTGGCTGATAAGGAATCACATGCGCACTCGTGCTCTTGCCCACGTTTTGTCGGTTGATATTCGATCCTTCGTTAACAGCGGCACGGACATAAGGGTTGAGGTGTGCGTTATCTCTCGACTGTGAGATTGCGCCTTTTGACGTTTTGTGTAGCAAACTTGTGTGGCATTGGATATTTTTATAGCTAGCAGCGATTGCGTGCTTTTATACTGCCGAAGAACCTCTCAACCCCATCGAATTTTGGGGTGTAACTATGGTGAAGCCATAATCATTATCGCCGTTAAGCCCGGAGGGCATTAGAGGGAGAAATCTCCATAGCTCATTGAAACATTCAGGGTTAGGTCGATGAAGTCCTTAACTGTTCACAGAAATTAAAGTTCTGTCGCAAAGAAGATTGTTTTGCTGCTGGCCGCATTCTGGGGAAAGTATTTCTTGCTCTTTAAGTGGAGGTAGTGCCCCCTGGTGAAAGTGTCCGATACTTGAGGTTGTGCAGGTTCCCGCTGTCGTCAACGCCATCAAGGTACACCGAAAACAATACCCGTCTGTTCCACTCATCAATGAAAACGATGCCTACTGGTAAATCTTGAGAACTAATCGTAATTTGAAAGAATGTTAATCTCTTTATATTTCGCCGATGATAGCCCGTCTTTGTTATCTCTTGTTTACGTGTTACATTTTCACCTTCATAGCGTCATTCAATTGCAGCCTTAGTTTACGGTTCAGAGCCTCTCGTCTTTCTCAAATACGAACCGTGATCATGCCGTGGGTTTCTACGGAATGAACCTCGATTCTGAGGGAGTCGAAGGAGAGGAGAGAAGCTTGTGAATGTTGAAACCAGGTCGTATCTTTTGAAAATGTGCTCTGGGTGCAAGGCCTTCACTGAGATAAGTGCCGAGTGTTTAATTTACAAGAGTTCAGCGCACAAATGCCAATTGCTTCAAACATTTAAGAAAGGTACTTAAAATGAATTACAAGCCAACCAATACAAACCAACATTTAACGGATATCTTTCTGATTTTCGATATCCGTCGCTCCACTTCCTATTATTTATTCTCGGAAGAGGTTCTAGCAAACGCTTCGATTCTTAAAAATGTTTGTTTCTGTTTCTGGGAGTTGCGTCAACCTGTCAAATGTTTTTCTCCTGTCATTTGGAAATTTATCCATAGGAAGATTCGTGGAAAGGAAACCCGGAGCGGATTGAAAACACCTTCAAAAGAGAAAGGAAGCATTTCTGCAGGGTGCAGATTGAGGCCGCTGAAGGTGGTGGGGGACGGGGTTTGAGAGAGAGAGAGAGGGGGGGGGGTTCGATGAGTGTTTCAAATGAATGATGCTTCCCCATGCCCTAGGGTGCTCGTCGCTGAACTCGCTAACATGATCAAGGGAGGCGCGCGCCCCTCTCTCTGTGGGCTTCGCGCCTTCTTCCCACTGCGCGGTTCCGAATTAATTACCTTTCACAAAGATTAGTCGTACATCTACTAAATTTGAAGCAATTTCTTAGTGTAAGTTTTCTGAAATTGTTCCCTATATCAGGCGTAGAGTTAAAATATGGTCTGACTAAGGGGAATAAGTTAGCTGTCGAACACCACACTCCTTAACTGTCCCGTGGCATTTCCTTACGACCGAACTGAAGAGGTTGGCATCGACAGGAAGGAATATCTGCAAATTCATCCGCCCATACGCCGTGACCCGTGACGTTGCTGTTACTGTGGATTATTGGCGACTTGGCATATAGGAATAATTCATGAGTTTTGATTTATTCCATTGCATTAGTAGCGTGAATGGTAAAGGTGGCAGTAATGGTAGTTCCATAATTGCAAAAGCCTTGACATTTTATGGGGCATATGCGTACCAAGAAATGAGTGGACAAATATTATACATTTTGGAAACATTTCACCAGATGTGATAAATATCCTGCAGTAGTATAAGCCATAAATGCCGACGTTCTCGAGGGTAACATGCACTGAAAATGATGGGATTTACGAGGAAAGATGAAAAAGGGGTGACTTAACTGACGAAAAGACACAGAGATCCACGAGACAATGTGGCCGCGACACCCGATGTCGACCTCGGCGTTGTCGACATTTTCCACTTCGAGATAATCTTCGACATCGTAGACATTCACATGGTGAGGAATTGGTCGTCATTGTTAGGTGAGGACATGAGGCTTGCGTGTGGGGAGGCCTGGGCACTTCCCCGGCCGATCGCCCAGAGCAACGTCGCCCTTCGATCACCCGTCATCTCCGGGCGAGTAATACCCTTCCGGGCCATCGACAGGTTTAAGTCATCCGCCAACCTTAGCAGCTCCGAGGGCATGCCGTTCGTTGCACGATAAGGATTGAAAATAAGCGCCAGATACCCCTAAGGAGTCTCCGCCGGTTCGGATATTTCCGCTGTCGTCGCGTTACCCGTAGCCCACCGGTGGAACGAGCATCCACAGACCGGAATCCTGGCCCCGAAATATAAACCGGGTGGACCGGCATGCATCGCAGGAACGACGGGCCGGATGACCAACAAGACAGGGTTCCGACTATTGTGCCCCTTGTTTCATGGAACTGGGTGCGTACGTTTTGATTTCACGCATCCTGTGGGGGTTGCCCGATCGGCAGCCACGTGCGCTCCTGAGAATATGCACTGCATTAAACAGGGTATTATATAGATGTTGTAGGTCGCGGTAGTCCAGGGGGTAGAGCGTTGGACTGCTGACCGGAGGGTCCCGGGTTCCATTCCCGGGCAAGACACTCTGGGCACCTGCAGCTCTACCCAAGCTATGTGATTTTTCGGGTACCAGATCTTCCTGGGAAACCATAACCGGCACAGGGAAAGGAACTGGCCCCCCTACCCTGATGTGTGAATTTCACACGCCGTATAGGGCTTAGGACTGGGTGAACTCTGCCATCACCTACTCAATCGACCTTCGGGTTGATTACTGTGTTTATGGTTTATATAGATGTTATTGGTTATTGATGTGAACGGTCGTGTCTCAGCGAACTCTTGCTAAAGTCTTCCCCACCAACTACCAGCTGTGTGGTAGCTGTAGCGGTGTTTTATATTTTATTGTATAAATATGTTATTCTTTTACTGTGACATCAATTTGCATGTTGTAAAAGCGCTCGGAGGGACTAAGAAAATCATTATTTATTTAATTTTTAACTTTCCTTTTCCTTACCTTGCCCTTTTTTTTAAAGATTTGTCACTTTCAATTTTGGAGTTAGGATGGCCTAGTCTACTGAGCCCTCTGTCACGATGCACGCCTAATACGGTGAATGCGTGACTCAATGGGCCCGTATCGCTGCGTCAGAGGGTGTCGTGGCTGAGGTTTAATCAAAGTTTGAAGAAGAAGTTCGGCAGAAGGACATGGCTCTGGGCGGAATTCAGAAAACTCGACGCGCCAATGGGACCGACCGCACGGGTTCGCCCGAATGCGACTAGCGGCTTGGTGATCGAAGAGCGGATCGGAGTGTGGACTTCTGATGAGGGGAGGTGCCATTCCGGAAACTGGAATATTTATTTGTCTCGGGCAGTGGTGGTGGGAAGTTCACGTTGCGGCGAGGGATGGAAGATGCGAAGTCAAGTCTCCAGCAGATATCAGGTGCTGTCGGAGGATCCGCAGCCCCTGTAATGGCAACACCCAGAAAGGACCGTCAGAGTGGGAACGGGGGGGAATCTAGTGAAAGGTAACAGCAAAGTCAGATGTGTGATGGTCCCATTGCGGGAGAGGACAGACCATGGGGGTGTGAGCCCGCGCCTGACGATATGATGCATTCCTAGTAGCGGCGTTCCCGAGTTGACGAGGGCGGTTGGAACGGGGGTTGCGAGCACGAGGCGTTCCAGGCTGCGGTCCGTGGCTCATTCTGGCGTCAACGATGCCGCGGAACGTGGATCTGAAGAGATTCTGGATTCTTTCAGGGAATTGAACTCGGGAAGTGAAGCGGGTGGGTGGTGTCGATGGGTTGATATGACACTCTCGATCTACAGCCTTGTCCCGAAGATTGATCGTGGGCCTCTGGTTTCGAGCCGAGTGGAAGGCACCAATCAGGAGGTTTCGTGCTTCCTGCAGGACTATCGGGGCGTCCTTCGTCGACCTTCAGCCGGCGATGCAATCGTGTAGGAACCTCCTGAACCGTATTGGTGTTCACTACACGTCAGAGGCCGCCAGGTGTGTAGCGGATAGGATATTTGAGGATTGCAGGGCTAATTAGATTAAAGTTTAGGTCAGCGTGCAGGTCAGTTACTGGGTCTCTAAAATCTGCTTTGCCAAATTATTTAGCTTTAAACGAAGTGTGGTCATTGCTAGCAATAGTTCATTTAACACGAATCAGATAGCATTGGACGGAAAATTTTATGAGGGATCCAATATTAATAAGAAGACGATCCTTGTTAAAAAGTATAAAAACCAATGTATCAAGGATACATTATCTGTATTGGTAGTTAATTGCCGAAATTAAAAAAACGAAGTCGCAGAATATCAACACCTCATTCAAAGCAATGGCGCAGATATAATTATTGAAACAAAAAGTTGGTTGTCCACTGATATCGCCGATGGCAAAATTTTCCCACAAATCCTTTCGAAACTACGGAGTAAATAGAATCGGGAGCGGTGTCTTTCTTGTTGTTAAGAATTCTTGCTGGCTAAGGTGTTCCAGGGAACGGTCTGGAAAGCGTTTGGTGTTCCATTAGAAGTCCTGAATCAACCGGATCTTCTCTGTCACCTTTTTTGAATATGGAAGTGGCATTGGCGACTTTCCATTCTTTACTTCTGCGCGATCATTTATGGATTTAAAAAAACCATAAAGACAGTAAGTAATCAACCCGAAGGTCGGTTTGGTCGGCGATGGTAGAGTTCACCCAGTATTAAGCCCTATACGGCGTGTGGAATTCACACATCAGGGTAGGGGGGCCAGTTCATTTCCCTGTGCCGTTTATGGCTTCCCAGGAAGATCTGGTACCCGAAAAATCACATAGCTTGGGTGGAGCTGCAGATGACAAGAGACCTGCCCGGGAATCGAACCCGGAACCCTCCGGATAGTAGCCCAACGCTCTACCCCCTGGACTACCGCGACCCCCATTTGTGGATTTATTAAATATTATTTCCGAATAAGGAGCTATTCCTGATGCCATCGTTTTGTATACGTGAGCAGAGAATTGATCATGGCCCGGTGATTTTTTTGGACCGACGTCTTTAAGTTGGCGATCGATTCCAAGAAAAGATATCGCACTATCTGACATTGAAGCGATCGGGTAGCGATACCAATTTCTCTAGTGAACGATTAAGCTAAGCTAAGATTAAGCGAAGAAAAGAGTCGTTTAGCGTACTTGATTGTTTTAAACTGGTGGTAGTTTATGTCGGTTGCTTTTTAGCGATGGCACTGTCGACTAGTTTCCCTGAACCTCTCGTACATCTGGCCAAAATGCTTTTGGGTTTTGTCCTCATATTCAACTCATCTTTTATTTGTAAATTCTTTTAACGCCTGGCGGCATGGTATCCTTGCTTACGCTTTACCTGTTTCATTGTTATGTATTTTTTCATTTCGTGCATTGCTAGACTCTGCCTTGCGAGCTATCCTCATTTTTGAGTAACATTCTCTTTGGTGTCTGTAATACTTAACGTACTTCTACGCTGTGCCGACTAGGTTCCCTTATGCCACTTTTCCATTTACTAGACATGCATTTCTCTATTGAAGCACTATTCGCGTCGAGAAAAGCACTCCACCAACTCTCACTCTCTCTGTTTTTACTACTTTCCTTAAATGTAACACAAGACTGCTGTAGGTTACGCCTTAATCCTTCGTAATCGACCCGATCAAACAAGTAATTCTTTCCTTTGGGTCTCTGATTTTTCATAGTCATCAAGTAAATTTAACTATCACTATTCTGTGGTGATTAAGTCCATCCAGTTTGTCTGTATTTAGGACGACTTCGTGTAAATTTGTTGCCACTAGATCAAGTATATTGTTTCTTCCGGTGGGTGTTAGTGCTGACTGGTTTAACGAACGTGATGTGAAATCACGAAGCAGTGACTGGCTCGACTCCTTGTCTTTACCTCCTGCAAGGAAACTGTAGTTTTTCCAGTCAATGGATGGAATATTGAAGTCCCCTCCGATTATAATTCACCTATTGTGTAAATGGGAATGCAAACTGGCGAGCTCTCATTCTAGTTCTAAAATTGATGTTTCTCCGGTATCGGGAGGTCTGAAGTAGGCACAAATGTAGACTCTTCTCGACCGAGGGCTTTCTATGGAACCCCAAACGCTTTCTGCGTTCCTATTAGCGGAATTTCTGCTTTCGTGAATATCTTCAACAGCTATGAGCACCCCTCCTCCAATTCAATTTTCTCTGTCCCTTCTGTCAATTCTAAAGCCCCTTGGAAAAATCTCCTCATCTTCAATGTCTTGCGATAACCATAACTTACTGGTGATTAACGTTATTTATACTTGTGTTATACGCTAATAATCCGTTAGCAGGCCCCGTGGTCCCTTAAACAGGAATTTTTAACCGAATCGACCACAGAAGCATTCTCCAACGACCAAGTTCCAGGCAGATCGGGAAAACCAGGCAGGTTTCTAGGCCGCGACCCCTGGGTCAACTGGCGTGGACGTGACCTCCCCCACGGAGCCCACTCCACGTCACCGATGCGCTGTGGTGGCCGTGGGACTCGGGAGGCTTGAGTGGGGATTGTCGACCCTGGCCGTCCATCCCGGGGCCACGCCCTCCGCCACCGGACCCCGACAACATGCTGCGATTAGACAGGTCGGGCTGTGATTCAGAGGTGCGAGTCGTAATTCCGCATGGAAGTGGGACTTGGAGTGCGGATTTTTTCCATTATACTATTCCCGGTGTAAATAAGCGGTAGCACATAATGTCATTTTATCGCGTGATATCTTCTCAATTTCGTTTGAAGATATTATATGAATATCGCATGTTGCTATCGATTCCTAGATATATGTATGGTAACAATAATAATGAAACGTCTTTATTGGGGCCAGGTTGAAACTAGAGAGTCCCCTCTTCCACGTAACGTCATTTACATACATAAAAACGTTAGTAACCATTGCAACAAAGAGTGTAGAAAGTATTGTGGTGATTACAGGAAAATACGAAATTATTATGCGAATTATATATTATATATGCGAAAAAAAATTAAATGCTACACGGGGGAAAAATTGGGTAGAGGGTGAAAATGTGTATACATTTGTTTGAAAACCGTAAGAATTGTGAACTGATGTAAAGCAGAACAAAGTATTTTCTTTTCTGATGTTGTTCCTTTACAAAAAAACGCACCTTAGGAAAAAATTCACGTACAGGAAGGGGTGGGGGTGCGAAAACCCTGCGAAGCCTTGTGAGATTTGACGAGAGTGCGGATGCGTAATAGAAGTGAAAGAGTGATATTGCACAAATTGGTATTAACAAAGAGATTATATTTAAAATAAATTGCAGAATAAATATATAGAAAAATATCTCATTTTAAGAAATTAAATAAATGAAATAATGAGGCAAAAAAGTGAAATAGCAGTAATAATAAATTATGATAGTAAAAAGGATTAATAAAATGTGTATGTGTATATACGTGTGTGAATAAAGTAGCATTAGTAAAAAATGACTGCATAAATATTGCACAGCCTTTTCGTGCAGTAATCTTCCACGAATCTTTGCAGGACGGGGGAGACCCTTGAAACGTGCCCTCTAGTAGGGGGTGGGTACGTCCCAGTCCTCAAGAACCATTTTCAGGATAATTCGCCGCACACCAGGGGGTACCGGGGGGAGAGTTTAGGCCCGAGTCCCCTGGGGCGGGGCTGGCCGCTGTAGTGGGTCGCTGATGGTGTGTTCGCCACCCTCTACCGCCTTGGGCACCAGCCTCGTTTCCACTCCACTGCGTCGGACACCATCGCTGTGGCCAACTAACGACTCTCGTCTCCTCTGCCGCTTTCCCTAACATTTGAAACTCTTTGCGTGCCTCATACTTGAGCACTTTTTTTTACGCTATTCCAAATAAATGGGGAAAAATAATTTTTTAAGCAAAAGACTCCTAGAGTTATTTTCTCTCGCTGTAGTTTTAATCTCTAGGTATGCCACGTACGGGGATCCTTCAGTAAAGGGCCATGGCTTTCAAGAACGTACCTTTGCGGGTTCTTTTAATTCCAGCCCTAAGTACTCCCAAGTTGGATGCAGTGCACTCTTCGTGGATTTTTTCCGGCCTCCGGACGTTGTGAGCCACATCCCGATGGATCCTCAAAATCGCAGCGGCAGACCTCACCAGTGATGCTTCTGATGATGGCCAACACTTTCCGCGAAGGGGCTTCCTCACCCTGGGGGTCGCAGGCTGCTTGGTCTGGACTCTGGGAAGGACACACTACGGAGATTTTCGCTATTTATTTTCGCGAGTTATTCAGCAGTAATAGTCCTAGCGATGTGCGGCCGTTCGTGTCATTCAGCGTCCGGCCTTTGAAATGTGGCCTTCTGCGATTGGGCCCGGGAACCATTTCGGCACTGCCTCATACCATGCGCCATTTACGGTTGCCTTTTCTGGCACGATGTGCTGACAAATCATTCCCTGAAAAAATACATGGATAAACATTCTCTGCAAATAGCACCACTTGGGCTATTTTTTTGTTGATGCTGCCGCAGAGTTCCAGAGAGAGTTTTGCCATTTGTTCTCTGGATCAAAATGGTACGGCAAGTATCACCTTCGAGAGAGTGACTCATCTTAATGCCGTCAAAATACTTGGACGCGAACGTCTTGTTGTTCAGCTATGATCAGATTCGCGACCCAGCGCGGGGAAAGAGCCTCCTTGTTCATTTCTCGCCTACAGTTGAGTGAGAGACTGAATTAACTGTTCGGTATTTCTCATCGTGCTCTTGGAATATCTTCTCTCGCGATGCAACGGTGGGATTAATGTTTACTTCCCAGAAGGAAGTTAACGTCCTGGCTACGTGTTCCCCTTCCTTTGAAATTGACGCCCATCCTTAATTAAACGTTTTAATCCATCATGTACATCCGCATCTATGTACAACCTAGTAAGCCTCCGCTTGAGCGTGTGGCAGGGGGTGTTAGGTCACCGGCCATTCATGCACAGTATCAATCATGACACCTCTGCTCAAATATTAGTTTGATCATAAAATGGAGCCAAGTTAATCACGCGGCAAAAGGTACTTACAAGCAACAGTATTCAATAAAAGGACACGTATATTCAAATAAGGCCGGAGGACTGTTAAAAAGATGGGTCTATTAAAGTAAACATACACGATATCGACAAAATATGTACACTGCTAATTCTAATTATCTCCTACACGATTGCTGTCGTACATATTTTGATCTCTAATGGTACGAGGAAAAAGCATTTAAAAATGTATGCGTTCTACTCTCTATCTTCCCGATTTTACGTACGTGATAGGATGTAGCAAAGTAATTTGGGGCCGCTAATATCCTCAGATTTACGCGGTGAATTTAACCTGTATTTAAACCTACGGTCAACTCGTTGCTCCCATTCTAATTATTCCAATAGTGTAGTGACACGCTGCCTTGTTCATCTCAACGTTTCACAAATCTAGCTGCTCTACGTTGCACTCGATCTAGTTCCAAAATTAAGGCTACCTCGTGAGGATCCCTTACACTCGCAGCATACTCTAGGTGGGGCCTAAATAACGTAAAAAAACAAAGCTCTTTAATCCCGTAAAGGTTGTGCTGTAGAGAGGAACAGAGTGTCCGTGAGCCTCCCGAGTATCTTGGAGGCCTCAATTGACGATGATCTGTTCAGGAGAAAATAAATTTCAATGCGGCGAGGTCGCCTCGCTGCTGAATGCAGACGACTGAACGTGTCTCCACTTGCACCCGCTGTCCCTTCTCGCCATTCCCGAGTCGAATTGAAGGAGTTTGTGCCAAATGAACGACGCATTGAGCTAGCAATAAAATAAAATGTTTGCACCATAAATTAGATGAATACACAATTATAAACAACTCTCTATTGAACGACTGTCATTTATGAAAGTCAGACTGCCGTTGTATTTGAATTTTTTCTTTAATGCGAGGTTGAAACAGGTGAAATCCTTGAAACTGTACTTATAAATTTCAAAATAGTGTCCCACAGTTAGCAGCATGACGCGAGAAAGGAACAATAATATGGTGCGACAACAGTGTTAACATGGCATGGCTGCATTTGCGACAGAGGACACAAAGGGACGGCACACTCTCGTTCCTTTGTTTTGTAGTTGAGAGGAAAAACATTGAAATTCTCGCATCAATGAATGAAAGTTGGCGATCCATATCTGTCACTCCAACGAGTTCACACGTGAAATAGGAAGTTCCTAAACGGCATCATTTCTCTAAGAGATAAGACTCCTGAGCAGGCCAGGCACACTAAGCATTGACATTTAGGTCACAATTGCGAAACACAATTTACAGAAGGGACGGACCAAATGGATTGGGTGGGGGAGTATTCATTGCAGTAAAGTCACATCTTAGTAGCCAACGATATGAATGCGACGTAGATGACGTAGAAAGCGTTTGGTGCAACATTAAGGACTACAACGGCAGAAGCCTATTCGTGTGTTCATTTTATAGACCCCCAGATTCTAACACAGATGTCCTACCCAAGCTCGACGAACAAATATCCACTCTCAGCAGCAGAGATAGCAACAGTATTATAATAATCGCTGGTGACACAAATCTACCGTCAATTGACTGGGACACTTACTGCGTAGGAAAATCTGCCAAAAGCAGATATTCATGCCAAGGGCTCCTTCATACAGGTATATTCACAAAACACTCCTTAGAACAAATTGTTAAATCACCAACACGAGGCCACAGCATACTAGACATCTTTGCGACTTCTATGCCCGAAATCATTACACACATTGAAATAATGGACGGAATCAGTGGCCATAAGGCTATTATATTATTGTACAGTTAACAACTAAGTTCGTGAAAATAAAGAAAGCGTAAAAAACACCTATACAAGGCAAATTATTATTGGCTACGTGAATATTTAAAAATAGGATTACCAGAATACAAAACAAAGACACTGACAACCAATACAGAGAACACTTGGAATTATGTCTTAAATATTTTACGCGAAGGAATGAAGACGTACACCCCGTCCAAACTCAAATGCGACTGTAAGAAGCCGAGATGGTACAACGGGGAGTCAGATCGGCATTAAGAAGGCAAAGAAAGCTACAGTCAAATTTTAAAAAGTGACGATATAGTTTATATGAATACATCCAAAGAGCAACTAAAAGAATGCCGTAGTAAGACGAAAAGTATTATGCGCACAGCACTACACTCTTTTAAATCTGAAATGCTTAGCGAATATCTTGAGGAAAATCCAAAGTCATTCTGGTCCTATGTAAGGGAAATACAGGGTAAACGTCCAACTGTTCATTCTTTGAAGACGGAAAATGGATAAATCATTACAGATAGCGTGAAAAAGGCAAATATTTTAAACCATTTTTCCAGAGCGTCTACAATAAAAACACAAACGCACCAAACGATCCTCCACACCCACCCGGGGAACACATGAGCGATCTTACACTGACCAAGCAGGGAATAGTACATCTGCTCCGTAGTATCAAAGCACACAAGGCACCTGGTCCGGAAGAAATACCTGCTAGAATATTAAAGGAATTAGCTGAAGCCATTGCCCCGTTTTTACATATTGTTTTTCTAAAATCGATAGAAGAAGGCTCAGTGCCTCGAGACTGGATGCTAGCCCATATAACTCCCATCTATAAAGGCGGCGATAGGGATAAACCAACCAATTACCGAGCCATTTCTTTAACATCGATCTCTTGTAAAATATTGGAACACATTATTGTCACTAATATTATGAGATTTCTTGATAGTAGGAAATAAGTCACAACCAGCACGGATTTAGGAAAAACAGATCTTGCGAAACACAACTTGGTCTCTTCATTCACGATATACTTAGATCGGGAGAACACAACACACAAGTCGATGCAGTATTCCTGGATTTCAAAAAAGCCTTCGACAAAGTCCCACACAATAAATTGTTACATAAACTTAAATACTATGGAATCAATGAGAAAATTAATAATTGGATTAGAGACTTCTTGTCAAATCGCAAACAAATAGTAGTCATAGATGGGTTGTGCCCAACGGATAGAGATGTAACTTCGGGCGTCCCCCAGGGAAGTGTAATAGGGCCTCTTCTGTTCTTAATATACATTAATGACTTAAGCACACACGTTGATAGCAATCTGGGGTTATTTGCTGACGACACAGTGGTATACAGGGAAATAAGGAGCCAACTAGATCGCGAGCTACTCTCTAGAGACTTAGACAATATCTCAGAAAGGTGCAATAAATGGGAATTAACACTTAATATAGACAAATGCGCAGTTTTGAAATTTTGGAACAAATGAAGCGAGGAACAGGATTATTATTATTATAAGGTAATCTACCGGTTAAGGTAGGTTTTTGGATGGACGTAATTACTAATTAAATAATTTGTGGCCCCCAGCAAAACACAACATCCTACTCTACATCAGGTCCCTCTTCAGGACTTTCTTCCTCCCTACATCCCGTCCAACATCTCTATCCTGTTCCTTCCCTTTCCTCGTTTGCCTAACATTCTCCCCTCAATTACCGCCTTCAACATCCCACTGCCGGTCAATACCCCCTTCAGCCACTTTTCCTGCCTCCATAGGATTTCTCCCAACAAACCCATCTCTTCACCCACCATATCAAGTACTTCCTCGTTTGTTTTCTTCTCTGTCCATTTCACCTTCTCCATTCTTCTCCACACCCACATTTCAAAAGCCTCCAGTCTACTTCTATGCTCCTGCTTCAATGACCACGTTTCCGCGCCGTACATAGCTACGCTCCTTATCAAGGTTTTTACGAGTCTTTTCTTAACATCCTTACTCAAAGTCCCTGTCATCAACTCCCTCCTCCACGTATGCAAGCCTCTTTGCCTAGCGCAATTCTTCTCCTTACGTCTTTGCTACTTTGACCGTGTTGGTCCAAAATACTACCGAAATACGTAAACTGTTCTACCTGTTCTAGTTTTTGCCCGCCTATTTTAATGTTTGACTTGGAAAATCGCATACCCATTGTTTTATTAATATTGATTATCATCCCATCTCTGTTGCACTGATTTTCCAATTCACTCAGCAATGCTTGCAACCCCTTGGCTGACTGACAAACTAAAGCTTGGTCATCAGCAAACCTAACTGATTTTTCCCCGCCCACTTTTATTCCCACCTCCAGTTCTTCCTATGCCTCATTAATCATTTCCTCTGCACACAGGTTGAAAAGCAACGGTGATAATGGGCAACGGAGCCTTACACCTCTTCCTCACACTGCCCAACCGGACTTCCCCGTTCCCCACCCGCACCTGAGGAGTCTGAGACATGTACAGGTTGCGGATTAGCCTCCTTTCCCTCCAATCTATTCCTATTTTCTGCAATATACTTATTAGTTTTTCCCAATTCACTCTATCAAACGCTTTTTCGAAATCTACGAAACAGGCAATACCTCCTGCTTGTGATAGCCTCTTTGCCTATCGCAATTCTTCTCCTTACGTCCCTACTACTTTGACCGTGTCGGTCAAAAACACTACGGAGATACGTAAACTGTTCTACCTGCTCTAGTTTTTGTCCTCCTATTTTAATGTTTAGCTTACCCTTTTTCTTTCAAGAAAATCGCATAACATTTGTTATATTAATATTGATTATCATCCCATACCTGTCACACTGAATTTCAAATTCACTAAGTAATGCTTGCAGCCCCTTGGCTGACTGACAAACTAAAACTTGGTCATCAGCAAACCTAACTGATTTTACGAATTCCCCCCCTACCTTCATTCCTACCTTCAGTTCTTCCCATGCCTCTTTAATCATTTCCTCTGCATACAGGTTGAAAAGCAACGGTGATAATGGACAACCCTGCCTTACACCTCTTCCTAACACTGCCCAACCGGACTCACCGTTCCCCACTCGTACCTGAGCAGTCTGAGACATGTACAGGTTGCGGATTAGCCTCCTTTTCCTCCAATCTATTCCTATTTTGTGCAGAATACTCATTAGTTTTTCCCAATTCACTCTATCAAACGCTTTGTCGAAATCTACGAAACAGGCAAATACCTCCTGGTCGTGTTCTATATTCCTCTGGATTAATAATCTCATTACTGCAATGGCATCACGCGTACCTCTCCCCTTCCTAAACCCAAACTGATCATCCCCTAAGTAATCATTTGCCCTACTCTCTATCCGTTTGTTTATGATCCTGAGAACAACTTTAGCTGCGTGGGATATCAAACTTATCGTCCTGTAGTCCTCACATGACGTGGCCTTTACCTTTTTCGGAATAGGAACTAAAACTGATCTCACAAAGTCTTTCGGCCAGATTCCTTCAACATAAATACTACGGATCAGCCCATATAGCCTCTTCCTCCCACATTTTCCGAAGCCTTTGTAAGTTCCGCGGGAATGTTATCCACCCCCACGGCCTTATTTAGTTTCATCTCCCTTAATGCCCTTTCTATCTCATTGTCTAGTATGCCTGGACCTAAGCTATCTTCCTCTACGTCATTTTCTTTTTCAATGTCTAACCTTGTTGGTCTGAGTTCTTTACTATACAGTTCTTCTATATACTCCTTCCATCTCTCCTGGATCTTTCCTGCGTACTCTATTTCCTTACCCGCCTCATCTATAACTGCTATCGTTGATCTCCCTTTCTTGCTTCCCGATAACGATTTGACTTTGCTGTGCAGCGCACCGATTTCACCCTTCCTCTGCAGACTTTCCATATCCTCGCACTGCGTCTTCCACCATGCTTCTTTTGCTTTATTTGTTGCCCGCCTCAATTTATTGTTTAATTCTTTTTACTTCGTTTTGCCTAATTCTGTATTTACATTCTTGAGGAACAGGATATAAACTACAAAATAGAGGGTTCAGTACTGACTATGGCCGATCAAGTTAAATATTTGGGGGTTGTTCTAACATCACGCCTTTCATGGGGAGCACATATCAGGACAATATGTGGATCAGCTTTAAAGAAACTTGGCTTCATAGAACGGGTGGTGGGGAAATGTAATGAGAAAGTTAAAGAGAGGTGTTATTTTGCTCTAGTTAGACCTCATTTGGAATATGCCGCAAGTATTTGGGATCCGTGGGAGAAAATTTGGCAAAAAGAATTAGATAATGTCCAGAGAAAATCCGCTAGATTCGTTAAAAAATTTTATTATAAGAACACAAGTGTGACAGGTCTCTTAGGGGATTTAGGCTGGGAACCACTTGAAGTGCGGAGAGAACAAGGGAGGCTTAGTCTTTTAGAAAGGTTCAGAACAAACGAATTAACCATGACTTTAAAGGGATTATAATGGCCCCACACTATATTATGGGTAGATCAGACCACGAAGATAAACTAAGGGAGATAGATTCCAGGACAGATAGATACAAATACTCATTCTTTCCCCGAACAATCAGAAATCATAATAGTAAGAAACCGAAATCTCTTTAGAAATATTAAAAACATTGAATTTATAAGTCGGAACAAAATTAACAATTGCAAAGTTGTTAGGTATGTTTGTAGGTGCATTTGTATGTTAGTTGGTAGTTTGAGTGTTTGCATGTGTGTGGGGTGTAAGTGTTCATGCATGAATGTATGCCATGTTTTTTTTTGTGGATGCATGAATTTGTGGTTTTTGCATGCGGTTTTTTTTCTTTTCTAAATTAAAGGTGGTGTCCTAACACCCCCCGCCACACGCCCTTGCGGCGGCTTGCGGTATTAAGTAGATGTAGATGTAGACATAAATACCACGCGATCAACCAAAAAGGTGTGTGGCAGGGGGCGCAAGCACCAGGAGGGAAGATTAAGTGATAATGAAGGAAGGGATGAGGGAAAAATATTCGTTAAAAAACTATCAAATAACCTGCAAATTTGTATACATTCTGGAGTAAGATTTGATTCGCCTAATGCGTTATATATTTGTAATGCGAGAAATATGAATAAAAATTAGCCAAAACCATTTATACGGCAGGCCTTCGCCATAACAAGGCAGATCATGCAGAATCGACGGGCAAGAAGGGGAAATCACATGGACATGCAAACTGATGGTCTCCGCCCTCAAAGACACAGGTCCCTAGGGTATGTGACACACTACAGCGGGCAGGCAGACAACGGAGTCGCCCCCCCACAGGAAGGGAGAGATGAGATGGAAGGAAAAGCTTGCAAATAAACAAAGAAAGGTAAGCAATACTGGACTTAGTAGCTGCAGATACATTTGGCCTCGGTAGAAGTCAAAAGCACGGTATTTCTAGAGTTATCGTGAACTTTCCAAGTGCAGGAATATTTCTATTGCACACCATGGGGAGTACATATGAAAATAATATACAAGTAACTGCGAATCTTTTGTATTCAAGAAATTACGAGTTTAAAAATACATATTGGTTTCAAGATTTTCATTTGACTCTCCCTAGTAACTGATGAAGATTATCTCTATGGCCCCATCTTCCTCAGGAGACGCCCGAATCGCTTGAAGTTCACGTTTCTCTATCGATTATCGTGCTTCTGAGTTCCTTCTTCCGGTTTCCACCGCGATACCGGAGCGCCCCATTGTTGTTTGGCGGTGCTCACAGCGCCAAGGTGCGATGGCACGCGCCGCGGTTGGTCCCGAGCACCGTTTGCACCACGTGCCCACCCGATTTGTCTCCTGCCGCATGCTTCACTCAAGAACGCATCAATTTAGATTTCAGTATTTACAGACGAAACGTACGGCGAAGGAGACTGATTGAGTGCGATCAAAAACACTTTCAAGGCTATGCGACGAGCAGATTGTGAGTTTTTGAAGTCCAATAGAGTATTGAAATAATGCAGGAAAACTCCCGCGAATGCTGATTTTTATAGTCCACCCGATTGCAATAAATACGCCTTCTAATCATTTTCCTTGGATAACTAAGTATTGCATTTACACCCGAGGACACCAAAGGCGCTAGAATGATTAAAAGTGGTCACCACCCACCACCCGCTCAGTGCACCATGTAATAAGAGCAGCAACCAGGGGAAACAACACTTCTAGATCTCTGTCGCATTAACTAACACACAATTATCGCACATTTTTATCTAATCGAAGGGATAAGTGACCACGTAGCCACGAATTACGCACATGCGTCCGTCAATATAGTCGTTAAGCCCCTAAGAGAGGGGTTAGGATTTTCGAGTAAGGGAACTTTAAGGATTTTCCCGAATATCTTATAAAAAAACTACCATTACTAATTTTAAAAAACGTACTTAGCTGGAACTGTAATTACATGTAAGTATTTATAAAATATCTGTACCCACGGTTAAGAGGTATACCAATTATCTCAGCGGAACAAACCAGGAAATCAACGAACCACGAGGGCGCAAGAGTGAGGTCAGAAGGGGTCTAAGGGAACAAAGGAAATTACAATCGAAAAACATTGAAAAGCGGCATGGGAACTTTTCAAAGGACATGTGAGAAATATTTAACACATAGTAAGGGGCATAAGAATGATGCAGAGCCCACTAGCAAACTTTAAGAACAGTCCTGTGCGATTAACTTGTGAATGGCCCTTAGGGCTCAGTGGCCATGCGTTAGGGAACTGTCAGGGAGAACGTCCCAGCACAGAGTCCTATGAAGAACACAATGGTAATACTTAATATTGACGTACATCGTTCAAAAAGCTATCATTTGAAATAATTTCTTTCAGGGTATCTACATTCACGGAAAAAACATTCCAGAGAGGTCCCCGTCAGACTCATTTGAAAGATGGTTGAAATTACAGAAACGCGTAAGGGAATTAGACACCAGTTATCACGTGCTATAATATATCAAATACAACCCCCCAGTAAAATAATCAAATCCCCCGGGCCAGATGATGTTCCCACTTGAGCACTGAAAGACCTCGGGCCCGAAGATGCGTCCCTTTTAGAATCCGTATTTAACACATCGATTTTGGAAGGTGTACGTATTACTATTGGACTGGAATATAGCTCACGCCACACCTATCCTTAAAATCGGCAAACATACGAAACCCCCTGTAATTGAGTTACTATTTCATGAAACTCCTCCCTCTCTCGTAAAGTGATATAGAGCACATCGGTGCTAGCGACGTCACGACATTCCTCGACACCCACGACGTTATATCCCGCAAGCGACACGGATTCAGAATGGAGAGGTAATGTGAATCGCAGTTCAGGCTTTTTAAACACGATATCCTGCAATCGAGAGAAGGGAACGAGCAAGTAGATGCGATTTTATTGGTATTTGAAAGGGCTTTTGGTAACAAATCGATAAGCCAGTTGCGAGGGTATGGAATAAATGATAATGTAATGACCTAGATTCTGCGCTTCCCGACGAACCACAGGCAAATAGCAGTAATAGAAGGACCAAGCACGAGTCATGTAAAAGTTACAACCGTCGTTCCTCGAGGTAGCGCTGCCCTCTTTCTTATTTACACGAATGATATCATCTCTGTAATAAATAACAATGTGGAAATTTTTGCCGACGGCACTGTAATCTCCAGGAAAATAACGATGCCCATCGTCCAATGCTGAAAATTGTTTGAACGACAATTAAAAATGGTGTACAGAATGGGTGTGCAATGAAATACTAAAATGTGTACTGTTATACACTTCTTAAAAAATGGAAAACTCGAGCAGCCCTTACCAGAGACTTACACACTCGGAGGTGATCGGATGAACGTAGTAGCCACCTAAAACGCTGGGGTGCCAGCATCGCATCCGATCTTACGCGGGGAGAACACGCTCTATTTGCCGAGGGGGCCTGAAGGAGCCGCGGGCGTCCCTCAGCCGCAGGGTTGGACAATAAAATGATGATGATGAAGAAAAGGAGGCGTGCGTGCGTGCACTTTTACATCCCCTTCAGCCAACATGGACCACGTTAGCTGTTGTTTCAGTCCTCGATCACGCGGGAAGGGATTTTCCAAGAAAACATCAGATCAGAACGAAATGCACGCGTTAATCGTGGCTGAAACTGAAATATTCGGATTCCAAAGAAACTGCGGGAGATGCCGCAACAGTAACTTTTAACGGAGTCATCCGCTAATGTGCATTTCAATGCAACGATTTCAGAGTGTAAAAATCATTCGCCTTGACTGGGATCCCAGTCAAGACGAATGATTTTTACACTCTGAAATTGTTGCATTGAAATATTCGGATTTAGCTCTGTCCGTTTAGTAATAAAATAGGCAAAATAAGGAGAACCGAAAAGAAATTTTTATTTTTCGGGAATCGGACTTTATTCTTTTCATCATTTATTCAAACATGGACTTCCCCAGTCGCATGTCGTATCGTGGACGTGAAGGGCGTGGATGTGTTACGCGGCCGCTCCGCGAGCGATGGGTGAGCAACGACCGGGGGGGGGGGTCGCCGGGGGTGCGGTGACGCCCAGCCCTCCGCCCCGAGAACCCCGAAACGGCGCAGGTGTCCCCTCACTGCCTAAACCATAAAATGTTTCGGCACGGTCCGTTATATTGTCTTTTATTTGTCGTTGCTTTGGAAACTAACCGTTTGACACTCCCTCTTGAGGTCTCTGCCCGTGTGGGGGGGGGGGGGGGGAAGGGGGAGACGGTTGTTTCCCTTCGGCGGGGCCATAAAAGCTGGATTAGTCGGACCGCTGCCCCCACCCTCCCTCTCCTCCCTCACGGGTGCTGCGTTGCCCCCCGCCGAGGGTCCCTCCCCCCCTGCGCATTCCTAACGGAGGGGGCTCATTCGTGATGCCTTTCAATGCTTCCTTCGAAAGGGAATATTCTGACAGCTCGATTGTTCGAGCAAGCTCGAGGGTGTGCTCACGAAGCAAAGGGAAAAAGAGACTCTCTCTCTCTCTTCTCCTCCTCGGGACGATTTCAGAAATCCAAGAATACCACGCTCACTTCTTCAGCATTCATGGTTTCCTCGACTCAGGAATTTCCACCGAGCCATGCGAAAAGGAAGGATCATATAGAAGAGCTGGTAAGGGAACTAAGCCAGCGAGTCAAGACATGATACTCGGGTGTTGATCACTCTGGTTCCCCGGAAAGGGACGAGTAATGCGCATTTCATCGAATCAATGTGGTCAATAATTGGGAGGAACATGGGATGCAATCAGAATGTATATTTCTGTTTCGTGGACTACGAGAAGATGTAGTGAATTTAGTGGAATTGATGAATGTGTTGCAGGAAATATGATTACAAATTTGAAATGAAATATCCGCAATCTGCAAGTGACTTTGGCGACACCGGTGCGGGGGGAAATTCATTGATCACATTTGGTCAAACTTTCGCAAAAAGTATACTGTTAAAAAAATTGGTCCATCAAATTTACAAATTTACAGCTAGTACATTTACGGGATCCCCGTGAAGTAGGATTGATTTCCTAATTAGATCGCGTGAAGCGCAGATGAGCTAGATTTATAAAAAGTTGTTGTGATAAACTTAGTAGCATATCCAAAATATTAGAAGAGCTAGTTTCGGAATCACTCACGGAGCGAAGGCTGAATTACGGATTAAATCTCATCTCGCATAAATTGGAAGCACGTCGCTTTAGCAGTGACGCTGAAAATAGTATTAATTGAAAATGTTAATGAATTATTGCCCCAATGGTACTACGGTAGCAGAGATCACGCCAGTAAAATAAGAGAGGATAAGTTTAGAATCCCTCCCCGGACTACAACCTTGACGTGGTGGAAGGGGTTGTGCGTTCCGATGGCCCCTATATCTACATCTACTTAATACCCCGCCAGGGCGTGTGGCGGGGGGTTTCAGGACACCACCCGTAATTTAGAAAAGAAAAAAACCGCATGCAATAACCACAAAATCATACATCCACAAAAAAAAACATGGCATGCATTCATGCAAGAACACTTACACCCCACACATGCAAACACTCAAACTACATCTTACATACACATTCACCTGATAGTATACCTAACAGCTTTGCAATGTTTAACTTTGCTCCGACTTGTAAATTCAATGTTTTTAATATTTCTAAAGTGACTTCGGTTTCTTACTATTATGATTTCGGATTGTTCGAGGAAAGAAAGAGTATTTGAATCTATCTGTCCTGGAATCTATCTCCCTTATTTTATCTTTATGGTCTGATCTACCTATAGTATAGTGTGGGGCCATCAGAATTCCTTCGGTGTCATAGTTAAACTCGTTCGTTCTGAGCCTTTCTAAAAGTCTAAGTCTCGCTTGTTCTCTCCGCACTTCAAGTGGTTCCCAGCCTAAATCCCCAAAGAGACCTGTCACACTTGTGTTCTTATCATTACAATTTTAACGAATATAGCGGATTTTCTCTGGACTTTATCTAATTCTTTTTGCCAAATTTTCTCCCAAGGATCCCAAATACTTGCGGCATATTCCAAATGAGGTCTAACTAGAGCAAAATAACACCAAACACCCCTAGAGCTGTGCTGGCGGGAGCAATGATAACTGATCCTGGTAGGGTCACCCATGCCAGATAGGTTGAAGGTTAGGAGCCAGACGAAAGGTAGTCCACGCAGCGTCTGTTCCTCACTGAGGCGGCTGCAATGGCGTCTGACCCCAGTGGGGCGGCCAGTAAGTGAAGGTGTCACGTTAAAAACACTATTGAGGAAGGGAACGGAAAACCACCTCAATTATCATTCCCAAGATTTAAATGATGGAGAATACAGAGATTTTGCGTCCTGGCCACTTCGGGACTCGGCCCAAACGGCCGTGTGTCGTGCCCGGCGGCAGCGGGGGAGGCAAGCCGCCCGCGGTCGTCATCCCACGAAACACTTGCAAGGGAAAACCTACAGCTGCTGGACGGAAGACGCAGGAGAAGAAGACCAAATTAGTTAGAAGAGGAACGTGGAATGTTAGGACAATGATGAGGACAGGGAAACTGGAGAATATAGTATTAAGCGAGAGATGGAAAAGTGAAAAAAAGATATTTTAGGTCTATGCGAGGTGAGATGGAAGGATAGCGGGGATTACTGGAGTGATAATTATAGAATAATATACAGCAGCGGGGACGAAAGCCAACGAGTGGTTCCAAGTAGTATTAAATGAAGAAGTAGGCAGAAGCGTAGTCAACATAGAACAGGTAACCGAGACTGGAGGCTTTTGAAATGTGGGTGTGGAGAAGAATGGAGAAGGTGATATGGACAGAGAAGAAAACAAATGAGGAAGTACTTGGTATGGTGGGCGAAGAGAGGGATATGTTGGGAGAAATCCTATGGAGGCAGGAAAAGTGGATGAAGGGGGTATTGACAGATAGTGGGATGTTGAAGACTGTTATAGAGGGGAGAATGTTGGGCAAAAGAGGAAAGGGAAGGAACAGGATAGGGATGTTGGACGGGACGAAGGGAGGAAGAAAGGACTCAGAGCTGAAGAGGGACCTGGTGCACAGTAGGATGTTGTGTTATGCTAGGAGTCACAGAATATTTATTTAGTAGCTGTGTCCATCCAAAAACCTACCCTAACCGGTAGATTACCAATAATAGTAAAGTTTAGAATAGAGCGATTAAAAATGTCAGCTTTCTTTCGAACGAAAAGGGATCAGAATAACGTTTTCCGACCGCACTTGGAGGAAAAGTATTTTAGGTCAAAAATATGCCATATGTCCTGGTGGTGGCTTGGAGGGCACCATGTATGTATGTATATCTGTAAGATTTCCTCTTCTGTTGTTGGAAGATATTGGGAGTTTTTTACCCTCGCCCATGGTATTACTCGATCCTCTGGCATAATGTAAAAATGTGTCGCAAACTCCGTTGTCTACGGATCCGTTTGTTTATATCTCGTGTTGGTGAAATGTTTCTCGGCATATAGTAAGATCTGCCTGTGTCCGCTTCGATTGCCACGTCAGTTTCAGTCTCCACATTAATATCACCCCCGATGTCAGTATTGGCGATACGTCGACGAAATCTCCAGTCAGTGTCGGTAGGTCTACATCAAAGTGAACACCGACATCCACCCGACTTGCCGCCTTGCCGCGCAGCGCTGCATGGGACACCGAAGAGGTCCCCCCCACACTCGCTCTAGATGACATTAGTAAAGTGGACCCCAGAATGCAAGGATTGAGATCCCTTTCCGTCTCTCTTTCACAGTTCATAGCTGCGACAAACTAATTTCTGTAGCCCAACAATCGAAGAAATTAACCGTAGCATTAGTAATAACGGGGACGAAGACTACGGCAATTTTCCTCGCTGTTTATATGTAGCAGTTCCACCACATCACACTTGAATCTGTAATTTATGTAGCATTACTGCTGGGAGTAATCATGAAAAAAGAAATCCCTGTATGCTAAATTTAAAACTGTGGAAAGTATGTTAATGTTATGATAGTAACTTAGCACTGCAATACGAAAATATATGCACGGAAACCACTGCTCGTTCCCTCGACCTAGTCTAAATATTTGATAATACGATAAAAATTCTTCCGCTTCTAATCTTTCCTCGTGTAAACACATTTTTATAATCAATATTTCTCATCATATTGTTTATTCCTCTGTTATGTTCTAATTGAATTTTACCTTTCCACTATCAATTAGCGACGGAAATAATCAATTGTTTTCGGCGGCATTCGTCTGTTGACGTGGAAATGATGTGTTTATCGCATTCAGAGGCGTCATTTGTTATCCAATCGGAATGGCTTCGGCCGATGAGAATCTAGAGACTACGGCTTGCATTCTCTAATGTTTGCAGTCTAGTTGATAAACATTGAAATATCTGGATGGTGTCATGCACACGTCATACTTACTGATAAGTACAAAAACCATCTAAGGGACGTAGTATTTGTATATCCAATTGATAGCCCTCAATAAACATGAAATAATCTTCAGAATGCAGTCAAACAAGCGCATCTGACGTATCTTGTATTTGATTTCCGCACTATGGCTCAGCCGATCCCACCTTGCCTGAGTACCTGAGTTCCGAACCGGAGTCGCATATCCAGAAACTGCTTTCTGCCGCTGTTGCAAATCGGAGGTATGGTTGCCGGTCGGCAGGTTTTTGTCGTTGTAAATATGATCGTGGAATTTCCAGCGATGCCTTACAGATATAGGCGTAGAACATGCCTTAATACATCCATGCATGCATAAAACATGCCTTACTGAATCTACTTTTTTTTTAAGGTAATCTACCGGTTAAGGTAGGTTTTTCGATGGACACAACTACCAAACAAATATTTTGTGACTACTAACAAAACACAACCCTAAATTCTACTCTACACCAGGTCCCTCTTCATCTTTGAGTACTTTCTTCCGCCCTTCATCCCGTCCAACATCCCTATCCTGTTCCTTCCCTTTCCTCTTTTGCCCAACATTCTACCCTCTATCACAGTCTTCAACATCCCACTGCCGGTCAACACCCCCTTCATCCACTTTTCCTGCCTCCATAGGATTGCTCCCAACAAACCCCTCTCTTCGCCCACCATACCAAGTACTTCCTCATTTGTTTTCTTCTCTGTCCATTTCACCTTCTCCATTCTTCTCCACACCCACATTTCAAAAGCCTCCAGTCTACGTCTATCCTCCTGCTTCAATGACCACGTTTCCTACGCTCCATATCAAAGTTTTTACGAGTCTTTTCTTAACATCCTTACTCAAAGTCCCCGTCATCAACTCCCTCCTCCTCGTGAAAGCCTCTTTGCCTAGCGCAATTCTTCTCCTTACGTCCCTACTACTTTGACCGTGTTGGTCCAAAACACTACCGAGATACGTAAACTGTTCTACCTGCTCTAGTTTTTGCCCTCCTATTTTAATGTTAAGCTTGCCCTTTTTCTTTCTAGAAAATCGCATAACCTTTGTTTTATTAATGTTGATTCTCATCCCATACCTGTCGCACTGAATTTCCAATTCACTCAGCAATGCTTGCAGCCCCTTGGCTGACTGACAAACTAAAGCTTGGTCATCAGCAAACCTAACTGATTTTACGAATTCCCCGCCCACTTTCATTCCTACCTCTAGTTCTTCCCATGCCTCTTTGATCATTTCCTCTGCATACAGGTTGAAGAGCAACGGTGATAATGGGCAACCCTGCCTTACACCCCTTCCTAACACTGCCCATCCTGACTCCCCGTTTCCCACCCGCACCTGAGCAGTCTGAGACATGTACAGGTTGCGGATTAGCCTCCTTTCCCTCCAATCTATTCCTATTTTCTGCAATATACTCATTAGTTTTTCCCAATTCACTCTATCAAACGCTTTGTCGAAATCTACGAAACAGGCAAATACCTCCTGGTCGTGTTCTATATTCCTCTGGATTAATAATCTCATTACTGCAATGGCATCACGCGTACCTCTCCCCTTCCTAAACCCAAACTGATCATCCCCTAAGTAATCATTTGCCCTACTCTCTATCCGTTTGTTTATGATCCTGAGAACAACTTTAGCTGCGTGGGATATCAAACTAATTGTCCTATAGTCCTCACATGACGTGGCCTTTACCTTTTTCGGAATCGGAACTAAAACTGCTCTCACAAAGTCTTCCGGCCAGATTCCCTCCTCATAAATACTACGGATCAGCCCATATAGCCTCTTCCTCCCACATTTTCCTAAGCATTTTAAAAGTTCCACGGGAATGTTATCTACCCCCACGGCCTTATTTAGTTTCATCTCCCTTAATGCCCTTTCTATCTCATTGTCTAGTATGCCTGGACCTAAGCTGTCTTCCTCTACGTCATTTTCTTTTTCAATGTCTAACTGTGTTGGTCTGAGTTCTTTACTATACAGTTCTTCTATATACTCCTTCCATCTCTCTTGGATCTTTCCTGCGTCAACTATTACCTTACCCGCCTTATCTCTAATTATTAGCATAGCTCTTCCTTTCTTACTTCCCGATAACGATTTAACTTTGCTGTACAGCGCATCTGAATCTACAAAAATCAATATTTATACGATTTTGCGTATCCAGAATACTGCAATATAATGACTCCTTTTGGCCCAACTTGTCAATTTCATTTTGCGAAACGCTTATTTTTCTTGTCAAGTGGGCAGTTCCTTTTATTTGACTACCTGAGATTAGTATTTGATATTTTGTGCTGGGAAAAGTGAACTGCTTCTCCCATGGGCTGAATTTAGGCACAGGGAAGAACCAAACCATGCATAACAATCTTATGGTAATATTTAACAGGAATAACTGGTCAGCATTCATCTGCAATATCATAATCATAGTTTGTCTTATCGACGTGCACAAAAGCTCTAACCCTACCTCTCCTCATTCTTCAGTATGTTGAATCAGCATCCCCTTGGAAGGCGCACTTGTGGTTACTTAACGCTGACGATTGCCTGCCACGGTGGCGGCGGGGTAATTTCCTTGCCTGCCGAACCGGAGGCCGTGAAGTTGTCTCTCACGTCTGGGTGGCCTGCCCCACACCTGGGGCATGTGTATTTGTAATGTTCTTCGATGTTGTGTTTAGTGGTTTGATGAAGAAGGATTATTCAGTCTCAATTTTGCCCCAATAAAGACGTCAAATGAAATAAATGCTTTTACCAGCATGGCTGCAGTACTCCAATTCGATTGAAACTGGTTCCGCGCCCGAACTCTCTCTACCGAACTTTCTTCGTTCTATTTTGTGTGTCAGTTCACAAGAAAGTCTTCACGTTTCACAGGGAAACCACTGTAGTGGCCCACGAGGAAGATGACCCGGTACATGACGCGGCGCGCCCGCGACTGAGCCAGTCTTAGGGTAGTAGATCGGCTGCTTGCAATCGAGGGGTATTGCAGCCGTGCTAGCGATGCTGGGGTCACTTTGACGGCCATTCGATCAGTATCGACCGCCAAACTCAAGTATTCAAGTCATTGAAATGAACGGAACGCAGATTTCTTCTTGTTCATAACCGCGAGGTCCTTCTCGATAAATGCACTGCCTTCAGTAATCAGGTAACGAGGAATATCTAAAACAAATAGTCGTCTTGATATGGCGTGAGACATGCCTGTGAAACCTGATATTTCACTTGCCAATGAAATGCGGGCATCAGTCATGGTGCCACTTCGTGGTGGTGGGCGGTGGTATGCCAAAATTAATATTGAAATATTCTCGCCTCGATTGCTATACATTTTTAGATAGGAACGCAGTACCCTCAGATTTATTTTATTATTCGACCTTTTACTTGTTAACACTATTATTTTTGGTATTCTACCTGTTAAGGTAGGTTTTGAATGGATGCAGCCAATGCAGCAGTGCGCCGATACATTCAATTGCCTGCCCTAAGAAAACTCAACCTGACATCCGACCCTACAACGAGTACCTCTTCAATTCCAGTGAATTCCTTTCTCCCTTGATTCCCTCTAATATGCCTACATCCTTTTCCTGCCCCTTCCTCGCTTGATTTACATTCTCCCCTCTATTACAATCTTTAGCATCCTACTTGCGATCAGTATGCCTTGCAGCCAACTTTCTCCTGCCTCCTTATGATTTCTCCCAACAAACCCCTCTGCTCACCCACCACGCCTAGCTTTTCTTCATTTGTTTTCCTTTCGGTCCATTTCACCTCCTACATCCTTCTTCACTCCCTCATTTCCAAAACCTCCAATCTACTTCTACCATTCTGCTTCGGTAATCATGTTTTCGCACCGTATATAACCACGCTCCACATCGAAGTTTTCACGAGCCTTTTCTGAACATATTTACACATCGTCCCTGTCATCAGCTCCCTCCTCCTCGTGAAAGCATCTTTGCCCAATGTAAAGTTTAGGACAACGTGGGAGGATGTGTTTTTATGAACCAATTCGTAGTATTTATGGGGGGAAAATTAAGATGCCAGATTTGGTCAGGTCTGTGTTATTCATATTCTAAAAAAGTGAAAGGCAGCCATATGTGAGGACTAAAGAACAATAAGTGTTATTTTATTTAGTTATCATTAAAATGATGGAGAGTAGGGCAAATGAGTGCTCGGGGGATGATGAGTTTGGGTTCAGGAAGGGGAGAGGCACGCTTAATGAGCAGTAATGAGGTCACAACTAGAGAGGAACCGTACAATCAGCATGTGTTTGTGTATTTTGTAGATTTCGAGAAAGTATAGGAGGGATTGATTTGGGTAGAATTAATGAATATACTGGAGGAAATATCAGTGGATTTGAGGTATAGGAGACTTATCCGCAATTTGTAATATCACGGACTTCACAGGTGCGGGTGGCGAATGGAGAGTCGGCATGTTGATTGCATGGGGAGAAGTGAAGATAGGAATGACAACCGTCGGGACAATCATAAAATCAATTACGTTTGCTGATAATCAAGCTTTAGTTTGCCAGTCGGCCAAGGAGTTGCAAACTCTGCTGTTCAAAAGTTCGATAGGTATGAGAATGAATGTCAGTCAAACAAAGGTTAAGTGGTTTTCCCGACGAGATAGGCTAAGTTAAATGTTGTAATAGGGGGCAAATATTAGAGCGGATGGAAGTTTACTTATCTCTGAAGGGTTTTGTACCAAAATGGTCAAAGTATTAGGGCCGTAAGGCGGAAAATTTGCGATGGGCAAAGAGACTTTCACAGGGAGGAAGGAATTGATGTCAGGGGTGTTGAGTAAGGATGTTATGAAATGGCTCGTAACATTTTCGATATGGCGTGGTTTTGTGCAGCGAGGAACGTGGTCGCCGAAGCAGGAAGATTGGCGTAGATAGGAGGCTTTTGAAATGTGGTTTTGAGGAGAAGGATGGATGTAGGAGGTGAAATGGACCGAAAGGAAAACAAATGAAGAAGTGCTAGGTATGGTGGGCGAAGAGAGGTGATTGTTTGGAAAAAGGGACAGGAGGAAGATGTATGCAAAGCATACTGATCGGAAGTGGGATTCTGAAGATTGTAATAGAGGGGAGAATGTAAATCAAGCAAAGTATGGGCAGGAATAGGATGTGGGCTTATTAGATGGAAAGATGGATGTATAGCAATATTGATAGTTAATTGGATGTTGAAATTCGCCTCGGTGTCGCAATAAAACGCAGGTGTCCCGCAACTTTCTTAAAGTTTAGTCTTGCCTACTCTCTTCAAGAATCAAGGGGTTCCAGTCTCCTTCGGCATAACCACCACCGACGCCCTCGAGTATATCGTGTCTATTCTTAACGAGCCTAGCGGAGTTTTTCTGCACCTTGTTTGAATCTCTGATTAGCGGTTTCTTTCTTGTATCCCAGGTACTTACCCTGCATTCTTATTTTGCCCATAAATAAGCGGAGTAACCACCCCCCTCTCTCTCTCTTACTTTTCCTTGTAAGTCTGGTGAAATCTAGCGTCCTTAAGGCTTACGCTCAAATCGTTCTAACGTGTTTGCCCCATGGAAGACTCGATGCATAAGTTAAACGTCCGAGTATTCAACGTGTTTTGAAATGTACTCACCCTGAAATGAAATGCTAGTCTCTAAGTCTTCAGAGAGTAGCACTCTTTTCTCCGATGTCTTAATTTCTTCGTAAATCACTGTGCGTCGTCGGCCAATCATATTGCTGCTACCTTGGGAGCTCATTTGGCTATTGTATATCAGGAATAGCAGGAGTCTGAGGATAGCACTTCCCTGCAGCACTCCTGAAGTTGGCTCTAATGAACCCCACCCATCGACGACTACTTTTCGTTTGCACTGGTTGGGTCGGCCGACCCCGGAGGTGGCGGGGTCACGTCTTCGCCTGCCAACCCAGAGGCTGGTTTTTCTTCCACCTAGGGCTTGGGTGTATGTAATTGTAATATTATTATGTCATTCTATCATTCTTTCAAGCCTGATGCAAAGGCTGAAGTGCTGTTTTCGGACTAATGTAAAATAATAAATAAGTAAATTTGGATAGGAATACTCAAATCCAAGTTCTCATTTGATTGGATTTAATGCACCTTGCTTGATGATATGCTGAATTATCAACAGCTATGCATACGATACCCCGCTAGGCGCCGCAAGGGAATGTTGCGGGGGTGTTAGGACATCACCCGTCTGTAATGCAATCATAAAGTCTTTATTATGTAGATGTTAATTCCAAAGCTGTTAGTGGTATGGAAGTTAGCAAATAGATAAACGCAAGTGAAGTGGTCTGGTGGGGAAATCGACCGCCAAGCCCGAAAGGGGGACCCGTTTCGACTGCCCCCCCTCCCCGGGGCTCCCTCCGAGCCACGTAGGTTCGCTTCGCCGAGCAAACATGGAGGGCCAAATGTGGTTTTTATAGGATTACCCCCGAACGCCAGGGCCGGCAGGCAGTCGGTGGGGGGAGCGCTCGCATCCGCCGAACGCATGCAAGTGCGGAGGTTGTTGGAGGATTGCGGGGAGCAAGGGATTCCGGGTGTGGATGCTGGGCGCTGGGATGGACCCGCCAGCCATGCGACGGCGGAATCGGATGGCGCAGGTATTCCAACTATTTTTTCACATTCATCCCACCAGTGGCGGCGTCATTGAAAATACAGAGAGAGAGAGAGACCTGTGAATGCCTTTTTCCGTCCTCCCCTCCTTTCCGAGAGAGTGGGGGGGAGGGCGGGACGAGAGTCCCTCTTCTTCCCCTCCCCCAAATCCACTCGGCTGCTCTGCGTGTTGCTTCGAGTGTTGTGTGGTCGGTAATATCCCTAGGGGGGCGTGAAGAGCGGGTGGGGTGGCGGTCGGGGCCGGCGGGGGCTGCGGGGGCGAGGGGAAGAAAGGAACGGGGGAGGAACTCGGCCGCGCAGGCCTTTCTTCTTCTCCTCGCCTTCCTCGGAATTTCCATTCTCGGAGGGTTCGAAAGAGGGAGAGGATTGGAGGGGGGGCGGGCATCACACGAACCTCTCCCCCCCTCCCGCCACCGGCGTGAGAGTGGAACTATGGGAAATTGCCCTCCCGCCTCCTCCCCTTCCCCGCCCCCTCCCCTTCCCAGCCCCCTCCCCTTCCCCGCCCCCACTCCTTCGATACTCCCCCTCCTCCTTACGGCGGAATGCATGCACACGCCCGCCACGCCATCTCGACGCGCGGAGGGGGAAAGCGGTTCGATCCGTTCGTTCTCGGAGCCGGCTCGGTGATGATCTGGTCTTGCGACGAGTGAGCCGTTCACTCCCCGATTCGGTCTCGTGGGTTCGTCACGGCGTGGCGTGCGTGCAGGCTCAAGCGCACGGAAATCTCGGCCGCTGTGCATCTTCAGGCCTTCGTCGATCGGGGAGAAACAAGGATTCGATGCTTATGTGCAAAAATACTTGGGTGATGATACCCAAGTGTCAGTGCATATTATAAATGCCTTGGGTGTCGAAGTCTACAAAGTTCCGGGCGCTTCCATATTGTCCGGACGGCTTGTGGGAAATGTCGCTGCGAGGAAATGTTGGGGCGACGTAATATTTCATTTAAGTCTTTGAATGAGAGCCACGCGCTTAGGATTTCCCGGAGAAAGTGTGAACGGAATGATTAGATAATATTTCAAATAAGATTCATTCGCATCTTCGGAATCGTTTTACGATAAGAAAGTAAGTTCGCGATGGATACCTGGAATAGCGTTCTCTTTGAACGGGACGTGAGACGTCCAGACTTGAGGTTTGCGTCGTCGACCCGGAGGGGCCCGCCTCATCACGCCGGCGGAACAGACAAACGTGGATCGGCCTCGGCGGGGAAGCCCTTGATCCGCCCCTGCGCGTGATTCGAGGTCACGGGGCGCCCCAGTGAGCAGCGGTCAAAGGGCACGCTCGTAATCCGGAATCCCTAACACGAAGGCACTCTCGGCCGAATTCCCACGATCGTGCGCACACCCCCTGCCTCCCACCCCCCACCATTTTTCGTGCATGTGACTTAAACTCTTGACTTTGAAATGAGTGAGCGTGTTTACTGATTCGACGATGCAATTAAAAATGTCCGCGTTGAAGAACCTTTGATCTCTCGGCAAAGGTGGTGAGGTTGATGGATCGGCGAGAGCAAGTGGTATTATTATTAGGCGAAGTCATCATCGCATTGGGCGCGTTTGCTCGGGGCACGCCCTTTTGAACGTATTTTTGAGGTAATGGTTCGTATTTAATCAATAATTAGTCAATGGATCATGTAGGGTCGATGCATAGGTGACTCATCGATTCATGACGTTTGTTTTCGACGATTTAGGTACCAATATTATTTTTTTCGAAACACGTCAAAGGCTCCTCGAAAGCCGGACTTGCGAGCGCCGTGTGCAGTGGGAATGGGAGGTGGGGTGAGGTTGCTCGTGTCCACCGAGCCAGCGGTTGGTTGGGCGGGGGCAAACGTTATCGTGGGCCACTCCACCACGGAAAACGCAAAATTGAGCAAAGAATCTGTCATCCGAACAGGTTGCATGTCGTGACGTAAATCTGTGACGCGGGAGCACGCCGTGGGGGTGGTTTTTTAAACTTTAAATGGTGTGCCGTTATCATACTCTGGAGAAGTTATATTAAAGACTTATTCGAGCGATTCAAGAAATAGACGTCAGGACTAATTAATAGACTCTACTGCTACTACTGCTAGCAGACTCAAGGACTCTTTCTTCCCTCGGGCAATGCGGGATAGTCAGTGGGCAGAGTTGGAGATGACTAGTGACACCACCTGCCACCCACTGCGTCCATGGAATAAGTAGTTTTACTGCATTACATACATTTTACACTAATGTCGTGTATGTAGTTGGCGAATCTCCTCCCGTATGACCACATGGCCTGAACATACCGTTTACCTACCCTTTTCTGTAGGGTTTACAAGCCCCCACTTCCATTCCTCACCCCATTCCGTTGGGGGTGATGCCTCACGCCATCCGCTGCCATTGGTAGGGTGCCACAATTTCCGCCAGTGCCTTGAAGGGTGGGGGCCATGATTCGCAAGTCAATGAAATAGCAGGACTTCCCCCTTCCTGCTTTCCAGTTCCGCATGGCCAGCCTTAGTATGGTGGAGGTCTATCGTATGTATGGTCACCATTCATTTTTATTCCGTTCTTTAGCGTGTACCCGAGAACCTTTTAGTGGGTGATTTTAACACTTGTTTGGAACTAAGTTTTCCACCAGCAGGTGTATAGATTAGCACGGTTTTTCGGGGCTGATTGCCACGCATCATTTTGGTGGATTGCGGGCCATTAATGTGGATGTGGACGAAAGGACGCCACTACCAAAGCCAATACTGCAGTCCTGCTGGTCCGGCCCGGTCCCCCCCCCTCCCCCCGAAAACCAAACTGAGCCTACATCTACATCTACTTAATACCCCGAAAACCGCCGCAAGGGCGTGCGGCGGGGGGTGTTAGGACACCACCCGTAGTTAAGAAAGAAAAAAACCGCATGCAAAAGCCACAAATTTATACCATCCACAAACAAAACATGGCATACATTCATGCAAGAACACTTACACCCCACACACATGCAAATACACGAACTACCAACTAACATACACATGCACCTACAAGTATACCTAAAATCTTTGCAATTTTTAATTTTGTTCCGACTTGTAAATGCAATGTTTTTAATATTTCTAAAGTGACTTCGGTTTCTTGCCATTATGATTTCTGATTGTTCGGGGAAAGAATGAGTATTTGTATCTATCTGTACTGGAATCTTTCTCCCTTATTTTATCTTTGTGGTCTGATCTACGTATAGTATAGTGTGGGGCCATTATATAATTCCTTGAGTGCCATCGTTAAACTCGTCTGTTGTAAGCCTACATGTGTATCGCGATGATCCGCGCCCTCCTTTCCCATGCCTCGCCGCTTTGGCTCTACGCCGCCATAGCCCACCTCAGCCGCACCCAGACTACAGAAAACAAGAGTCAGTCAGGAAAATCGTCGACGGCCCTTTGGATCGTGAGCACCAAGGGCATTCGCCGCTGCCTAAATCTTTCTCTCCCCTACATCGCACTCCACTTCATCATGAAACCTCTGCACTGCTCCAAAGGAAACCTTCTGGCCACGAAATAATCCCTAACTAGAAAACTACCATGGAATATGCATTCGACGGGAAAATAACTACAACACATGAGCAAACAAAAATTGCACTTCTTCCAAACTATACTCGACTCTACATGCCTAATTGTTACGTTTTGACCAAGTGGAAATACTACCAGGAGGAACCATCACCAGACCCTCGTCGGAGATGACCACATCGGTTGGGAACGACAGTCGGCAACCACCGCGACAATGGTGGCTTTTCTTGGCCTTAGTTGAGACCACAGACCTGTCTTCGCCTCGCAGTAAGTCCGTCCACTTGGCCGGCTGGACATGCGGCGGCTATGACTGGACTGTAGCTGGACTGAAGTTTGCCTGGAAATGAGGGGCACGAGCGTTATTTCTACCAATGCTTCGCATTTTCCGCACAGTTGTAGTCGAGGCTGTTGAAATAATTAGCATTGTAATCACTCTCATCGATATGAGGCACTCCTTGTGATTCCGTGGCCCGAAGTATCTACATAAATGCCCCGCGATTCACCAAAAAGGAGTGTGGCAGGCGGTGCAAGGACCAGGATGTAAGGTTTAGGGAGGAAATGGGAGAGGAAGGAAAAATGAGTCGAGAAGATAAGCAAGAGAGGAGCAGACTCCGGCGGCAGACTCGAGCATTCCTCGTTCCCTCTCGCACGGTCATTCATTCGCGAGCGGAATTGGGAACCAGAGAGTGATCTGAAATCCCAATTACGCCGTCAGGCAAAAAACTTTCACAAGGATGAGGGAATTGATTGCAGGAACCTAGAGTAAGGATGCTAAGAAAAGGTCGCCAACACTAGATATGGAGCGCGGTTTTGTACGGCGCGGAGACATGGCCACGGAAGCAGGATGGTAGGCGTAGATTGGAGGCTGTTTAAATATGGGCGTGGAGAAGGATGGAGAAGGTGAAATGGACCTGAAGGGAAACATATGAGGGAGTACTAGGTAAGAAGGTCAAGGAGATGGTTTTGTTGGGAGAAATCATAAGGAGACGGTAAAAATGGACGAAAGACGCCTAGATTGGCAGTGGGATGTAGAATACTGTGTTATAGAGAATGTTAGCGAAACGAGGAAAGGGCAGGAACAGGATAGGGATGTTGGACGGGATGAATGGAGGAAGGAAGTACATAGAGATGAAGAGGGACCTGATGTAGAGTAGAATGTTGTATAGTATTTTGTTTGGAGAGCGAGGGGGTCGTCGCTGTACCGCGTGGTAGCTTGTGTCGAACCAAGACCTACCTTAACCGGTAGATTACCCATAATAAAATAAAAACAGTGATTAACTCCGTGTGAAATTTTTTGCTCTATTACGGCTGTGACGATTCTGTTTTCGGAGGTCGTGGGCAGTATGGACTATTCAACCTGGCTTGCTGAAAAAAATGTCATTAATGTGTACCATTAAAACCGCATTGCAGCCATTTCCACGGAACGCGTTTGCTAATGATAATTTCAATTCTAATGCGACTTTGCAGGCCATATTATGAGACACCATTTATCCAGCCCGATACTAGCCCACCATACTCGTATTCTTTTTTCCGAAAAGATTCATGCCCCACTGACGTTATCAGAATTCTGTTTTCCCTCTTATCGAAGTGGACAGAGGCCGCAAATATTATTATAGGTCACTTGAATTCTGACGCAAGGCTGTAAGCTGTATTTTCCTCGCACTCACGGCTGAATGAAATGCGTCGATTCATTACTCCTGTTGCTTTTTCGATGTTTTTTTAATTCTCAGTTTCTGCATGTAAGTATTAAGGGGGCTGGTATACATTTCATAGGGAAGTGGCATCGGTCCATCGGCCGTAGAGGGGCGTGGACCCAGCCCCGGCCGACGACGCCCTCACTCACGCCCCCCCCCCCCCCCGAGTTGTCTTCGGCGGTGACATTTCGGGGGCGCTCCTCTACTCCCATTCCCGGACTTCCCCCCCCCTTTCTTCCGCCCTGCCGAGATGCGAGCATTTCACGGGCGGCGAAGGGTGCCTATCGAACCAACCTTGCGGTGTGTGTTAGTGTGGCTTCGCACCCCCCCCTCGTCTCTCTGCATCTGCCCCCCCCAGCATCATCCCCCTTGCCTCCCTTCCCCCAACCTCCAAACACCCCCTCCCTCCCCCAAAGCCCCCTTCGCATCCCCGTGCCCTGACTCCTCCTTCACCCCCCTCCCCTCGGTTCACCCCCTTGTCTCCAAGGATACGTGTCGTAGCCGCCTTCACCTCCCATCGCCCCCTGCCAGTGCCCACTTCCCGGGGTGCAGTCGTACCCTTCCTGCCCTCCCTTCCATGTATTCACTCAGACTAACTAAATAATCAGTTTCCCAAATTGTGGCGACGGCAAGGTTGCTTAGATCGTTCATTAAATCCTTTGGAAAAAATGGAAAAACCAAATATTTTGGATACTTTTTTTTTAATTTTCCGACATAATCTTCTTTTAGCTCGATACAGTTTTTCAGCGTTTCTCCAGCTTTTTTAAGCCATCATAAAAGTCGGATTTCGCAAGGTCCTCTAAACAGACATCTGTGCCGACGATGACCCACTCGTTCAACATTAATCGTTTTCCGCACAGCCATTACTTACAGTTTTGAAATTTAAAAGAAGTCACTGTGGGCCAAATCTGGGGAATACGGTGGGTGTTGTCATATTAATTCGAACTTGATTTGCATCATTTTCGTCATAGAAACCGATCAGGTGTGCACCCGCGCTTCGTCTTGATGGAAGGGAATCTTTTTTTACCATATGAGGACGTGTTTTTTTCGATTTTTTCCCTCAACCATTACAGTAAAGACGAAAATTCCCCTTTATCGTTTGAGATCACTTATGTTTACAAGATGTCTAGGGCGAATGCCAAGAAGGAGTTTCGGAGGTAAGCGAATTCAAAAAGAAACGATAGGCGGAAAATTTGAAAGAGAATCCGAAAGAATTTTGGTCGTGGGTCCGAGAGGTTCAGGGAAATAGGTCAACAGTTAATTCATTCAAAAACGATGAAGGTTAAAGAGTGACCATGCGGAGGAGATGTGGACAAACGGACAAAAACTATGATTTGCGAGAAGAGTATTAGAGTAATGTGATGAAAAGATCAAAAAACGTTATCCTTCGCAGGTTGGGCCTTATTTAGGATATTCTGCTTGCACGTGTATGGGATCCTCACGAAATGTGACTGCTTGCCGAATCGGATCGCGTGCAGCGAAGAGGAGCTAGATTTGTAAAACTTTGTTCGGGATCGGATGACCACTGAGAAAGATCTGTCGCCTCCCTTGCGTATCTAAAAGATAAGGGCAGCTAGTCTGGGAATCACTCGCAGAGCGTAGGTTAAATTACAGATTAAATCACTTACATAAATAGGAAGGATGTCTCTTTCGTAATTATGCTGACAATGTTTTATTAGCCTCATAATATTACGGTAGGAGAGATCATGTCAGTAAAATTATAGAGATTAAGTGTAAAACAGATAGATTTAAGATGTCACCTTTCCCACGAACGATTAGGGATCAGAACGAAAGAACATTTGTCAGGCCGAGCTCGGAGGGAAAGGTGTTTTTTGGTCAAGGGTAGTCTGACGAATGATGAGGTCTCAGGCGTGATATGGTGGAAGCGTAACATATTAAAACCACAGGTATTGCAATTTTCCACTAGATATCTAGTGGAAAATTGCAATACCTGTGGTTTTAATAAAGGGTAGTCTGGTGTGAAATCACCCCCTGCCACACACCCTAGTGGTGGCTCACAAGGTAAAAAATAGATAAATAAAAATAAATGTGCCCATTTTGCAAGTAAGCGATGTAGATGATTCCCAGCGCATCCGGAAATACCGTGGCTATCACCTTGTTGGCCTATTTCGCCATCTACGCCTTCTTGGGAGCCAGATGGCCTGTAGATTCTTCAACCAGAGTTTAGACTTTGGAAAAAATATTTGTGTGTAATAATCAATCTGCACGTATTAAGCAATTAGTATAAACAATAAATAATAAGTTTAGATATAAATAGCAATGAATGTAATAAATGTACGACGATGTGCTCAGTGTAAAGAAAATAGGATCATTAATGTCACTGCAAACTTATAGTTAACGTATAGCAATTAAATTATAAGAAAACCATAACGTAATGAAAGGAACAATGATAGAATTGTATAGTAAATGTATCCGTAGACGTCAGAGGGGTAAGAATATGCAGGAATCCTCAATGTGTATTACTACAATTTGTGCTGTATTCTATAATTGCAATAAACACGGCACCTTCCATGAATGAGTGATCAAATTGAAATTGCACCTGGAGTGTAGTGATGTATCCATGCTTCATCCGCAGTTGTGTATCGACGAGAAACCCCTCAGCATTGCGAGGGAGAAGTGCCGAACGAGCCTTCGAATCCAACGCTCGACTCGCTCGCGTGTATTCTCAGCCGAGAGCAAACGCAGCACCCATCTCACCGTGATTTCACACAGTTGACAATTTTTCTGGTCAAATTGAAAACCCTGAGTATCGATTTATTTTTTGTCATGGATTTTTTCAATCGTTTCGGTGGCAATCACTTCCATTAGACGTCTCCATTAGATGTTCATTATTGGTGGAACTCATCTTACCGAATGTAAGCGGTCGCAAACACTGGAGCAGATGTGCCATGAACTGCATCCAACTCGGCTTCGATCTCTTTCATTGTTAAGCATTGACAATAGGAAGTGTTTAATCACCGCATGGAACTAATATTTTCCGTTTTGTAAATAAACATAGGTTTTTTGCTTCAATTGACTATGAAAATGAAACCACGGGGCGTAAACACAGGTATCAACCTGAAGGTCGGTCTGATAGGTAGATATCGGTAGAGATCACTCAATGCCAAACCCAACGGCGTGTGGAAGACACACATCAGGGTAGGATGGCCTTATCCTTTCCCCGTGCTGACGATAGTTTCCAAAAAATACTGGTACCGAACAATTTCACAGCTTGGTTGGAGATTCTAGTAACGTGGCGGTCATTGGCTTTGAGACTGCTGTTGCCGTTGTGTTGACGATTCCAAATACATATTAGTCATCTTTTTACAATCCACCGATAGTTTTCATGCGAATAAATGGATATAAAACGGAATTCCTATCGAAGAATGGCATTTCTGTCCGCCGTTCATCTGTATCTACCCAATACCCCACATGCCGCTGAAAGGGCCTTGTGGCGGGGTGTATAGGCCACCACCGGTAAAACAGAATAAAACCACTGGCAAAACTAACATATTCATGCCTGTTCTCACCTACGGAGACATATTGTCATGCAAAAACCATTCTAACTTGCACGCGTGAAATTATATATACGTACTAGGAAACATACACGGGCACATCCACTTACGAATATACCTTACGTCTACGCAGAGTTTAATCTTGTCCCCAATTGTAAATTAAAAATTTTTAATATTTCTACAGTGACTTTGGTTTCTTACTATTATGATTCCTGATTGTCCGGGGTAAGAACGAGTACTTGTATATATCTGTTTTGGAATCTATCTCCCTTATTTTATCTTTGTGGTCTGATCTGCCTAAGTAGTTTAGGGCCATAATAATTCGTTTAGTGTCATCGTTAAACTCGTTTGTTCTGAACCTTTCTTTCATTGCAGGTTACTCGCGAAGTTGGAAACTTAGGGAATACACGGGAGTGTTATATGCTGGATTAGACAATTTTAAAAAAATCGCTTTCAAACAGTCGTCCTGGACGGTGTATCATCCGATACTGTGAAGGTCTCGTCGGGTGTACCCCAGGAAAGTGTCATAGGCCCCCTCTTGTTTCTTATTTACATAAATGACCTCAGTACCGTGGTTAATAGTAGGCTCCGTCTTTTTGCCGACGATGCGGTGATTTATGGGGACATTCGAAGTCGCGAAGACAGAGTCGCGTTAGCTAACGACCTAAATGCAATCCAGACTTGGTGCGATACATGGCAACTGGAATTAAATTTGAAGAAATGCGTAGTAATACATTTTTGGGGAAAGAGTAAAACCCCCCATTTAGTTACAAAGTGAAACAAACAGAAATCGTGAGGGTAGATTCCTTTAAATACTTGGGTGTAACAATTACTCACGATCTGTCGTGGGGAAAGCACATACGGGAAATATGCGGTCGCGCTAATAAAAAATTGGGATTTGTGAAAAGAGTGCTAGGTAAATGCGACGAAAAAGTGAATGAACGAAGTTTTCTTGCCCTATTCAGGCCCCACGTAGAGTATGCTGCCAGTATATGGGATCCTCAAGAGATAAATTTGATTTCGGAATTGGATCGAGTTCAGCGGAGGGGGGCTGGATTTGTTAAAAATTGTTATGACCAACGCAGTAGCGTAACTACTTTGCTAGAAAATTTAGGCTGGGATTCCCTTAAACAGCGGCGTTTACAGCATATATTAAACTTATTAAAAACATTTAAAGATGTGTCCTTTTCCGATGACATTAAGAACATAATACCAACCCCAACGTATTACGGGCGGAGGGATCACGAATATAAGATTAGAGAGATAGACTGCAAGACTGACAGGTTTAAATGGTCATTTTTTCCGAGAACAATAAGAGAAGAGAATGCTTGTAATCGAAATCCCCCACTAGTCGGCTCGACATAATAAGTATTAACCTGCAAGTTAGCGACTGCGCATGGTTATACGATTATATTTATATATTTTTTGTAGGTTGCCCTTACCTTTCCCCGTCCATTTGGAAACCCCTAACCCCCTAATCCCTTACCCTTTCCTCGTGGTGCTGCACCCCCTGCCACACACCTTTTTGGGAGCTCGCAGGGTATTGATGTAGATGTATAAAAGTCAGTCTCAATTGTTTTCTTCGTATCTCAAATGGCTTCCAGCCTAAATCCCCTAAGAGACCTGTCACACTTGTGTTCTTCTGGCGTATTTTTCCTGGACTTTATCTAATTCTTTTTGCCAAATTTTCTCCCGAGGATCCCAAATACTTGCGGCATATTCCAAATGAGGTCTAACTAGAGCAAAATAACACCTCTCTTTAACTTTCTCAATACATTTTCCCACCACCCGTTTAATGAAGCCGAGTTTCTTTACAGCGGATCCGAATTATTGTCCTGATATGTGCTCCCCATGAAAGGCGTGGTGGTAGAACTACCCCCAAATGTTTAACTTGATCTGCCGATTTTAGCACTGAACCCTTTATTTCATAGTTTATGTCCTGTTCGTCTCTTCCTTTGTTCCAAAATTGCAAAACTGCGCATTTGCTTGTGTTAATTACTAGCCCCTATTCCATACACCAGTCTGTCCAAGTCTCTAGAGAGTAGCCTATTTAGTTGGCTCCGTATTTCCCTGTCTACCACCTCGTCGTATGCAAATAATCTGAGGTTGAAAGATCTGGTGCTCTTATGGCAGCTATGGAGCCATTGACCCGGTGGAAGACCCGAGAAGAATTCACCCAATCTGAGGTTTCGTCTAACGTATGGGCTTAAGTTATTGTATATTAAGAAGAGAAGTGGCCCTATTACACTTCCCTGGTGGACACCTGAAGTTACATCTTTATCCGTTGAGCTAAGCTCTACGATGACTACTATTTTTTTGCGATTTGACGATGAGTCTCTAATCCAATTTATCATTTTCTTGCCGATAAAATATCGTTTAAGTTTTTGTAACAATTTATTGTGCTGGACTTAATTGAAGGCTTTCTTGAAATCCAGAAATACTGCATCGACTTGTGTGTTGTTTTCTCCCGATCTAAGTATATGGTGAATAAAAAGGCCGAAATGAGTTTCGCAAAATCTGCTCTTCCTTAATCCGGCTTAGTATATTTCGACCATCGAGAAACCTCATTAATCTTACCCATTTTGCGTCCACACACCGCTGCCAGCGGGTTTTCCATGCCTGGTATGCCTTCTGGAAGGTGGCGCTCGAAATGCTGCTAAGCTCCCTCGTCACGGCCTGTAACGCTTCCACCGAGCCGTGGGGACGGCTTTGTTGCATGGATTGGAGGCAGGGGAAGAGGAATTCGTTTGGTGGGGCATTGTCTAAAAAAATGGATCCTCACTCCTCACATGGTCGAGAAGCTCTTGATAGATCCACGTGCGAGTTTCCTTTTGTTCTTCCGAAAGCACTCGCGGCACCAACTCCGCACACACCTTTTCAAGCCCATGTTTTCGGTAAAAAGTCGATGCACATCTCTTTTAGGGATGCCAAGTTCATCGGAAACCATGCTAAACCTTAATCAGGGATCCCTGTACAAGAAAGCCTTCTCACTTGCAAGATTTTTCTCACTTTTTGAGGTCGAAGGGCGTCCTGAGCGTTCGGCGTCTTCAATATCTTCTCTACCCTTCTCCGAAACAACACATGCTACTCAAAAACATACGATCTTCCCGTGGCGTTAAAACCGTAAGGTACCGTGAGCATGTCATGAGTCTCTTTCCCAGTTTTGCTGAGTTTCACGCAAAATTTGATGACATAGCACTTCTTCAGTAACCGGTTGATGACAGAGCATGACGAGGTCACGTTATAGAGGTTTTGCAAATGAACGATCCGCGCTCCGTAAAGGCTGGGAGCCAACTGCCGCCGGCCTCTAGCCTTTCCTGAGATCCCTCCCCCTCGAACCCAGCAAGAGAATCCGCTGCCCGTCCGTCTGTCTATCCGGGAAAAAATATTTCACTACTTAAGTTTCAGACCTTGAATACTTGAAATGTTGGGCTACCTAAGTTCACGTTAAAAATTCAGGATGGAAGAAGGAGGTGGGATTAAGGATCGTCAGCTCACAGAGGTAAATCATGCTTTAGAAATATGCTCGTCACTACGGCGTGTCGACGTGGTGACATTTGCCGGGAGTATCGAACTTATCAGCCATTTGGGTATGTGTGGAAATTTCGTTTCTTACGTATTGCCATTGTCACATATCGACCAAAGAGAAACGATCGTTACATCGAAAAAGACGGGGACCGAGAAATGTGTGGAACACTATAAGTTTCATCCAGGTCTTCGAACTCGAGGAAGTCTGCAGCTGGTCTCGATGCTCAGCGAAAAGGAGCAAGTCAATCCATCCCCCTGCTCCTCCATCCCCCTGTTCCTCCTTCCCCCTGCTCCTCCACCCCCGTGCTCCTTCATATGTTAACTCCTTTCATTGCTTCCTTTAAATGTTCTCAGTGCAGTCCTAGTGATAAAGTTGTATGTTCGGTATAAATCTCATGTAATATTTCCATGTCTTTCGCATTCCTCTACTTAGAGTAATAAATTTGTTCTTGTATTGACAGAATTTTCCTATTTATTTTTCTCCCGTTTTAATTGCTGTCAACAATTTGAGGCCATTTACACATTCGAGATCGTCAAAGGCCTCTCTCTCAAATCCACATATCACGCTTGTAATTGATTCCTGCCTCGACCTCCACCATTATGCCCGCCACCCTCACCCCCTTGCTCTTCCTCAACCCCTATTTGTTCTGCAATAACCTGTTTCGGTTTTTCTCTCTGCATTTTGGCTGATTCTTTAAGATGGACATGCGTGACCCCGGATCAAACTTTCACTCTTCCACACATTTCTCGGTTCCATTCTTTTTCCATGTCTCTGTCGCTGCTCCTCTCTCGAACTCTTCGACTCCGAAAGTGCGTTTTCGCGCGAGGCTCCTTCGGTTTGACCTCCCAGGAGGTATTCTTCTTCAAGATTGCTTCGCTGATATTATCCACATTGGACGCACGCCGTGATCCTTCATACGTTAAGCCAGCGTATAAGAATTATCCCCGACCTGGAATTATGGCGCATGGAGCCGCTGCGATAGTCGAGACGCCCGCCCGACTTTCACCCGGAATTCCCGCATCACACGAAAATTAAACGCATTCTCCGACGGGCTTCTTCGAATCTCGTAGTTCGTCGAAGTCCCAAGGAAAACCTCACGCTTATGAACCGCCCGCAAGCAAAAAAGAAGACGGAGCGACCAAGCAGCTCCGTATCTGAAGTATTTCTCCGTAGTCAGCAGTTCGAGGAAGCCAACGGGAGTGTAAAAAAGAGCGGTTCCCATCCACGAGCTGCTCCCTTCGCGTCCGGGTCGTGACCGGCTCGCCCTGTCTCCCTCCCTCCACTCGCGCCGCTGCTTCGCAGTCCTCGACCGGATCCCGACGAGGAGGCAGTGTGCGTGGTGTGGGGCGACAGAAGGCAAGCGGGCGAGAGTGGACGAACGCGTCGGCCTCCCCTCCCTTCGCCGAGCACTCTCCCTCTTGACCTCCGGGGGACGGCGCGAGCGTCTGCCCGAGACCCGCGTGGTTTCCTTGTCGAGGAACGCCGTCGTGTTGTGGGAACCCATATTGTGGATTTGGTGCACGAGTGACCCCGCGCCGAGTGCGAGGAGCAGCGCGTGGGTGCAGGAGGTGTGTGTTCCATCGAGGACGGACGGGCCGAGGAATGCTGCGCCGAGGAGGCTGCCAGCGACCCCGGTGAGTCCCCGAGGGAGGCCATTGGCGGCAGCGGCGCGCCTTGACGTTCGGGGGGTGGATTCCGCTCTCGGGCGCCGTGTTTGGGCCGCGGGGAGTCGTCGCTCCTTGGACCGACGCTCTTGCGCGATGCTCCCTACTACCCAAGTCCCTCTTCCCGCGAGCCACTTCGAATAGCCCGCCGAAAGTCTCCTTTCAGTCGTGGATTCGTGCTCCATGGCGGCTGATACAAGCTCTTTATCCATGCTTGGGGATATTAAACTGTCAGCGCCGAAAGATATTGTGTTTGTTGACCTATTTTATCGTAACCGTGGTAGGAAACTTCACATTGGTCCTCTCGTGACGGGGCACATAATATTTTGCTGAAAAAGATCCGGGAAGGGGCAGTTTCGGTCGGTGTATCTGACGCGGATTCACGCCCGGCCAGATAGTGCTTTTGATGACATCCGATGGCCTCGTTTGCATTAATCACCGCGACAGTGCGCGCGACGTGCCCTCTCGTTCCTTGGCCGAAGGCAGGCCGCCCTCCGCCACGCCCGCATCTTTCGGCTTTGAACACGCTCCATGTCCTCCGTAATTGACTGTCGTTCCTCATCGACTCTCGTCATTCGAGGGTTAGATTTCACCCCACTCCCTCCGTTGGTGCACAGCTGGTGTTTAAAAGGTTGAGCACCCTCGGTGGTGCCAATTTACCCCTCTCTTCTGGATTTCAATATCACTTTCCAATCATGTGATTGCTTTGACATCGCCTTGATGCAATCCCCTTAAATAAAAATGCATTCATTGGCTCAATATCAGCGTTTGCAGTGAAGATGTATTGTAGATATTGCAGTACCCTCCAGCCACCGCCAGGGTGTGCGGCAGGGGTTGAATACACCCTAGATTCGCACCATGTAAGCCGCCCTTGTTCATGCATGTTAAGTGTCACGTTGATTTGTTTGGTGCTCCAAAATTAACCAAGGGGGATCCACCTATTTTAGAATACTCTTTTTAACTTGAAAATTATACATGATGATAACAACTGGCGCATTCCGTGTGGTATCCAAGTGTCATCCTACTCAGGAGAGATGAGTTGCTAGCAGCAATAATGACAATAAACTAACAACGCAACAATTTCAGTGTCAAAATCACTCGCCGTGACCGGACTTGGCGGATGATGTATGCACTTTGAAATTGGTGCACCATAATGTACATTTAGCGGACGACTAAAAGTTACAGTCTCCTGCAGTTTCCTGGAATTATAACGAGAAACTAAGGTTGTAAAAAAGTACGTTAGCATTCTAAGTGATAAACGAAGTATTCTTATCCCTTTTCACTCGCGTGGTAAATTTTTTTTCATCTTAAAAGCGTCGCTTCATTGTTCTCTTTAGTATCAATGTCTTGATCACTCCTGCCGAAGTATGATGGGGTGGGCTCAAGGTTGCCGATTATAGTCATCGTTGCTATCACAGTTGCGTCTTACGTGGTGTTCCTTACGTTCGTCGAGGTTTGGTTTGAACAATACCTACCACGAGGCTCACGATACATATATGGATAACACTTGGCGCAGCCACCGCCAGGTTGTTATGACAGGGGGTGATTTTTCCAGGAATACCAGACTAATTTTGACGTAAAAAACTTTCCCTCTAGTGCGATCGATTAAAGTTATTCTGATCCCTCATCGTTCGAGTGAAAAATGGCATCTAAAATATAACTGTTCTACACTTAATCTATCTAATTTTATTGATATCCTCTTTTCTACCATAAATTTCATCGTCATCCCAAAATATATATGGAGCGTCGTCATGTAGGGCGCGGGAACATGGTCACTGAAGCAGGAGGATAGACGTAGATTGGAGGCTTTTGCAATGTGGGTGTGGAGAAGAATGGAGGTGGTGAAGTAGATAGAAAGGAAAATAAACAAGGAAGTGCTGGGTATGGTGGGCGAGGAGAGGGGATTGTTGGGAGAAATCATAAGGAGGCTGGAAAAATTGAAGAAGGGCGTATTGATTGGCCGTGGGATGTTGAAGACTGTGATAGAAGGGAGAATGTTCGGCAAACGCGGAAAGGGAAGAAGTGGGATAGGGATAGGGATGAATGGAGGAAGGAAGTATGAGTTATTGAGGAGGGGCTTCACTATAGTGTCCGATATCACGTTGTGTTATTGGTTTTCTTTGGCAAGTAAATATATTGTTGTACAATTGCATAGCCTGTGTCCATCCAAAACTTACCTCAACCAGTTGAATACAAAACAAAGAAGAAAAATCTAAACCAAAGAAAGAACTTGGTCATTGTTAAGGTCTGCGTGACACCAAATAATCGTGAGAAGGGAGGATTCGACCGGGTGTACCATTAATTAATGGGAATAGAGGAACATTTTATAGTAACTGGGGATTGAATCGGAAGCGACGGTAGGTGAAGAAAAAGTGGTACTGAGTTAAGAGTTTAGGTTATTAAGGTTCAGGTCAAGGGTTTAAAGATGAAAGAATGACCAGGGGAGAAAACAATAGCTTTTCAGGCTTTCATTATACGATAGTGGACACCCGGTTGGTTGAAACACCACAATATGTGCAGCTATGCGTGGGAGAAATGCCTGGAGTATCTCAATAGTTTCAGCCTCAACTTTGTGGAAGTTCATTTTAATAAATGAAAAAGAAAAACTTTGTTCCAATCCACCACTTTATTTCAGGTACGACTAGTTTCGACGCTACGGCGTCGAAATTGACGTAGTAGCGGCGAAACTAGCCGTACCTGAAATAAAGTGGTGGATTGGAACAAAGTTTTTCTTTTTCATTTATTAAATGCCTGGAGATTCAGAAAATATCTGTCAGACTATAGTTGGGTTTAGATTTGGGAGGAACGTGATTAACTCCTGCAGTTCCCCGGAAGCAGGTGCGGATTAGTATCACGATGAAGTCACCAAAATATGCAAGAGTTCGATTGGAAAGGATAATACAGGGAAGACGGTTTTGGGAAGAGAATTTGGAAGCATTAATTGCAACGACTTGGGAGGAGTACCAGTTGGCTGAAGGGAAAATCATGAGTGAGGAAAGGGAGTTGCGTACTCTCAGAGGTAAAATGGGAGCATACGAAAAAGGGATATCGAAAGCCACAAAAGAAACAGTAGGTACACTTAACCGCTCTAAACCGTTTTGGTGTTCACTCGTACTCGTAGTGGTGGGATATTCGAGCACTGCAGGGAATTTTTAGATTGAAGTGTAGGTCAGCGTGTAGGTCAAATAGTGGATCTCTAAAGTCATCTTTGCCAAATTATTTACCTTTAAATGAAGTGGTGAGGGTCATTGCTAGCAATGGTTCATTTAACACGAATCAGATAGTATTGGACGGAAAATTTTATGAGGGATCCAATATTAATAAGAAGACGATCCTTGTTAAAAAGTATAAAAAACAATGAATCAAGGATACATTATCGGTATTGGTAGTTAATTTCCGAAATTAAAAAAACGAAGTCGCAGAATATCAACACCTCATTTAAAGCAAAGGCGCAGATATAATTATTGAAACAAAAAGTTGGTTGTCCACTGATATCGCCGATGGCGAAATTTTCCCACAAATCCTTTCGAAACTACGGAGTAAATAGAATCGGGAGCGGTGTCTTTCTTGTTGTTAAGAATTCTTGCTGGCTAAGGTGTTCCAGGGAACGGTCTGGAAAGCCTTTGGTGTTCCATTAGAAGTCCTGAATCCAAAAGAGTTGATGTATGCGAATTTTACGGACCAGCGGACGACAAAGATTAGAAAACCAAGCGTTTTTATTGCCAAAACAACAATCGCGACATTATGATCGGTGGAGATTTTTATGTCCCATCTATTCATTGGAGCACATATAGATTTAAAACGGGCGGTAAAGACAAAGATATTTGCGAATCGCCATTGGCTTCTTTTATGTTGAACTCATTGAATCAACTTGTCTCTTCACCAATTAGGGGAGATAATGGTCTTGATTTGTTAGCAACGAATAATCCCGAAAGAGTATTTTCTAGTATTGGGAATATAAAAGGAATTGATGACCATTGAGCAGGAAATGTTAAGTTTACCCTGCATGGGTCCGAAATAAGAAGGCTGAAGGAAAAATGGACCTGTATAAATAAGGGAGTATAATTGCATAAAGTATGTGTTATGGAGTCAATTTTCTAATTTTAAAGAAGGTAGAGAGGGGAGTAATGTTGAGGATAGGTGAAAATACGAGGGTCATCCGGAAAGTAGTACCCGTTCGTGAAATAAAGACACAAAAGTAAATATTAACAAACATAAAAAATTTTATTTGAAAGAGGATACTTTAAACTACTTCTCAACATAATCTCCAAGCAAATTAAGGCATTTGTCATAACGTGTGACAAGTTTCTGTATTCCTGCTGCATAGTCCTTCGCCGCCAGCTCATTGAGATACGCGAGGGACCCATCTTGCACAAATTTTTGCATAATGCAGATGGTGTTTAACAATTTCATGAACAATTGTTCGAGAAACATTGGGAAAATGCTCACAGATGTCATCAATTGTGACGCGCCGATCGTTCCTCACGAATTCGTCAACTGAGCTCACCAGTTGGTCTGTAATGACAGACGGTCTCTCCGAACGCTCATCGTCGTGTGTGTTCCCCCTCCCCATGTTGAAGTTGCGACACCACCGCCGAACAGACGACTCGTCCATTACATTGTCTCCATACACCTCCTTTAATTGGCGATGAATATCACATGGGCGAACGTTTCTTGCATTGAGGAATTTAATCACTGCCCTCACTTCACAACTGGCGGCGTTCTCAATTTTTTTAAACATTGTAAACAATCACAGAAACAACACAGGCAATGCTAGCGTCACGCAACTTGGCTCAGAGAAGGCAGACAAGCCACTGAAGCTATCTGACCTCGTCCAGCGGCTACTCGCGTCGTCAGCACTTCATGCGGCACGAACGGGTACTACTTTCCGGATGACCCTCGTACTTCCTTGACATCGCGAGCTCAGCGGTCAACAGGACCATTTCAAGTAAATTCATAAAAGACGACACGGAACCTAGATGGTGCAACGCGGATGTTAGAAAGGCAGAGTGACACCAAAGGCTATTTCACGCCAAGATGGGAAATATAAGGAATGAGATCTCACCTTTGATTTCAGGATATCTAGGGCGAATGCCAAGAAGGTGTTTCGGATACCGTTACGCGCATTAAAAAGGAAAAGATGAGCAGAAAATTTGAAAGAGAGTCCGAAAGAATTTTTGTCGTGCGTCAGAAAGGTTTAGGGAAATGAGTGAACAGTTATTTCATTCAAAAATGATAAAAGCGAAAGAGTAACCATTAGGTTGGGATACGTATTCTTATTAAATTTCTTTTTTCAAAGCGACTTCACTACTGTCTCACCGAATGCCTCCGATAGCTTACAAAATCGTGCCGATCAAGCGACGCCGGATATTGAAAATTCACATTTTGGAATAGAACGTTTTCTGGAAAATATAAAGACTAATAAATCCTCCGGGTCCGATAAAATGCCCGCTAGCATATTTAAGGAGCTAGCTTCGAAAATTGCGGCGTATCTAGAAATCATATTTATGAAGGCGCTCGTAGGTCACAAGGTTCCCACTGATTGGAGAACGGCTAGCGTAACACCAATATTTAAACGCGGAGACAGGGAGGAAGGAACCAGGCATATTACAGACCTATTCACCTCACATCTATTCCGTGCAAGGTTGTGGAACATATGTATAGTTGCTAGCTCTATTGTGAGACACCTCGATAATGAGGAATTATTCATGAAAAATCAGCACGGTTTCCGAAAGGATAAATCCTGCGAGACACAACTTGGGCCCTTTTATGATATTCCTATTTCGATATAGAGCCATGTTTCACTGGACGCGGTTTTTGTTGATTTAAAAAGAGTTTCGACTAAGTTCTTCATAGTAAACTACTGACTAAACTATAAGCATACATGTATGGCATAGATAAAAATATCTTGGGCTGGATTGAAAACGTTTTGAATGGTCGGGTACAAAGAGTATTCAAAGATGGAGTTAGCTAGGAGTCACTGTTTGCTGTTCCCCAGGGAAGTGCTATCGGACCTTTTTATACCTTCTTCACGGTAACGTCATTAACTTCTTTGTCACTAGTAAGATACATTTATTTGACGAAGATGCATCGGTTTACAGAGATATCCGTAATTCTGAGGATTAGACGGCTTTTAGATGATCTAAATACTATACAACGGCTCCACAGATGACAGTTCGAATTTAACTTCAAAAAGTGCGTAGTGATGCTTTTTTTTTTGAAAGAAGAGGAATTCCCTCCAGAACGCCTAATGTATCAGGAACACCGAAATAGAAAGCGTGGACTCGATTTAATACTTCCACACCCACGACCCTCTTTTAATGTTTTTACTTGTTCTCTATTTGTAAGCACCGGAACAGCTGCTATCCGTGTAATACTCGTAATACGCGCACGAATGTAGCATGGATGGCCTTCCGACGGCCGTTTCCCACGCGGGTATTGGGTGGAACGCGGGGTGCATGAGGAAATAGAGGGAGAGCATGTAGAATGGCTGGTTACCAACGCCCCTCTACCACACGTCCGTGCGACGGCTTGCGGGGTATTATGTGGAGGTAGACCTCTCCTGGGTGAAAAGTATACGGGAATTATATGGACAAGCCAACAAAAATTAGGATTTATTATAATTGGGTATTGGGGAAATATGACGTAAAGGTTCAGGAGAAATGTCTTCTCTATTTTAAACACTTATGGTTCTTCATTTTTTTGCAATCCAAAATTGCAGCGAGGGTGGAAACAATTGTATTTTCACCTACATGTACACCAAACCACGCCAGCCGGCGTAATGGCGTGTGTCACCAGCCATCCATGCTCAATGTAAAGCATGACGCTCTGCGTAAATATTAATTGGATCATACACTGTTAATCATTCGAAATAAGGTACTTATATGCAACGAAATTCAATAACAGGATACGTATATTCAAATCATGCGGGAGAACTGTTAAAAATATAGGTCTATTAAACAAAAAATTAACATACTGGACATCGACAAAATATGTGCTCTGCCAATGGTAATTATCTCCTATGTGATTGCTGTCATATCTATTTTGATCTCTGTTGGCAAGAGGAAAAAACGACATTTTCAATCTGTACGTTCTTCTATTTGATTCACCGATTTGACGTAGGTAATCTGATCTGCCATAGTAAGTGGGGCCTATGATACTCGTGCATGTCTTTAGCGTCCTCAGATAAGTAACCTGCCTCATATTTACGCGGTGAATTTAACCTGTATTTAAACCCACGGTCAACTAGTGGCTCCCATTCTAATTCCTCCAGTAGTATCATGAAACTGCTATCCTATTCATAACAGCTTTTCACAAAGCTAGCTGCTCTATGTTGCACTCGATCTGGTTCCAAAATTAAGCCTACCTCGTGAGGATTCCATGCAGCATACTCAAAGTAGGACTTAATCAACGGAATAACAAAGTTCTTTGAGCCTCTTTTTACAATTCCCAAGTATCCTTTTTATGATTCCTAACTTTTTATATGCTATTAAGCAATTTCCACGAATGTTTTTTTCACCAGGGCATATCCTTAGTTGTCGCTGCGACCAAATATTTGACCGATTCTACATTAGTTATGTTGGTGTTTTCCCTGTTGAGTGTTTTCGAGTGAAATTTTATCGAAACCAATTTATATAAATTAATTCTAGCTCCCATGTCTCGCACCATTTTTGAAATATAGTTACGTAATAAAATAATGATGCACCATCTTCATATTTGGATACTACCTGTACATCAATGCATCGTAGGGAAATGGATGAAGTTAACTAGAAACCTGAGACTCCATGTCATTAATACGAGATACTCATTTATAAAAGGAACAATAGCGGACCGATAACACTTCCTTGTGGGACGCCCGATGTCTCACTTACGTTGTCGGATGATACTCCGTCTATTATAATCCTTTGCTCGCGGCCTGTTCAATGTTTTCAGTCTATTAGACATTTATGAATCCTGTAACACCCCAACCTTTGGAGCAACTTCGAATGCGGGACTTTGTCGGATGCCTTTTTAAAATCTAGAAATACAGCATTGACCTGGACCTTATTGTTGCTCGAGACCAAAATATTGTGAACGAAAAGTGCCAGATGGGTCTCGCAAGATCCAGTCTTACGAAAATCTTGTTGGTTTTTTTGGAATTAAACTTAGAGAATCGAGATATTTCACGATTGGACTTACACTTACAAATAAGATTTTGCATGAGATGGATGTGAGAGAGGTGGGACGTTAATTACTCGGATCTTCTCTGTCACCTTTATTAAATATGGTAGTGACATTGGCGACTTTCCATTCTTTACTTCTGCGCGATCATTTATGGATTTAAAAAAACCATAAAGAAAGTAAGTAATCAACCCGAAGGTCGGTTTGGTCGGCGATGGTAGAGTTCACCCAGTATTAAGCCCTATACGGCGTGTGGAATTCCCACATCAGGGTAGGGGGGCCAGTTCCTTTCCCTGTGCCGTATATGGTTCCCCAGGAAGATCTGGTACCGGAAAAATCACATGGCTTGGGTGGAGCTGCAGATGACAAGAGACCTGCCCGGGAATCGAACCCGGAACCCTCCGGTCAGTAGCCCAACGCTCTACCCCCTGGACTACCGCGACCCCCATTTGTGGATTTATTAAATATTATTTCCGAACAAGGAGATATTTCTGATGCCATCGTTTTGTATACGTGAGCAGAGAATTGATCATGGCCCGGTGATTTTTTTGGACCGACGTCTTTAAGTTGGCGATCGATTCCAAGAAAAGATATCGCACTTTCCGACATTGAAGCGGTCGGATCGAGATATCCGTGATCCTGAGCACAGAGCAACTGTATCAGATGACCCAAATGCTGTACAACGTTGGCGCGAGATTTAGAAATTAGAATTAACCTAATTAGTGCGTAGTGATGATGTTTTTGGGAAAAGAACAATTCCCTCTAGAACGCCTACTGCGTCTAGAACACTGAAATAGAAAGTGAGGACTCAATGAAATACTTGGGCGTAACCCTCACCCGCGATGGGTGAAACACACTCGGGTAATATTTGGGCAAGCTACCGAAAAATTATAATTTATTAGAAGAGTTCTGGGTAAATTTGATGAAAAGGTTAAAGAGAATTGTTATATTTCATTGGTTAGGTCTCATGTAGAATATGCTGCTTGCACATATATAATGGTATCCTCACGAAGTTGCGTTGATTGCCGCATTGGATCGCGTGCAGCGTTGAGGAGCTAGATTAGTAAAACGTTCTTATGAAAAACTTAGTAGCGCATCCAAAAGATTAGAACAACTAGGCTGTGAATCACTCAAGGAGCGAAGGTTATATTTACTGATTAAATCTCTTCTCGCATAAATTGGAGGGACGTCTCTTTAGCAGTAATGGTGAAAATTTTTTATTACCCCTATCGCACTACGGTAGGAGAGATCATGTCAATAAAAATTAGAGAGTTTAAGCGTAGAAGATAGATTTAAGATAATTTTTTTCGCGAACGATGAGGGATCAGAATGACATTGTTCGAAAGCGGTAGGATCATTGCAACATTTTGAGAGTGTAAAAACCATTCGCCTGGACTGGGATTCGGACCCAGATCCCTCAATATCCGGTCGAGTGCCTCAGCCAGTTAAGCCATCGAGGCATCCTCGTAAACGCTGAAACTTGGGTTATTTCAAGGAACAAGATGTTGTGACG
>NW_027286786.1:6354117-6389117 GCF_022747635.1 Hetaerina americana | reverse complement strand
TCCTCCGTTGACGATTTTCGCTCCCGCTGACATTTCCCTCCAATTGAAGGGAGATGCGGGGGACCGACGGGAGCAGCCGGGACCGCACCCTCGATGAGTAGAAGCGACTGCGCTCTCTCCTCCACAGCCACTTCGGGCTCGTCCATCTCCACGGCAGCGTTAGGGTTGGAGGGCATCGTCATTGCCTCCACATAGCTCTTACCTCCCTGGTTCCGAGGGCAAGTCTTGCGCTCGTGGCCTTCTTGGTTACAGCGGGCGCAAGTGCGGCGCTGACCCTCATAGATGATGATGGCCCGGTTGCCGCCAATGTGGAGGTACGAGGGGATATTTCTCTCGACCGTCATCCGCACAACCCTGGTGCCAGTAAGCACCCGCGCCATCTTGTCTCCCTCCCACCTGTTCTCCCACGAGCGATGTATTTTACCAAAGCGTTGGAGCTCGCCTGTTATGTCTTCCAATGGGGTCTCCACGGGGAGACAAAGAACCCTGACATTACACGGGCTGCCGGAAGTCTCGTCAATTGTTATTGTCGTCCTCTGGTCATTTAAAGACGGAAACGGTAGTTTCCGCGGGGTATTGTCTAAAAGCCTAGTCATTGTAGCTTCGGTTGCCAACTTCAGGAATATCAAATGGCGATTGTATCCAAATTGGATCGCCACTATCTCTTCGGGTGTGAGGCCCAGCGACTCTAACGTGAAGAGGTGGACCTCCAACGGGGTAGGGGGCTTCGCCTTCTCGTCAACTTGCAAGGCGAGCGTGTTTAAACGGCGCACAGCCATTTGAAGAAATCAAATTCAGCACACTAACATGAAGAAGGAAAGCGCAACAAAAAAACGAGCACTTTAAAGGGAAATAAAACACTCACGAACGCTCCCTCCCCGCCACAAGCACCCGGCGGTAGCAAACAAAAGGAGTCTAAGCTCTACACCAGGAGTCAAGGTCAGTCTTGATCCATTAAACAAAACAAAAGTACAGTCTTCCCGGCGGAAGAAGTCGAGAGTCAAACTGCACGCTTCTTGATGAACTAGGCGGTCAACCGCCGCTCGAAACAAAACACGATCGGAACCTCGATTTCCGAGAGAGTCCGGCAGTGCCGCTCTCCAAACCCCGGCGACCGAAGCCTCGGACGCCGGCGATTTTAGAACTTCGGTGAACACAGGCACGTCCTGCTATCAAGGCAGCTATCGAGGAAACGTAAAATACCCTGAGATCCGTGGGTCTAATATGTCGCCAAGCGCCCCGATTCTTTAGCCAAGAGATGGCGTCAGGGGGCTGTATCAGCCCCCTGACGCCATCTGGGAATTATGGGAATAAGTAGTCGAACAGAGTCTGCGTGTTTCTGCGTCAGAATCCACGTAATCGGTGTCACTTCGTCAGAAACCACGCCATCGATGTCACACATACGTATCCTCCATACCCTCATCATAATTTCTCTTTTCTAAGCGGACTTATATCAACTGAATATCTGTTTTCGAGATTTTCTCTGGTAAAACAAAAATATTAATTTTTAACACAATTTGCATTTATTTATGCAACCCGGAAACCAAGTTAATGGATATATGAAAAGCGGAACCAACGAACTTGGTCATCGTTCGGGTCTATTAGCCACTGAGCAGAGATGGGAAGGAAGAAGTCGACAGTGTATTCTATCAATCAAAATAAATAATCGTGGGCGTTACTGGACGGAAACATTGGATAGCAATGGGGGATTGCAACGCACTCTTAGTCGAAGGGAACGTTAGCATTAAAGTTCCGCAAGATACAGGGGTTAATCACATCGGCCAGTCAGGATAGTGTGCATTTGGCTGTGTGTGGTCCCTGACGCGGATTAATTTCCCGTAAACCACCACAGAGGGTATTCTGGTCGAGAGTTTGTGGTTGGTCCCTGACGTGGTTCCCGTTAAACCAGCACAACAATTGGTCTGACGAGAGATTTGCAACTAATTATTACGGCCATTGGAGTTTTCTTTCCCCATTCTTATTTAAAAGGCGTATTCTTTAAAGGTACAAAGCTAGGTGTTGTGTTTCAGGCTATGAGCGGAAAATTATGGTTGGGCACTGATGTATGAAGTGCGTGATCGAATCGCACAATTTCCCGGGATAATAGGTACACTTAGAAAAAGAAATTTCACATTGAAACACTGCCCTAGATTATAGCATGAAATAATACCGAGATTGATAGGAACAGCAGTATTCCTGCCAGCTGAGGAATTGGGTCCTCAAACAGCCTGGTCCACAACTGGTTGGATGCTGTAAATTCCGCGTGGTTGTTGGGAGGAATTTGAATCACTCTCCCCAAACCATCGTCGTCCCGAGGTGCCTCCATGCAACTGAAAGGGTCGTTGCTCCTGGCTGCACGACCCTGGCACTGCCGCGGAATCCTGGGAGGCCTCCCGGCCGAGGCACCCGTAATGCCCGCATTGCCGCACCTCCATCGCGTGAACCTATTGAAGCTATTTAACCAGCGCAGTCAGAAAACACGCGGATGACTCCACTCACAATTTCCCACCTGTGTCCTGGTGACACTCCATGACCAAGATATCATTCCCCAAGAAGTTTCCAAAGAGTGCGTGTTGCGTGTTAAGTGCGTGAAAAGTTTAATCATTGTTGTTCAAGGGAAATGCCAATTGCGAAAGGGTAATCCCCCCTCACAACTCCTTGCATGCTTCCGTCTCTGATGGAGTTCTTGTCGTTGGCTCTCTGTGCCGACTCTCGCCTGTGCCATGGCGACACAGGGAATGGCTGCTGCTTGGGTGTTGTAGCTGAGCACCCTCAATGCGTGCCCAAGTCGAGGGACTGTTTGATGGGGGGAATGTTTGGTATATTCGTTTATCACATTCTAAAACGACGGGTGTAATTTCATTTAACACGTAAGAAATGAAGCGAGGTTGCTGATTATTATTCCTTAGCCTGATTGCCAATTACGTAAAACCACTCGGTGTATGGATCAAACAGTGTTCAATGGAAAAGCTAATCTTTTGTGAGTAGCGGAAACAGACAATTCCCGCTAGCGGCTCGCTGAGTCATTTTTTAAAGTTTAACTCTCGATAAACAGCCGTTACGCAATTTACCTTCGCGAAATGTGGGGAAGAGCGCTGTGAAGTGTATTCATTCTGTGCGAGTGCTTTTACGCCGAAGCCATTGTTTTTAAGAGAAAATAAACGCCGCGCCATTCGGGACGTGCTCTCGCAGCAGTCTCGCACGAGCTTCCCCCCCCTACCCCCCGGCCGCTGTCCCAAGTGCAAATAGGGGGGGGGGCGTCGATGCAATGGTCGAGAAGGGAGCGCGCAATTGCGAGGCCGCTCGCGAGATGAATGAGCCGCATCGAGAGGCCAGTGGTGGCCCTATTAATGTGCGCATGAGTATTTCATTCGCGAATTGTGCATTCGTACTCCATGTGCGCCCCTGCTCGCGTTCGTCCCCTCCCTCCGTTCTCGTCCCGATTGGGGGGAGGAGGGCGTCGTCATAGTGGGCAACCGGGCTTGCCCGCATTTGGGAAATGTTCGCTGCGAAACCCTTCGCGGTTGTGAGGCTATACTTATTATCAAATCTCATGAAGTATAACGAGTGTCATCAAACAATCAACACGAAACTGGATCTGTGTCATTTATATAAAAACGAGTACAATCTACTTTCATTATTATTTTAGGCAGTCCTCCGTAATTGGTAGGGTTTGGACGGATACAGATTAATCCTCCTGCATTTTTTAGCTTCGTCTGACAAGACAGACTGACAACCGACATTCATTCGACTTTTATTCGATTCCGAGCACTCCAACTGACTGTCCTGTCTTCCTTCCCCGACCACTCCCTCCCCTCTCTCAAAGTCCTCTGTTTTCTGTCGCCAATCCAGTCCTCAATAATCGTGCCTGCCCCACGGGAGATAGTACGTATTGTCGACGTTTCTCGACATGCGCCGAACCACGCCATAATCTTACGTATATCTCCCAGCATTTTCGACGTTCCTTTTTTTGTTTTCACTCGCGCATGAACGAAAGCCAATCCCAATCGACTCCGAAGTATTTCCTAACATTCGGGCGCGGGTTCATAGTATCGTGTAGTGTTCACAATGAAATTATGTAAAATAATCGAGAATAGCAAGAGGGATTAGTGCTGGGGCGGAAAGAAAGGATTAGCAGAAGTCGTATGTGTGAGTGAGGACACACCGGAAGACGGGCTGGAATATCTGAAAACGGTCGTGCCGAGAGCGGTAAATGAAATGTCGAGAACAGAAGGTGTACCCATAAATGAGGACGTGGAAAGCTGTGAAGATAATTATTTGATAAAAGAAGATGGAATGGCATTATTTGTGAGGGATGGATGGTATTAATTCAGGAGAAAAACTCACAAATAGTTGAGTTATAGCCGTAGGGATGAGGAAGGTTAAGCTTAAGGTGTGGTGTGAGGAGGATCCACAGCGAACGGGGGAGATGGATGCGTGGTGTCGTAGGAAGGTGATGGAACGGTGAGGAATGACGAGGAAAACCCGTCAAAGCGATGGAAGAAGGATTCGGAGGGAAACGGAGGAAGGATTTCTATTGGAAAACGGCTTTCGCTAATACTACCTTGATCAAAAATTTCCCGGAATTTATTCAGAAAATTAAAAATACAAGTTTATTCATCTAAATCTATATTGTCCCCTTCAAAGTAATCCCCATCGACTGCAACACACTTATGCCAGCGCTTGATCCAATCCTCGAAACATTTTTTATATTCGGTTTTCGGTATGTCCATCAGTGCTTCCTGCGATTTTTCCATTACTTCCTCTCGGCTGCTAAAACGCGTTCCCCGTAATGGTTTTTTAACTCGATTGAACAGAAAGAAGTCACAGGGAGCCAAATCAGGTGAATTCGGTGGCTGTTGGATGGTATTTGTTGCATTTTTCGTCAAAAAATTACGAATAATGATAGCACTGTGCGACGGTGCGTTATCATGGTGCAAAATCCACGAGTTTTCTGCCCACATTTCTGGTCTCTTTCGGCGAATTGCTTCACGCAAACGTCTCATAACGCCCAAATAATACTCTTTGTTTACTGTCTGGCCTTCTGGCAAAAATTCATGATGCACTACACCGTTGTAATCCATGAAAACCGTCAGCATTGCCTTCTTTTTTGACTGAAAACGACGTGGTTTTTTTGGTCTCGGCTCATTTGGTGAACGCCATTCACTTGCCTGTCTGGATTGCGTGTCGTACTCATAAACCCACGTCTCGTCTCCAGTAATGATCCTTTTGATGAATGTGGGATCGGATTCAGCCTCGCAAATCATGTCTTTTGCGACGTCAACACGGTCTCTTTTTTGCATGAAATTGAGGTCTTTTGGCACCAACTTTGCTGCTACACGACGGAAACCCAAATCATTAACCACAATGTCTTGGGCGGATCCATAGGCAATGTTCAAGTCCTCCGCTATTTCTCTGATGGTTAATTTGCGGTTATTGACCAACATTTCTTTTACTTTATCAATTTTTTCACCGACTTTCGATGTCGATGGTCTGCCACTGCGTTCATCATCTTCGATTGACTCACGACCACTTCTGAACCGCTCGTGCCACTGGTAAACGACCGTTTTTTTTTTAGAGAATCGTTGCCGAAACACTTTTCCAACATTTCCAACGTCCGTGCGCCACTAAATCAGTTTTTTACGCAAAATTTAATACAAGTTCGTTGTTGCAAATTTAAATCCATTTCTGCAATTGTAAAAAATCGCCAACACACACAGAGATAGATGTACTCTTGGCTACGTAACTTTTGCAAATGTCAAGTTATGACACTAAGATTTAAAGGGAATATCTACAACAGATGTACCAATTTAACAAAAAAACGGAACTCAAATCGGAACGATGGGAGCGCCACATTGTGGTTATTCCGGGAACTTTTTGATCAAGGTAGTATTATTCATTGGAAAAATTAATCTCCGTGTTAACTTTGCGATTAAATATTTATATCGACTATAATTTTCGTTGAAATACCTCGTGATGTCCGGGAATGGGGATGGCCTCTTGGCTTACATTCGGGAAGCCCCCGTCTGAGCCATCCACTCCCGTGTGATTTTCTGGCCATCATGACTTTGGGGAAACGGCGGGTGGGGGTGGGCTGAGGAATGAATGACCCCTCAAGGGGTGGGACTTGGGTCGAGGTGGGCCCGGTCCGCCTAGGGTTGCTGTGCCAGCACGTCGGCGCACTTACGTAGATAGCGTTGCCTGGCTCAAAAGGTCGTGCGTTCGCATCTTCGTGAGCACTGACTTCACGGAAATTCTGTTATATAAATGTATGAAATTAATGTTACCGGGAAAACTTAAGTTGAACGTAGCTGCTTGGTTACTCTAATAAAAACAAAGGTCATTGGTTACGGTTGACTCGAGATCAATGTTCTTCATGGCGAAACGGGAGGGAGGATCGTCCCTTGGAGTACTCAGCTGTGCTTCGCGCCCTCGCCAAGTCTGGGGGTCGTGTTCCAGCCCGCACTTGGTCGTCCGTGGGAAGGGAAGTCGCATGCATAACCCGTGGGTGGCGCCCCGAGAACCAACCACGTTATCCGGCGCTGCGGGCTCGCTGCCGCCCCCACCCTTCCCCCTTTAGAATAGGTGGGCCACCATGGTTTAATTAGAATACGTCCAACCCACGTCCCCCTCCCCCGTCCCCCCTGGTGCTTTCGACTCTCTCTGCTATCTCACTTATCCGTCCCATCGAGAGGCCTCTTCACACCACTTTCTCCCGATACGAGGTTTGTTCAAAAAGTTCCCGAACTTTTGGAATCGCGCGCCTTCAGTTAGTTATTTTTAATTCCCTTGCTGGCGTTATGTCCGCGGAAACAGCCCGAATAACCGCCTTCATGCACTTAATTGATATATTATTTTGTCGATTAGTTACGGCCATTTGTGTGAAGGGGTGTTAGAGGAGTGCGGCGAACAATCGGATGTGCGGAAATAAGTTCTCTGAAGGAGCGGCGTTGGTCTGTGAAATTCTGCGTTAAACTCAGCAAATCTTCCATGAAAACTTTTGAGCTGAATTCCAAGTCTTATGGTGAGCATTTCGTGAAACGTACCGTGTGTTATGAGTGATTTTCTCGGTTTAAAGGGGGGCGGAAATCACTGGAAGACGACGACTGATGACGAGCAAATCAATCAAGTCAACGATATCGTTCGTGCAAATTGACGTTTGACTGCCCGGGAACTTGCGCTTTAAGTGTGTAATCTCGATTGGTTCGTGATTGGAGGATGCATCTGGTTGCGTGCCTCGCCTGATGACAGCGCACCAAAACAGCATCGCGGTTCAAACCCGTCAGGACCTGGATGAGGATGAAGCCTTCTCGTGCAGGATCATATAAGGCGACGAAGGGCCCTGGGTTTACGGAAATCGCATCGAAACAAAAGTGCAATCTTGACTATGGATCGGTGAAACATCCCCCCGCCCCAAAAAAGCTCGACAAGTTCGCTCGAATGTCGATCCATCACGTTGACTGTTTTCTTCAATGCGAAGGGAAACGTGCATCTTGGATACTTATCTAAAGGCCAGACAGGCAAGCGCAGAGTAACAGCTGGGGGTTTTGAAATGGCTTAGAGAGAGAGAGAGAGATAGAGAACGAAGGGAAAACGACCCGAACTTGGGGAGGAGCGGCGAGTCGTTTGTTCACCACGACAACGCGCCGGCTCATTCGTCTCTCAGAACTCGTGAGTTTTGAGCCAAAAAGAAGACCGTTGCGCTTCAAGGAAAAAGATATGCCACCATTCCAGGAGTGGAGAAATATTCGACGGAGCATTTGGAAGAAGCGTTTCAGGACTGTTTCAAAGAGTGGAAACACCGCTGGAATAAGTATATTCGTTGGGTAGGTGAATACGAGGTATGTTCAATAAATACGCGAACTGGTGCAATCTGTTGGCCATGATGGAGACTATGGCTCCGCCTGCTAGCGGCGCGTGCTTGTAATGTCATTAATGTCATGGTTTCTGCTGTCCCTGTTTTTACTGCTGGCGGAAATGGAAACTGATGAAATCACAGAGAAACGAATCAACTTCAAGTTTTTCGGTGCGGTAATAGATATAAAGAAATTACTGAAATGTTGGCAGCTGTTTACGGTGGTAATGCTCTGAGGAATACATCCATTTTCAAGTGGATTAAAGGAAACCAAAAAATCAAGGAAAATCCGATCGGAAATCAAAGTCATGCTCCTGGTTTCCTTTGATGTTGAAGGTGTTGTTCATCATGAATGTCTTCCTGAAGGACAAACAGTAAATGCTGAGTTCTACCTTACAGTCCTCAGAGAGATCGCGTGCCTCGGGTGCGACCAAATGTGACTCAAGGCGATGGATGGATCCCTCATCATGACACAATGGACCTGCACATTCAGCATTGATTGTGCGCCAGTTTCTGCCAAAAAAATCGATCACCTCGATCCTTGATCATCTTCCTTATTCGCCAGATATTGCTCCTTGCGACTTTTTCCTATTCTCAAAATGCAAAACTGTAATGAGGGCACATCACTGGGAAGATTTGGACACAATAAACCAAGAAACGACGAGAAAACTAAAAAACCTAACTGCCGAGGACCTCCAAGGGTGCTTTTAACGGTGGACAAGAAGATGGAACTGGCGCATAGCGACGAACGGAGAGTACTTTAAAGGGGACAAAATTTACGTACGCTAAATTTTGCAAAATAAAGTTTTTATGGCCTCAGTTTGCGTATTTATTGGCCATAACTCGTACGTACTTCGAAGGGGACCCTGACTATTAATTTTTCAGTGAAGTATTTTTTGTAATAATTGAAGTTTGCGTACTTTTTGAACAGACCTCATATATATCTTTTCTTCCTCATGCTTTCTCCAACCCTCTCGCTTTGACGTATTTCATCGACCACTTTCCCATCACAGGGTGACCACTAAATCAAATTCTGGAATAAAAACTGAAAAAAACATGGAATTTCATTATTTTTCCGGAAAATACATGGTTGATCGCGGTAAGAAAAATTAATTACATATTTTCATAATTTGTAATGTAGCCAAATTTCAAATTAGTCTCATACATGTAGTCCGTGCTGAAATTATGTAATACACTGAGTATGTGGACTTAAAGATGGTGTATCTTATCTAAGTAAATTCGCTGTACTCTTCTGTTAAATTTCAATAAAGCACGGTACTTGCATATCAGTTAAGAAAAATGCAAGGGAAAGGTGTTATTTCGCACTGGTGAGACATCATCTTGCGTGTGGGACTGCTTGCAGAAAGATTTAAAGTGTAAACAGAGAACTAAGAAAATATTCCCGTCACGTGAGAAAACGTTAGGAACCAACAGGAAGCGTTTTCCACATTATGGAGACTCCCGATTCCAGCAATCAGCAATCTAGCAATGGGGGTAGGTAGCAACCACAAGGAAATGTTTCCTCTTTTTAAGGAGAGAAATACGACGCGTGAAACGAAAGTTTCGTGTTATAAGCTAGCCGAATTGAGACTATTAGGTTCTCGGTGGACTAGCAGCGGCGCTTATTGAGTGTATGTGTGATTATCGAACTCTGCACTTACTCATATTATGTACCAATTTCACCTTAAAGTCGTTTTCAAGATTACGAGTGTATATCATTGAAATTGAGACGTACAGAAATTGGTTTCAGGATAATAGATGCTTCATAGAGATGTCTTTGAATGTCTTTGTCGACGCGTTGATCGAAAAGATAGACTCGTCATCTTCTCGCGCCCGGTTATAGAGCGATGAGGCAGTCGAAATTCCTTCGACATTTGACAGTCAATGTTTCGGCCGAGGACGCATCGTTTTGATGGCTTCCTTATCTCATAATTACGTTTTCTTGCTGCGGGGCAGTACCCTAGGAATGCATTGGAATTTTACTAAGGTTAATATGTTGCACCCCTTACTGCTGCTTTATCGCCCGAATGACGAGGATGACGTCAAAGCGTTTTAACTTTTCGGTGATTCCAGATTATCTTCGCCTCGTCAATAACCCCTCGGAAACTTCCTCAATGTTAAAATTCCCTGGAGAATATAGTATCTTGGGAACATGGTCTTTGAAGAGGGATTGTCGGCATAGATGGGATTGTTTTGAAATGTGGGTATGGAGAAGGATGGAGAATGTGAAGCGAAACGAAAAGAAAAAGGAAAACAAAAGAGGAAGTGGTGGAATGGTGAGGGAGGAGAGGAGATATTGAGGGGGTAAACCCAAAAGAGGCCAAAACTGTGGATGCAGAGCATGTTGAATGGCAATGGGATTGCCGGGGTGGATTGAAAAAAAACACAATAATACTTGAACAAATTCAAAACACAATTTGTTTGTTTGAACGAGGTTCCCGTCTCGACGGCTCCCAGGAAGCGTAGCGCGACCGGCAGAGGCGCTGGCATCGGTGTGTCGATGCGCAAGGGTGCCGTTTTGAAGAATTTTAGTAATTTGTGCCTTGGTCCGCCATACATTTTTTACCCGGATTTATTATAGTTATTTTAGTGACACCCCCGGTATGCACAACATATTAAGGAAATGACTACATTTTACTGTTAACCAAGATGCTCATTTCGCTGAATGAAAGGGTGAATTGACGCATCCTTGAGGAACACCTGAACTGACGTCCTCTCCATTAGAAGTGAGTGAATGCCGTCTTTAGTAGGAGATGAGAGTCACCAGCCGTCGGGTGGCTCTCGGTGGCGTGTTCGATGCGTTTTGGGGGCTTGTTTGTCGGTGTGTTGGAGTGGGGGTGGCGGAGGGGACGAAGTGTGGGAGTGGTCGGTCGCGAGGGCGAGCGGGGAATGTGAACATGCTGACGTCACTCCAATTGCTCTGGAATACCGCTCCAGGTCATTGGGATCCGTCGTGGAATGTTTTGATCTCTAACCTGAAAAATGCATTGGGAAGCTGTCCATTTAGTATGGAATCGTTATGAGCAATGAAATAGGCGCAAAAGTATTTGGATAGGCTGCGGTGGGAGTCGCCGGGAGCAAGTAGATTGCATCTAAGGCAATGTTCTGGAGGAGTGCGAATGATATTTGATATTGGAGTGAATAAGTCTAGCCTCAAGATGTGTAACGTATTAAGTACGTGCGACTGCAATGAATACTTGAGAGATATGGTACACACTCCGGGAATTGTATCCATTAAAGAATCTTTTGGGCGAACCCTAAATGCCTCGTATCGCGAGAGCATGCTAATTTATGCCACTCGTAGCAGTGTCCCACCGGCGGCTCACTTTCCCACCGTTGCCCTCCTCTCCGCCTTCTGGGGAGGCGGTGGCCCCTCGCCTCTTCCTCGTTCGACCTTTGACCTGGCATGAACAATCGCCGTTGTTCTCGTGCATGGTCACTAGAATGCCAATGTTCATTGACCTAGCCCGGGTTGTCGCCGAAATTTTCCCTGCTCGAGGAAATACCTTTCTTTTTGTGTTATCATATAATTTAAGTCTTATCGAAATCATTGGTTCGACTTTCCTGAATTTTTATTCTCACTGGTGTACCTAATCATAGCGTTAAGTTGCGTTTTCGTAAATCAGCGTTTTCGACGCCGCAGGTGCGGTAGCGAGCGACAGCGGCGACGCTTGTCGTCTCTCATTTGTTCGTGTTCCTTCTGGCTCGGACGCGGGAATGGCGGGGCGGCCACGGCGCAACTCCGGATTAATGGGGGTTTCTCGTATCTCGTCGTCCTGGAGATGTGGTTTGGTGTGACTGCATATTTAACCGTCGTCGAAATTAGTAGCGGGTTAAGCGAATGAGGCATATTGAGAGAGAGAGAGCTGCTGATGATGGAGTCAGTCCGTCGACGCAATCGCTACCGCAGACGAAGAAGTATGACGCTTAGTTGTCACTATGGCTCGCTCACAATAAAAACATTGAGGTCTGGACTCATACTCCTTGAGGCAATATAGGGGTCACTACCTAATCGTGGAAAGGACGGCTTTGAATACATATGCCAACTGTGGATATTCCAGAAAGTGGAGTCACGGTGAGGGTAGGGAGGATCAGGGAATCGGATACTAATTCTCCAGATGATTGAGTCGTCTAATCGAGTGGAGAGTTATTGCAGCATTTGAAATAGATGTGCGATTAACATGCTATAGTTAGAATCAAATGACAATTCTGGAACATATATTTATATTTTTAACCTTATAGTTCATTGAATACAAAAAATTCTCAGTTATATTATTTTCATATTTGTGCAATAGAAATATTCCAGCATTTTTAAGTTCACCATAACTCTTGAAATACCATGGCTTCAACTGCCCCTGAGGTCAGTGGTGTCAATGCTAGGTGTGCTTGGCCTGCTCTGGAGACGTATCTCTTAGAGAAGTAATGCCGTTTAGGAACTTCCTATTTCACGTGTGAACTCGTTGGAGTGACAAATATGAATCGCCAACTTTCATTTATTGACGCGTTAATTTCAATGGTTCTCCTCTCAATTACTCAACAAAGGAACGAGAGTGTGCCGTCCCTATGTGTCCTATGTCGCAAATACAGCCATGCCATGTTTACACTATTGTTGCAGCGTATTGTTATTTTTTGACTTGATGCTGCTCTCTTTGGGAGACTCATAAAATCAATGGCTATTACTTTTGCCAACTAACAGGTCAGTGGGGCACCATTTTGAAATTTCACTGTACTTTCAAGGCTTTCAATTGATTCACCTTCGCAAATTTACCTCCAAATTTTCTAATTGTTTATATATATTGTAATGTTATCACTTGCAACAGGTGGATACATTCATTTCATTAATTACATTTTTGGTTTTCGTTGCAGGTTGGGATAGCCATCATCCCAAGCGGAGACAGATGACTTCATGGGCGTTGGAAACCGTAAGTGGAAGGGCATTCGGGTTCATTAATACCTTTTCCGCCGTCACTTGACGTCGCCTCACTCGTTCGGCGCTTGACCTCAGAGCAATGCTATGCGCAAACTGGCGTGAACGATGGTTGCTTGCGTAATGTTTTCTCTTGGTTTAAGAAATGTTGGTGCCCCCGGTTTATTTTCCCGCCCCCTCCATGTTTATCTCGGGTCCCTCTGATCTTCGTACGGGTAGGCAGCGTTTCGCTGGTATTAAAGGTGACGGTTGCGCCGATATTAAAAAACTAGTGCGACTGAGTGATGGGTGGAAGCGGGGGAGATTGACCTCCTCTATAATCGGTGCCTGCATGTTCGCGTTCGGTTCAGAGATTACCTTTTAGGTGTTGCAGTTGCCCTAATAGTTTCAACGAGAAATCCAGCCAGTGTTGACTGATGTTTCTGCAGGAGGGTGATGATGGAGGTGTCCTTGAACCAGCCGTCATGTCGTGTCCATGTCGTGCTTGCCGAAGTGCAAACACATTTAGCAGTCGTGCCTGTGCACATCCCCTTCCTGCCAGCAGCGTAAAACAGTAATGCACCCCGCAGATTTTGTCCGATGTTACTTTTTGCTTTCGTTCACTCGAAGGAACGCTTCCCCGGGCAAACTCCGACGAGGACGATATGCTCGGTATTTTTTACACTTCACGTCACTCACCTTATTCACATTCAAGAAAGGTGCGATTCTTTCATTTTTCCCCATCGCCTGGTAGAACCGAAGTTTGCTGGTATAATGCTCACGACTTCCGCTGCGATAAGCAGACGCTCGTAGGAGACCAGCCTCCGCACTAACTGGCTCGATGCGTACACCACCCTCGCCCACGCGGCGTTTCCGTCGCTCGAATGTCTCACCGCGACCTCTTTGAGCGACCTTGCCGTCGGCCCCGCTTGCCATTCCCATCGGCATTTGCCTCACTTTCATCCTCCGCGCTGCCATTATTAAAAACTTCGAATTAAAATCCTCCGCCGTGCCAACCTCCGTCCTCGTCCAATGCGACGCCACCATTTGCACGTTTCATTGCACTCTTTCCACGACCCTTGCCTTGCATTTAATGAAACCGCGGGAGTTGCCGCGACAGTAACTTTTAACGGAGTCATCCGCTGAAATGTGCAATAACAATGTGCTATGCAACAATTGAAGGCTGTAAAAATCTTTGGCCTTAATCCCCTGCATTGTTTTTTTATTTAGCGCTCCATTTCCTTAAATTTGAGAAGGCACCAAAGGCTTGGTGAATGGATAACAATTTACATTCCCCAGACTCAAACCACCTTTCCCAAGGGATTTTCCTTGAGAAAGTTTGTTTCACCTACGAAAATTCGGAAGAAGTGTTTCTTTTTTTGTTTTTTCTGTGCTTTTGTTTTTGTTCGCTAGTATTATGGTATTATCATGGTGTACATCATATTTATTATACGGATATATATATATATATATATTTATTTATTTATTTATTTATAATGTAGAAAGACATAAAAAGATCACTCACACGTTATTTCTTGATCATTTCGACGGAATTCTGCTCCGTTTTCATCGGAAGAAATAGAAGTATTTATGCATGTATATATATGTTTATATATATATATACACACACACACACACACACACACATATATATATATATATATATATATATATATATATATATATATATATATATATATATAATCTCCTCACACCCCCAGAGCCATAACCACTCCATGTCATCGAGCAAGATGTAAAACCTGCCCTATTTTCACCACTCCACCCCACGCCATCCCACCATTTAACTCTCTCCCGCCCTTCCCTTATTCCTCTTGCATTTCCAAGAATGTTGTTTATCTTCTAACCTGTAAACTCTGCCCGTCCTTCTACATAGGCCAATGTTCCACACCACTGAACATTAGGATTAACAACCACCGCGCCTCGTGCAATCCCTTCTCCCCGTCCGCGGGTCTCCCCATCCCTAAACATGCTTCCCATCATAATACCCCTTTCAACCAGTGTTACAATGTTTCCGTCCTAGCGTCCCTTCCCACATCCGATAACCCTATAGAATTAAAAACTCTTGAAAGTGCATTCATTCACATTTGTATGGCCTATCAGCATCCGGGCCTCAATGTCGTTCACTGATGGGAGTGGCCTAAAATTGTTACTTTGTGGAAGCGATGCATATCGGGGGTGAACACTGTGTTTTTCCGCATGAGTTTTGGTGTACGTGGCCTTTGTTTCGACTTGCGAAGTCTTGATCAATACTTTGTAGGTTGAAACCTGGGTCTCGTATGTTGCATTAGTTGCGGTGAGCAGGTTGTTTTCTTTTCCGATTTTGTGTCAATTCCACCTCCTCCCTCTCCCTCCTTGCCTATCTCCGCTCCCCTCTAGCCTCTCCTCTCCGTTTCCTCTCCCCAACCATTCCTCTCACCTCTCCTCCGCCTCCCGTTCTCCCCTTACCCTGGCCCCCTTCCCTTTCTCTCGCACCCCTCACCTCTACAATTCCAGCAGTCATTACTTCTATATCTTCCGATGAAGACGGAGTGTTTCCGTCGAAATATCAAGAACAACGTGTGAGTGTTCTTCTTTTTTTGTGTTTCTATATTGTGTGTTACTGTGTATTGTACTATTCGTCACTTCCGTGTTACGTCTACGAAAGCTTATATATATATATATATATATATATATATATATATATATATATATTTTTTTTTCATTCACATGGAAGTAGATATAAGGAAAAGGGTGGTCTTTCGACAGGCTGGGCCGATGCTCGAACCGCGTCAGCTATCGAGGATATACACATCTTAAATCGAATTCAAACGAAGGAGCGAGATATCGCTAGGGTATAGAAACATAGAGATACGTATACAAATGACACTCAGTTATTCCAAAATTTCGGTGACCCAACCAGCCTTCTCCGGGGAAAGAAGGAACTAAGGAGAAAGTTTCAAGAGAAGAGGACCGGGCGATGAGGATACTTCATGGAAGGGAAGGCGGGGAAAGGTTTGAAAGGGGAAGAGTTAGGAGGGGAAGGTTTGGAAGTGTGGGATTAATTTTGGAAGGTTTTGGGAGCGGAGGGGGGATGAACATATCTGGAGATAGGGGTAATTAGTGTCTGATATTTACCCTGGCTCAGTCCAGGAATCGAAAAGCCAAATGTGTGCCTTTTCTATTGTTTTGAGTTTGATTGGAGGATCGGAGGGATGCTAGAACGGAGACACTAGAGCACTTATCAAAGCGAATGCTATGTTCGGAGGCTTGATTTGGGATAGGGAGGGAAGAATTCTACCACGATACACGGTGGCTATTGATCCTAATATGTATGTGTGTTGTGCACTGTCCAATATAGAAGGCGGGGGCACTAGGGCGAAGGCGAAGGCATAGTTGGCACTCGGAAGATGAACTACATTCTGGAGGTGCACGAGGAAACCTTTTTCCCATATGACCCTCCGTTACTTTCGCCCCACTAACTAATGTGATCTCCTCAAATCAACTAATTCACTCATTTAATCCCCGTCCCGTAACAAAGCCGCTCCCATGTCCTGCAATAAACCTAGGTGCAAAATATGTCCTATTTTCCGATTTTTACATTTACGATGTTGAGACAGGCAGCGGGCTGAGCTCACTCCACTCCACTAATACGATTTCCGCAGGGCGCAAATTCACGGTATCAAAGTCAATCGATGATAACATTTTGATCACATTAAAATATAATAAAAAATCTTTTAATTCCTTAACTTCAAGGAAATTCCTTGCCTCCTATTTAAACTCTCAGTTCATGATGTTACGTAATGACAGCTATTTCGAGTACCTTCACAGGCGCCTGTATCCAAGGAGTTTAAAATCGGAATATAGGCACTGTCGTCCTGAGCTGAAATTTCCAAAACGCCCAGCTTCTATAATGTCCTCTTTCCATGGCTGTCTGACGCCGTCCACCGAAACTTCGGAGATGAAATAATTGGGATTCCACGGAAACAGAAGAGGCACGACCGACGCACAAAATCTCTAATTGAATAGTAGTAGTATTTAGGGGAGGCGACCGACAGCTGAGGTCATTTGTGCCATTACGGATGGACTGGAAAGGATGAAGGGTGGAGAGAGAAACCCGGCGTCGGCATTAGCCTGCTCTAATAACGAAAGGCACCAAGGGGTCCGCAGCTTAACGTCCCATCCGACGGACGGCGTACTCATTCTAAGTGCCCTCCGCAAAGTACTTTCATCTGTGGAATCGGGAGACCACTGAAAAATATTCGATGCCCCCGGGTTTCGAACCCAGGCCCTCTGGATGGGAAGTTAGTGCGTAGCCACCGTACCGTCTCGATCCCTCTCAAATTAAATTTTCATTAGATTCCTCAGGAGTTAAAAGTTAGTTGGGCGCAAAATTCAACCTTAAACATGTAATATTAAAAAAAAAGTACGAGGGTAGGCTGAAAAGTAATGCACACACGCTTTAAGAGCGCGAACAAAAACAAATCGCAAGATTGGGCAAAAAGTACGTTAAAGTACAATTCTTAAGTTTCAAAACGGTATATTCATTTTTCAACATATTCACCGTCAAGGCTAACACATTTCTCCCAACGTGTAACAAGTTTTTTCATTCCGTCCCTGAAAAACTCTTTCGTCTTTTCTCGAATCCAGGACTTGACAGCTGCCTTCACCTCATCGTCCGAGGAAAATGAATTACCCTTGAGGTGGTGTCTCTTGAATTGAGGAAAAAAATAAAAATCGCCAGGCGCTAAATCGGGGTAATAAGGAGGGTGTGGATTCGGTTCAAATTCCAAGTTTCGCAGAGCCTCTCCAGTTGCGCGCGAGGTGCGTGGACGAGCGTTGTCGTGCTGCGAGGTCATTGGTGCCAAGCTGACTTTAAGACGACAAACTCGACCAATGTGGTTTGCGATACGCGTTTGAGTGATTCGCCGGTCATTTTGAATCAAATATTCGGCGGCTTTTGCAGGCTCGCCACCACGAAATTTTACCACCCATCGATTTACAGAAGACGTATCAACAGCATCGCCACCATAACAGCCTTTAAACGACGATGGATCTCAGTTGGAGTCACTTTTTAAGTCACGCTCTATTAAACTGGCGTTGACGTAGCACTAGAACACGTCTCCGTACTTCCGCTTCTCAAAATACACTGGATGACTGTAACGACCTCAAACCTGCGCATGCGTGTTGAGGGGAATGTCACTTCCACATGCCACCAGGAATTCTTCTAAAGGTCATTTTATGTTTCGTCTACAAGCACGCGTGAGCATTAGTTTTCAGTCCACCCTCGTAGATGTACTACCTTGATCAAAAATTTCCCGGAATTTATTCAGAAAATTAAAAATACAAGTTTATTCATCTAAATCTATATTGTCCCCTTCAAAGTAATCCCCATCGACTGCAACACACTTATGCCAGCGCTTGATCCAATCCTCGAAACATTTTTTATATTCGGTTTTCGGTATGTCCATCAGTGCTTCCTGCGATTTTTCCATTACTTCCTCTCGGCTGCTAAAACGCGTTCCCCGTAATGGTTTTTTAACTCGATTGAACAGAAAGAAGTCACAGGGAGCCAAATCAGGTGAATTCGGTGGCTGTTGGATGGTATTTGTTGCATTTTTCGTCAAAAAATTACGAATAATGATAGCACTGTGCGACGGTGCGTTATCATGGTGCAAAATCCACGAGTTTTCTGCCCACATTTCTGGTCTCTTTCGGCGAATTGCTTCACGCAAACGTCTCATAACGCCCAAATAATACTCTTTGTTTACTGTCTGGCCTTCTGGCAAAAATTCATGATGCACTACACCGTTGTAATCCATGAAAACCGTCAGCATTGCCTTCTTTTTTGACTGAAAACGACGTGGTTTTTTTGGTCTCGGCTCATTTGGTGAACGCCATTCACTTGCCTGATGTCTGGATTGCGTGTCGTACTCATAAACCCACGTCTCGTCTCCAGTAATGATCCTTTTGATGAATGTGGGATCGGATTCAGCCTCGCAAATCATGTCTTTTGCGACGTCAACACGGTCTCTTTTTTGCATGAAATTGAGGTCTTTTGGCACCAACTTTGCTGCTACACGACGGAAACCCAAATCATTAACCACAATGTCTTGGGCGGATCCATAGGCAATGTTCAAGTCCTCCGCTATTTCTCTGATGGTTAATTTGCGGTTATTGACCAACATTTCTTTTACTTTATCAATTTTTTCACCGACTTTCGATGTCGATGGTCTGCCACTGCGTTCATCATCTTCGATTGACTCACGACCACTTCTGAACCGCTCGTGCCACTGGTAAACGACCGTTTTTTTTTTAGAGAATCGTTGCCGAAACACTTTTCCAACATTTCCAACGTCCGTGCGCCACTAAATCAGTTTTTTACGCAAAATTTAATACAAGTTCGTTGTTGCAAATTTAAATCCATTTCTGCAATTGTAAAAAATCGCCAACACACACAGAGATAGATGTACTCTTGGCTACGTAACTTTTGCAAATGTCAAGTTATGACACTAAGATTTAAAGGGAATATCAACAACAGATGTACCAATTTAACAAAAAAAACAGAACTCAAATCGGAACGATGGGAGCGCCACACGTTGGTTATTCCGGGAACTTTTTGATCAAGGTAGTATTCAGCTTGATGCACCATCTCGATCCCTCTCTACTGAAATTCAACCGTAAACATGTAATATTAAAAAACCGTAGATGTATTCAGCTTCATTGTTAACGCACGTGTCATAAAAATTATGCTTAGTATTTGACGATACCTTATGGCGTGTGAAGAAATGCGAATGTTCCTTTGCGTGCATTTACAATACATCTCAATAAATGTAAATTTGATAAATACTCGATAAAGACGCATTTGCATCGATTTTCATTGAATTTGCATTCACATTTGTGAGAAATATTTCTCAATTAGCAACCGCATGCGTAAACCGTGTTGTGATGGGCAATCCCCAGCGAGACGACTGGGCGGTGACACTTCATCCCCTTCCCATTTTTTCTTTTGCTTCGTGTGCGAGATTTTTTTTAGTGCTACTTTTCGTTGGTCTCTCTCGGATTTTTAAAACGCACTATTTTTACATTCGGCCACTGGAGTAAAATCTTGTCGACATTATTTCTGTAATTCTCAACGCATGAAACTGGTGATTAATTACTTAGGAAATTTGGATCTGTAAACCCTGGAAGTTTTGTCTGAGTATGAGACCCGTGGTTATTGTGGCATCTTGCAAAATGCAAGATTTCTTTCTCCTGTCAAACGAAAGAAATCCCCGTGGAAGTCAGTAGGATGGTCCGTGCCTCCTCATTCCTTCGTGGCGTGATTTCGGTTTTTCTTGTCTTCCGAACGGCGTCGCCAGTGCCCCGAGGTTCGGGTCGGGGAGGTTGCCGCTGCCACCACAACGATAGATAGATAGATGCTTGTGGATCCACCGCGGTGGTATGGATATATATTTGTTTGCCTTTGCGTTCGCATGCCCCTTGAGCCCTTCGATGTCCAATCCCCGAGGCCAGAACCACTCCGTCCGATTACTTCAGTTTTCTTCGACATTTTTATATCCTATGGTGAAGCATTTGTAGTTTTCAAGTAGCGTTCATTGAAACGACAGTTGGCGATATTTCTCAGCGCCTCCATTAAAAATAGGCAATCGGTCCGATGGCGTTTCCTCGTGGTTTGGGAAGTATGCCCTTTCTCCTCTTCACCCTTGAATTCTGAAATTATGGAGGAGTCTCCCCTTGAATTGCGTACTCCGTTAGAAACATCTTCAATTCCCTTGACGTCTGGAAAGCAGTCTCGTGCCAGCGAATCTAAACTTTTCCTCTGAATTGTGCGGCAGGTGCACATTTCCCTCTCATCTGAGGTTTTGCCTTTTCATCGAAGAATTCACCGAAAGACATTGCTTTACATATGGTAGTATACATATATATATATATATATATATATATATATATATATATATATATATATAGTATGGCATATTATGTAAAATGTACACCAATTGTTGAAAATGCTTATCTAATTCTGTTTAACGTCCAACCGTGCGTAGGAGAACGTAAAATGCCTACAAATCTAAATGCAAAAACTGAATGAAAGTGAATTGTTACTTTCATATCTCTTTCATGCGGTTTACAATTCCTGTGCCCTGCTTTCTTCATTTCAATGTCATTCACGCTCATCGGGAGGAAATGCAGAAAAAAACTGACCAACACTAAAAAAATGATCTCCTCTCACAAAAACTAGCGATTGTTTATTCTGTTCATCTCCTCCGATATTTTTATATTAGTACCCTGCAAGCCACTGCTAGGGTGTGTGGCAGGGGGTGAATAAACGCCAGACTAATTAAAACCCGAATATGACCCTACCGCGGTTGGACAATGTTATTCTGATCCCATTATCGTTCGTGGAAAAAATGACATCCTAAATCTGTTCTGCATTTAATCTCTCTAATATTAGTGACATTTTCTCACCTGCCGTGGTACGATGGGGGTAATGATACATTTTCAACGTCACTGCTAAAGAGACCTCCTCCCAATAAATACAAGAGCTTCAAATCTGTACTTTAACCTTCGCTCCATTGAGTGGCTCCCAGCCCAGCTCCTCTAATATTTTGGATACGCTACTAAGTTTATCATAACAACGTTTTACAAATCTAGATCCTCTACGCTGCAAAATATAAATTGACTACTGATCGCTTCAAAATATGAAATGCGAGCGACGATGAGTTTGGTTGTTATTAACATTTAACATTGAAATGATTTAAAACCCAGAAACTAAAACGAGCGCAAACTATTTGTGAATTGTAATATAAAAAAATAATTTTCAAAATTTCATCTTGATAGAAAATGTTTTAGAAGTTGTATTTGAAGGCTAATATGGAATAGGGCGCTGAAAATGAAGAAAACAAACCAAATTTCACGGGAAACACATTCAATGAGACTAATAGTCAATGAAAAATTCCATTGTTTTATTTGCTGATATTGCGAAAGGAAGGTAAGCGACGGCCCAACCAAGGCGGGGTCCTCACGGAGAACATGCCGAGCATTTCACCCTGACCTCTCTCCTCCTCTGCCTTGGATCTTCGTCATTCGGCACCGAAGAGGGTGCGAAGGGACGATGCATAGGAATTGAAAGACTCACGTGGACATAAGAATATTTTGAACTTTTCTGATTTCTTGAAAAGTTTCCATGCTAATATTTTTCGGGAGATGTCTGCATTTTTGCGTTTTGTTTCTGATCCCTATTATATTTTGGTTGTTGCTTAGCAACTAGCTCGACGTCACAAATGATTTTTATTTGGGGAGCTGGATAGTGTAGAAGATGCTCCAGGTTTTATACATCTAATGGACGTATTATTTTTTTGGTGGTTGTACCAATCTGTTACGAACACTTCGAGATGAACAAGGAACAGGTTCGTCAGAGATGCAATTCGCTTTCTCATCATTTTGATGAAACTAAGTGTCACTGTGTTCAGCTCCAGACCGCAAGAAATTCTTCATTTTAGATAACATTGCTATCTACGGGAATAATTACAGTGGCATTGAAGGCATTGACTACCAGTCCTTTGCGTTGTACTCTCTCTCACAGTGAAGATCGGCCGAACAGATCAATGATGTCAAATGCGAGGGCCGGGATCTGTGCCTTAAATAGGCCCTAACTTCCACACTGTGGTGTGAATTTAATGGTCCATTAAAGCTTTTATCCGATCGTATGCAAGGAACGAGGTGATGTGCGAAATACAATGGCAATATTGGCTCTTACTAACTTTATAACATCAGTGCTGACTAAAAAGAGACGTTTCAGGCGTGATATGGTTGAATATCATGATTGATAAAAGATAGGCAATTTTTCCCATAAAATAAAATTTAATACGAGCGGTTTCAATGTAACTACATCACCAACAGGTGAGGCACCTGATGGTGATGTAGTTACATTGAAACAGGTCGTATTAAATTTTATTTTATGGGAAAAGATGACCAATTTTTAATTAATCAGTGTTGACCTCGTGGTTTGTATGACCGTCAAGAACTAGGCATAGAGGTGCTTCCGCTGAGGGTTCCATGGAGTCGGTGACATGTTTCAACCATTTTGTAAAAATGTCAGTGTAGACGCGGCCATGGGCAATGGCCCCACGCAAGCCATTCAGTCATGTATTCCGAGAAGAATTGCTTGAAAAGAGGCAAAAGAATCCTCCGAACCCATGCAAGGATCTTTTCTGTTTCTCTATGTATAAGGGACCCAATCCGTTTGCTGTCCCTTACCACCATCAATATGTGGATTTTCGCTCTAGCCGACTGAGCCACAGAAAGACCTATGGGGCACTGCATGCCTGAATCGAAACCACATCTGGAGTGAATTCCTTTTCGAGTGGAAAATTCAAATCATTGGTCAAAATTTCAGAGTTTAAGAGGACGCCTCGGTAGCTTAAGTGGTTAAAGCACTCGACCGGATATTGAGGGATCTGGGTTCGAATCCCAGTCAAGGCGAATGATTTTTACACTCTGAAATTGTTGCATTGAAATGCACATTAGCGGATGACTCCGTTAAAGGTTACTGTTGCGGCATCTCCCGCAGTTTCTTTGGAATTTGTCAAAGTGAAAACACCATAAGTGTTTAAAGTTGGCTTTAACCTCGTGGACTGTGGCGCCTCGCGCACGACTACGAATGCCTGTGACATTGTATGTACGGTATTTCGTCACAACATCTTGTTCCTTTAAAAGCCCCAAAATTTCAGAGTTTAAGAGGACGCCTCGGTAGCTTAAGTGGTTAAAGCACTCGACCGGATATTGAGGGATCTGGGTTCGAATCCCAGTCAAGGCGAATGATTTTTACACTCTGAAATTGTTGCATTGGAAGGTATGTTAATCGCAACCTATTTCAGCTAGCAAGACAACGGCAAAGGTTATTGACCTTATAGATTCACTGTTGATCAGGGACAATGTGTTTAAAAGGGCAATTCTTGTAATTCTCCAGCATTTTATATGTACTTAAAAGGTAAAACTAAGCGCAGATGGAGTCAAAAGATTCAGAATCCGTGAACAAATACGCAGCAAGAGAGGAATAACAAAAAACGATGTACAGGCCTGTATTCTAAAACTTGTCGACATTTCCATATTTCAAAGGGACAAAAGTCAAGGTATCGTCACCATAATTCCCCAATCCGGAAAAGAAGAGATCCGGTGTGTTGTCGTTGTTTCTGCTTGGAGTATACCGAAGCAATCGTGGTCAAATACCAGTCAAACCAGGTTGAAACTGTATTATATTAATTACCGAATGTATAGCTACTGACACGAATTAACCATAATTAGCTAAGCTTTATGTTTAAATAGTTTTTGTATTTGTATTTTAAAGTACTCGGCAAGGCACACACACTAGGGTGTGTGGCAGGGGGTCAATACATAGCTGACTAATTTTGAACCGAATATTTTTACCTCTACCGTCGTTGAACAACGTTATTCTGATCCCTTATCGTTCGAGAGAAAGGGTACATGTTAAATCCCTCTATTCTACCCTTATTATTTCTTATTTTCATGGCATGATTCCTCCTACCCTCCCTACGAACTGAAGATTGCGTTCGATTTGAACGCCTTCAGCAAGTGAATGATTAATGAAAAAAATTGTTGGAGTGTGTACATTTGGCGGGAAATGTGAAAGCGTATGGCCCTGCACGTTTTCAAGTATAAATAATTAAATAAATTCGACCCATTAGCCGTCCAATACATTGCCTCCCCCTCCCCTTGGCCTCTAATAGGCTGCTGCACCTAAACTCAACTTACCCCCTCTCCCTTACTCCCCCCACCTTATCCCCCTCTCCTCCCACTTACTCCCCTCTCCGAGCCAGACTTTATAAGTCGAAATGTGTTGATGCGTGTTACCTGATGATGATGCCCAGCATCGAAACTATGGTCGTGCAGTATTCAATCTTTGTGGTGGAAATGTGAAGTTTCTTTTTACCCTCATAACGAAGGGATTCCACAAAGTTAAACCTGAAATTGTTATGCTTATCAAATGGCTAGCTTTATGTACCGCCAGCATGCAATTTCATCATTTAAACGCATTTTCAAGAACGATACCAGATTCAGTTTTCTGTTTCACCGATTGGAACGGCTGCAATCGCCGGATTGCTCCAGCGGAGCTTCAACTACGATAACAGGTATTTCCTGGCGGTATCTTCGACTGCTTCCGCAACGGTGTCCGTCTCATGACGTCCGCGGCCCAACCCGGTTGACCGAATACCAACGCCTTCATCCTTGCGCGTTTCGTTGGCGGCGCAAGATGCACCCAAGAGGTGCCTTTGGGACGGAGGGGGTGGGGAGGGGGTGGCACGGGATCACGAGCAGGTGTGGTCACCACGGTATGGTCTCGCGTCGCGCACTTAACACTCATGACCTCGAGCGAAGAGAGACGGGGAGAACGGGATGGGGGGGGGGGAGAGGGGTGAGGGCAAACCGGGGGAGTGGGGGTGGTGAACTCTCAATGCCGCTCGCGCAGGAAACTGACTGACAGGCTCTCATTGGCATCAATGACAACGGAAGGGTTCATGGAAATGTGTCTCGTTTGTCCGTGAACCGGCGACCGCAGACACTCCCTCCCCGCAAACGGTGGTTGGGTCCATGGATTGGCGAAATTACATCGGTGAAGCGGGAAAAGTCTCTGGTGTGGTCGTCGGCTCGACCGACGGACACAGAGGCGACACGGGACGTAGGGAAAGGTGCAGGGCAAGGCTGGGCGTCTCTGGTGTGGTCGTAGGCTCGACCGACGGACGCGGAGGCAGGGTATCGGGTGAGGAATGGGTCCCTTTTCAGAGCCTCAGAGCAGTTCTAGCAAGGGCTCTTGCGTAGCCCTTACACTGCGCCTTTCCAGCCTCCAAGGCTACTTAGGCGGGCTTTTCCAGATGATTCAGATTTAAAGGTTTTTATTTCCGTATTTATAGAGTACAGAGTGCAAAGAATATATAAACAATATGTAAACATAACAAAAACAACACGGAAACCCCGTTATAGGATAGTAATCCTCTTCGGGGTGGAAACATTAAATAAGGACAGGCTACAAAGAGGGTAGCGTTTGCGGAAAACCTTTCTTTTCTTTTCTACGGGAGCGGTATCGGCCCGGCATTCGCCCAAGGGCGGAGGGAAACCCGCAAAACCTCCGCCAGACCAACGGAGAAGAGAGATCGAAGACAGATGGTAGAAGGATAACAGAAACAGAACATTCATAGAATATAGAATAAATCAACAAAAATATCGAAACAACAGTAATGTTTTTTGCGAGCACACTGGAAAGTTCACTGGGATCTCACAGATTAGGTTCACTTCACTTCACTTGTTGTGTTCGGTGCACTTCTTTGATCTTCGGCGAGGGGGGGGGGGAGAGCGGTAGGTCAGGGTCCGGAAGCAGACATGTGGGCGTTGGTAGCTCTGTCCGGACGTGGTGTGTGGGTAAGTCGATCTCCGGATAATATCTGGGGAAGGTGGAGTGGATGATCCGTGCCGGTGACTGCAGCTTTATCGCTGGCCTGCGACGCAGCAGGCCTCCCATGTTGCCCATGATGGTGGTGAGCAGCTCCACGTTGTAGTCCGCGAGGCGGGCCGCAGTTCTGCAGCGGAGGCGGCACAACCTGTGAAGTATGGGTTCGACATCAGCACGGTCATAGATGTATTCCCTGGGGGCGTGGTGCGGGAGGAGGAGGAGCCGTCGTAGGATTCTGCGCTCAAAGGACGCATATCGTTCAATACCCTTGCCCATAGGCAGCACCGCGAGTGCGGCGTACTCCAGCACAGGCCTGATGAAGGCCTTGTACAGAAGCACCCCGCAGCCCTCGGATACTCCGCGACCGTTAGCCCGGACGGCCCGCAGAAGGTTGGCGCGACGGCTGCACCTTGCCCTCACGGCACCCGTGTATTGTTTGAAGGAGAGGTGTCTGTCAATATGGACGCCAAGGTAGGTGACGGATTTGGATGGGAGGATAGCTCTGTTCCACAGAGAGATGGAGGGTGGTGATATGCCGGACTGACGGGTGTCGTTGCTCCCGGCAAACACTATGAACACGGATTTCAAAGGGTTCGGCCGCAGGCGCCATCTCCGGAACCACCCCTCTAGGGTCGAAGTGGCACGCTGCAGATGTTTCACGGCCGTTTCAACCCGCTGTGCCTGTAACCATAGCGCCGTGTCGTCGGCGTATTGGGCGAGGGTGACTCGCTTGCCATGGTTCTTGTCTGTGGGCATATCCCAACAGAACAAGGTAAACAGCAGGGGAGAGAGGACGGTCCCCTGAGGGACGCCTGCGAGCAGTGGGAAGGGAGAGGAGAGGTGTCCACTGACTTTCACCCTCGCCTGCCTGTTGTTGAGGAAAGAGAAGATGAGTCTTATTAGTGGGGGGGTTACTCCTGGGGTTAGAGAGAGCTTCCCAATGAGGCCGTCATGCCACACTCGGTCGAAAGCTCTCTCTATGTCCAGGAAGAGGGCCGCTACATATTGGCGTCGGTTGATCGCCTCGGCCGCAGTGTTGGTCAGAAGGCATAGTGGGTCCGTGGTGCACCTGTTGGGGCAAAAACCAAACTGATGGGGAGGGAGAACGCCATTCTCGTTGAAGTGTTCCGTGAGGCGCCGGGTGATGATCCTTTCGAACCATCTGCCGATGATGCTGGTGAGGCAAATGGGGTGGAAGTTCTCAGCCTTGTTGATGTCCTTCCCCGGTTTAGGGATCATGATAATTGTCATGGATTTCCAACTCCGGGGGTAGTAACCTAAAGTGAGAAGGGTGTTAAATATAGTTAAAAGTGCCTGGTAGCAGGCAGGGGCTTTTTGGATGTGGCGAGTGGTGATACCGTCCGTACCCGGAGCGGTATGTCGCCGGGGTCGGTGGGTTGCCATTTCCTCCTTCGATATAGGAATTAAAAGGGGGTCATCCGGGTCCGCTCTCTCCGCTCTCTGTAAAGGAAGAAGGGAGTAAGGCAAGGAGTCCAAGTGGCGTCTGCAAGCTGCTCTGTGGCCCTCGTCGAAGGCCGGGTCCTCCTGCGGGCGAAACACCTCGGACAGAACTCGTCGGAACTCCTCCGCCTTATCCCTGGGATCGGCGATAGCGACGCCATCCTTGTTAATGAGAGAGTACGGTAGAACTCCTCGTTTTCCTGAGAGGACTCGGAACTGACGCCAGAACTTCGCACCGTCCTTGCTATCAAGCTTGGAACAGGCGACCGCCCAGGATTGCTCCTTGTAAGCTATCACCCGTCTCCGGATGATCGCGTTGGAGCGTCTCGCTTTATGTAGCATCGCGCCTTGTGGGGGAGGGACTTCAAGGTAGCTACATAGCAGCTACATTGTATCAACAAGGGAATTGGTTAGCGGACATTGTCTTGGTTTCCGCGAAACCCGCACTACTTCACTACACATTGTCTGGTCTGCTGGGGGGGTACTCCTTGGGAGAGTTAACCAATAGTGTGGGTTTCCGAGAAACCCACACTACACTACGCCCTATATCAAAGTTTTAATTAGTCTCTTCTCAACATCCTTACTCAACGTCCCTGTCATCAACTCCCTCGTCCTTTTGAAAGCCTCTTTGCGTAGTGCAATTCTTCACCTTACGTCCCTACTACTTTGACCGTGTTGGTCGAAAACACTTCCAAGATACGTAAACTGTGTCAGTTTTTGCTCTCCTATTTTAACGTTAAGCTTAGCCTTTCTCTTTTTGGAAATTCACATAACCTTTGTATCATTTACATTTATTCCATCCCATACATATATATCGCGCTAAATTTCCAATGCTTGCAACCCATTGGCAGACTGACAAACTAAATCTTGATTATCATTAAACCTACCTGATTTTACGGATTCCCCGCCCACTTTCATTCCAATCTGCAACTCTTCCCATGCTTCATTAACCATTTCCTCCACATATATACATTGAACAGCACAGTTGAACCTATGGTCACCCCTGATGTCTTAACCCTTAACCTAACATGGCCCATCCGCCACCGCCACCGGGCAGCTTCCGGCATTCACAGGTTGCAGGTGAGTCCTCCATCCCTCCAATCTTCTCCTATTTTCTGCAATACATTCTTTAATTCTACCCACTCCACTCTATGAAACACCTTTTCGAAATGTTAGAAGCGTACAAAAACATCCTGATCCTATTCCATGTTTCTCTTTGTTATCGACGCCATTACTGCAGTGGCTCTCCCCATCATCAACCCACACTGTCCATTTCCCTGGTGATTTGCCCTGCTCTCCATCAATAATGATGCTGAGAACCACTTTGGCTGCATGCGAAATCAGGCTTATCGTCCTGAAGTTCTCACAAGATACTGCTGCCCGTATATGTACGTATATATCTCAAAAGCCACGATAATGACGACATTAGCGAGTCGCCCTCTTGGGAAAAGAACGCCGTCTGGTGGATAGCGTTTTTGGGGAAGAGTGCGTCCGTCCGAGAGTTAGCGCACGGTGTGTAGCCACGCATTGCCACCCGAGAGCAAAATCAAAGTGTGAAATATGTTCGTTTTCGCGTTGTTTCCAAAGAAATATTTATTTTTCGCCGGTGTTTACTGCTAAGCTGACCAAGCTACCCACCGTAAATCCATAGCCCGATAATAATCATTAGAGTACTTGATTGTCTTCTTTGTACAATGTCTGTGGAGGTCGTTTATGCGATACATTCCTGGAATATCGCCACTGCGAGGTCCATATCGTAAGAATAATCATAATTGAGATAATAATTTAGTACTAATTACATGTAGCGTTATATTCAAAAGGGTACGTAGTTTGAGAAAGGACACGGGTACAAAAGAAGAAAGACGGGAACGTGTCCAAAAAGGGACATCGAATGGCGCGAACGAATTAATGGTTACGTTTAATTTGGAAGAGGGCAAGAAAAGAATGTAAAACGGACTTGACGATTGGAAAGATTGACGGGAGGAGGAAATGGAAGACGCTGATCACAGGATTAGGCGAAAGTACGAAGCGGCAAGTAGCAAACTGGAGTGGGGAACGAAGTGTGTCGGGAGACAATGTGCGTTTGAGGAGGGCATGGAGGGGTTAGAGAGGGAGGGTACGGAGAATGAAACGCCTATCAGGAGGCAAGATGGGAAAATACCCGCAGCATATTAAAGATGCGGCCGCATAGTTACTATTTGAACCAGGAAAGATTCAAGAGAGACGGAACGAATACGAAGAGGGTGTGCGAGGTTGTGAAGGCATTAGGCCTGCGTTTTCGGATATAAACCATGCACGCATCTGCCATGGAACCATGCATGCACGTAATCTACCCGAAGGTCGGTTTGGTATGGGTGATGGTAGCGTTCACCCAGTATGCGAAATTCACACATGAGGGAGTTAATGAAGGCCAGCTCCCTCTGCCGGCCACGGTTTTCCAGAAAGATCTGGTACTCGAAAAATCACATAGATCGGGTGGAACTGAGCCCCTTGCCTGGGAATCGAAACCGGGCCATCTGGTCAGTAATTCATCGCTTTATCCCTGGACTACCGCGACCGAAGGTGCATGTGAGCATTATGGAGCATTAAATTTGTGTTACGTCGTATCATCAATGAGAGGATTTTGGGTCGGGCAAATTATTACCTGGGGGATGATCAGTTGGGGATTATGAAAGGGTAGAGGCGCGTCTGATGCCATGGCAGCAATGAAGTCACTGATGGAGAGGAACATAGGATACAATCATGATGCATTTGTTTCATAAATTTCAAAAAGGTGTTTCATAGAGTGAATATGGTAGAGTGATGAACGCATTGCAGAAAATTTTATTTTTTATTAATTTATTTAGTGACTAAATTGGGGCGAGATTGAGACTTTATAGTCCCTTCTTCCACTCTTACATTAAAGACAATCACGAGCACCCAAGCACTTGGAGGAGGAATACCCACCCAGGCGGGAATGGAACCCGCGAACTCTGATTTGGCGGGCGAGGACGTTACCCGGCCGCCACCAGGGCCGGCAAAATAGGAATACAGTAGAGAGAAAGGCTAATCCGCAACTTGTACGTTTACAAAAGGACAGAGAGTGGGGCAAATGATTACTTGGGGATGATCAATTTTGGTTTAGGAAGGAGAGGTACGCGTGACAAGAACTGTCTAGTAAAGAACTTCGACCAACAAAGTTGGACATTGAAAAAGAATATGATGTCGAGGAAGATAGCTTAGGTCCATGCACACTCGACGATGAGATACAGGTAGAAAGGGCATTAAGGGAGATGTAACGAAATAAGGCCGTGGGGGTGGATAACATTCCCGCGGAACTATTGAAATGTTAAAAAAAATGTTGGAGGAAAAGGCTATATGGGCTGATTCGTAGATTTCGAAAAAGCGTTTGATAGAGTGAATTGGGAAAAACTAATGAGTATATTGCAGAAAATAGGAATAGATTGCAGGGGTAGGAGGTTAATCCGCAACCTGTACACGTCTCAGACTGCTCAGGTGCGGGTGGGAAATGGAGAGTACGGATGGGCAGTGTGAGGGAGAGGTGTAAGGCAGGGTTGTCCATTATCACCGCTGCTGTTCAATGAATATATGGGGGAAATTGTTGAAGAGGCATGGGAAGAACTGGAGGTAGGAATGAAGGTGGGCGGGGAATTCGTAAAATCAGTTAGATTTGCTGATGATCAGGCGTTAGTTTGTCAGTCAGGCAAAGAGTTGCAAGCATGGCTGAACGCATTCTAAAGTCAGTGCAATAGGTATGGGATGAGAATAAATATAAACTAAAGAAAGGTTATGCTCCTTTAGAGGAAGGGGAAAGCAAGGTTCAACGTGAAAATAGGAGTGCAAGGACTAGAGCGGTTGAAGCATTTTACTTATCTCAGCAGTGTTTCGGACCACGATGGTCAGAGAAGTAGGGGTGGGGTAGATTTCGAAAAAGCGTTTGATAGAGTGAATTGGGAAATACTAATGAGTATATTGCAGAAAATAGGAATAGATTGGAGGGAAAGGAGGCTAATCCGCAACCTGTACATGTCTCAGGCTGCTCAGGTGCGGGTGGGAAAGGGAGAGTCCGGATGGGCAGTGTTAGGAAGAGGTGTAAGGCAGGGTTGCCCATTGCTGACCGTTGCTGTTCAACCTGTGTGTAGAGGAAATGATTGAAGAAGCATGGGAAAAACTGGAGGTAGGAGTGAAAGTGGGCGGGGAATTCGTAAAATCAGTTAGGTTTGCCGATGACCCATCTTTAGTTTGTCAGTCAGCCAAGGGTTTGCAAGCATTGCTGATTGAATTGGAAATTCAGTGCGACAGGTATGGGATGAGAATCAATGTTAATAAAACAAAGGTTATGCGATTTTCTTGAAAGAAAAATGCTAAGCTAAACATTAAAATAGGAGGGCAAAAACTAGAGCAGGTAGAACGGTTTACGTGTCTCGGTAGTTTTTTGGAAATCTTGAGTGTGGTTTTAACGACTTGGAAACGTGGAAGCAAGATGATTAGCGAAGATGGGGCGATTGCGAGATGTGTGTGTGTGAAGATGGACGAAAAAAGTAAAATGAGCGGATAGGTGAACGAACAAATGGTTATTAGATATAGTGGTGGAGGTGGGTCGCGGGAGTCCAGGGGGTTGAGCGTTGGAATACTGACAGGAGGGGCCCGAGCCAGTTCGATTCCCGGGCAAGTCTCTGGGTACCTGAGCGGTTTACCTATTTTGGAAGTGTTTTGCCAAATTTGGTCAAAATAGTATGGATGTATGAAGAAGAAATACGTTTGGAAAAGAAGTGTTCTCACTAGGAGAAGAGGGTTGATGACGGAGGTTTTGAATAAGGATGGAAAGAAAATATTAGTGAAAATACCGATATGAAGCGTGCTTTTGTACAGCTCGGAAAATTTGTCGTTGAAGTAAGATGATAAGCGTTGATGGTGATCGGAGGCCTTAATCATGTAGATGTGGGGAGGAATGGAGGAGGTGAAATGGACAGAAAGGGAAAAAACGAGGGAAGTGTTGGTGGACGAGGAGAGGGGACTGGTGTTTGAAATCCAAAGGAGGCAGTAGAAATGGATGAGAAGAACTTTGATTGTCGATGGAATGCTTACGACTGATGGAGTGGAGAACAATTGGCAAATGTGTGGGAAAATGGACGGGCAAGTTGGACAGAATGAAGGTATGCGGAATCTAAAAAGGGTTTATTAATGCGTGGGTCATGTTTTGTCTTAGTTTTTATTTTAGTTATGTACCCTGCAAGCCACTGCTAGGGTGTGTGGCAGGGGGTGAATACACACCAGGCTGATTTTTATCCGAAAATTACCCTACTGCGGTCGGACAATTTTATTCGGATCCATTATCGTTCGTGGAAAAAATGGCACCCTAAATATCTTTTTTCTACACTTAATCTCTCTAATTTTAGTGGCTTAATCTCTCTTACCTTCGTATGATGGGGGTAATGATACATTTTCAGCATCACTGCTAAAGAGACTCCCTTCCAATTTATGCAAGAGATATAATCTTAAATTTATCCTGCGCTCCGTTAGTGATTCCCACCCTAATATAGTCGCTCTAATATGCACTACTAAGTTCCTCATAACAACGTTATACAAATCTAGCTTCCCTACGCTGCACGCGATCCAAGTCGACAATCAATCCAAATTCGTGAGGATCCCATTCATAGTTGCAGCATATTCTAAATGAGACCTAACCAGTGACAGATAGCATTTCTCTTTGACCTTGTCATCACATTTTAGCCATGCATAATTCTATGCTTATGGCGAATGAATAAATTGAATTGAATTTACCTAGTATTCTTCCAATAAATCCTAAGTTATTGCTAGCCTGACCACATATTCCGGGTATATAATTGAGTACACATTCCATTTCGGTGTTCCCGAAGCAGTAGGCGTTTGGAGGAAATTGCTCCTTTTCCAAAAAATCATCCCTACGCACTTTATAAAGTTTAATTGTGATTGACAAGTGTTGCACCAGCTTTATGTATGGCATTAAGGTCATCTGATACAGCTGCTCTGTCCTCAGGATCACGGATATCTCTGTAAACCGTTGCATTGTCGGCAAATAAACGTATCCTTCTTGTGACTCCGGAGTCAATGTCTTTAACGTAAAGTAGGAACAAATGAGGTGCGATAACACTTCCCTTGGAACATCCGAAGTAACTTCTGCTGCATTTGAGCTAACGACCATTTATCACTACTCTTTGAACCCGACCATTCAAAAAGTCTTTAATCCAACTCCGGATATTTTTATCTACGCCATATGCTTCTATCGTATGTTCGCGATTAATTTACTATGAGGTTCTTTGTCGAAGGCTTTCTTAAAATCTAGAAAAATCGCGTCCACTGGAACATTGTTCCCTCCCGAAATAAGAATATCATGAACAAAAAGCGCAAGTTGTGTCTCGCGGGATCTACCCTTCCGGAAACCGTGTTGATTTTTCATTAATAACTCCTGGCAATCGTGGTATCTCAGCATCCAACTAGCCACTATATGTTCCATTAGCTTGCACAAATTGGATGTGAGGGTAATAGGTCTGTTATTGCTCGGGACCTCTCAGTCTCCGTTTTTAAATATTGGTGTTAAGTTAGTCGTTTTCCAATCTCTGGGAACATGTGATCTACCAGCGACTCCTTAAATACGGTTTCTAGAAACGGTGCAATTTCCGAGGCTTGATCCTTAAATATACGATCGGGTATTTTATCGGACGCGGAGGATTTATTAGGCTTAATATTTTTCAGCTAATGTTCTATTCCATTATGTGGGATTTAAATTTTGGGCTTCGGTTGACCACCACGATTTGGTAAGTTATCGGAGGTATTCGGTGAGATATTGGTAAAGACGCTTTGAAAGGAGGACTTTAATAAGTTAGCCTTTTACAAACTGCTGGTTACTCTTGCGCCTTTATCATTTTGGAGTGAAATTACTGTTGACTTATTTCCCGGAACTTCTCTGACGTACGACAAAAATTCTTTCGGATTCTCTTTCAAATTTTCTGCTCATATTATCCTTTTTAATTTGCTTAACGCTTTCCGAAATTCATTCTTAGCTTTCGCCCTAGATATTTTGTAATCACAGTGATCTCATTCTCTCTGTCGCTAGAGATATCATCTCTAATATTTTTCATTTTGGCATTCAGTGCGTGGAGAGATGTACATTGACGGCTGACCGCCGTGTTGTTCCGCCGCCGCCATCTTTATCTGTTGTCTTTTCAGCGAGAAGAAGAGCGGCGAGCGCATGGCGAGATCGATGGCCGGCCGCCGCGGGGGAGCGCCGTTCGGGGCGCTGCTGCTGATGACACTGGCGCTGTCGGCATCCG